>NW_027491432.1:0-600000 GCF_021521415.1 Bidens hawaiensis
AGCCAACTCTCGAAGGCTACGACAATGGAGTGGCTCCACCTGAAATCACCGAAAATTTCGAAATCAAATCAAGCGCCATTCATATGGTGGAAAATTCTGTTCAATTTCATGGTCTACTCGACAAAGACCCTCTTTCTCACATATCTCGATTCTTACTAATCTGCGGAACCTTTAAAATCCAAAACTGTTCAGACGATCAGATCAAACTCAAACTCTTTCCTTTCTCTCTAAGGAGTCAAGCCCTAGATTGGATATAATCTCTTCCTTCTGGTTCCATCACCAACCAGGATCAAATGTTTGAACAGTTTCTCCTCAAATACTTTTCGCTTGATAAAACTGCCAAATACCGAGCCAGCATTACCGGATTTCAGACTAATGATGATTAGTAGTTACACGCAGAATGAGAGATATACAAGAGTCTTTTGAGAAGATGCCCACATCATGGATTGAGCGTATGGTTACAAGTACAAACTTTATTTAACGCACAATCCAATCAAAACAAACAGGCCATTGACCAAATCGCCGGTGGAGGCCTGGGATCCAAATCACCTAACGAAGCATTTGAAATCATGGAAAAGGCAACAAAGAAGAATTTTTCTTATAAACCACCAAGATCTACACCAACTCATAAAGGAATGCACCACGTCGATTCCAACACTCTCGTCACCGCACAGCTTGAAGCCCTTTCTAAAAAAATCGAACTTCAAACCGAACTATCAACAACACAATCCAGGATGGAGAAACCACGCTTTCAGCATGGCTATGGAAGAAGTTGATTTCATCGCCCGACAAAACAACGCTTTCAGTGACAACTACAATCCAGGATGGAGAAACCACCTGAATTTCAACTGGAAAGACGGAGGTAACACTCAAACCCTACCCAGATTCGAAAAAAGGCCGATGAATCAGCCTTTCCAACCAAAACCTCAATTTCAAGAACAAAGTTCCAGAAGCCATCAAAATCAAAGCTACTCGAAAATTGAAGAAATGTTGATCCAAATCATGATGAAAACAAATGAAGCAGAAAAGAAGGCCGACTCAATAGCCGTTGATATCAGCGGAGTATTATTGAAGCATGAAGTTGACCTAAAAAGTCAAAAAGCCTCATTACAAAACCTAGAAACCCAGATCGGACAAATTGCCCGACAATTGTCTGAAAGACCACCTGGCACTCTTTCAAGCAACATGATCACAAATCTAAATGCAACAACTCACGCTGTTACATTAAGAAGTGGCACGACCACTTTTGCCTCACCAACTTCAGAACCAATGGAGAAGGAAACTCCTGAGAAAACCCAGGAGATACTAGTTTCAACAGGCACCGTACAACCTAAGGAACCAGTCCGAACTTATGTTCCACCTATTCCATATCTTGGATGGCTGAAACAAGAGAGATTGGAAGCCCAATATGAAAAATTTCTAGAACTCTTCAAACAACTCCACATCAACATCCCTTTCGTTGAAGCCATCGCTCAAATGCCGAAATATGCAAGTTTCTCAAAAAAGTGCTGACAAACAAAAGGAAGCTGGAGGAGCTCTCGCAAGTCACCCTAAGTGAAGAATTCTCGGTTGTCCTCCATAACAAGCGACACCAAAGATAACCGATCAAAGGAGCTTTACTATCCCTTGTCTTATAGGAAATTTGTTTGTTAGCAATGCCCTGGCCGACATAGGAGCTAGCATTAACTTAATTCCTTATGCGGTTTTTGCAAAACTAGGGATGGGAGAACCAAAAGCCACCCGCATGAGCATTCAGTTAGCTGACTAATCCGTTAAATATCCTCAAGGCATTATTGAAAACATGCTTGTCAAGATTGAAAAATTTATTTTCCCATTAGATTTTGTAATTCTAAACATAGAGGAAGACAAAAGTGTACCTCTGATTTTAGGAAGACCCTTTTTAGCCACTGCAATGGCTATAATTGATGTTTGCACCAACAAGCTCACTCTCAGGGTAAATGACGAGGCTATCACTTTTGATATAAGAAAATCTATGCAACATCCGCAACATCACGATGATACATTATACTATGTTGACATTATCGATTCTATCATGAGTTGTTTTGTGCAGAAATCTCTCCTTAACACCCCACTAGAAACACAAATGTTAACAGACACTACTACCCAACCCGTTGTAGAAAACGACAATCTCGATAACTGTCAGGAAACATCAGAAGTAGTATTTGAGATCATCGAACATAATGAAAAATCAAAACCATCAATCGAAGAACCACCAGCCTTAGAATTAAAAGAATTACCAAATCATCTTGAATAAGCCTTTTTGGAAAAGACTCTCAACTCCTAGTTATTATTTCATCTCACCTTTCTAAAAGAGAGAAAGACGAGCTTCTAAAGATTCTTAAGAACCACAAGAAAGATATCGCATGGAAGATCATGGATATAAATGGCATCAATCTTTCCTTTTGTACTCACAAAATTCTCATGGATGAAGAATAATAACCCGTGGTCCAACATCAAAAACGTCTCAATCCCAACATGCAAGATGTGGTGAAGAAAGAAGTAATCAAACTCCTTGACGCCGAACTAATGTTGGAAGTTCACAAGTAAACATGATGCCTCAAATTTATATTCGTGATCCACTAGTTCATACTAATACAAAAGGTCGTCCTAAAAGTGCAACTAGATTAAAATCTTCCCTAAAAGCACCAAAAAAGAGAGCTTGTTCTTACTGTAAGGAACTAGGTCATTACATTACCAAAGATCCAAAAAAGAAGGCAAGATCAAAATTTACTAATAAAATTAACCATTTTTTTGGTAAAATTATTCTTATATTTAATTTTTTCGTTCAGGTGAAAGATGTTGCACTAGAAACAGAAGGATGATTTGTGGATGGGCTTGAAGATATCTGTAAATGTTTTGGGGTCTTTGAGTAGTGTATTGATTTGTTTTATTTTTTTTAATTTGATTAGACATTAAGATTTTGGTTTTTTCTCAGAATGTTTCAGTCTGGTGGATCTATTTTTAAAAGTAGTATACATTGAAACGGGTTAAAACATAGAAGTTTTAAATGAGGCAGATCAAAATGTAGCAATATATGTGTATATATATATATATATATATATATATATATATATGTAAGCAGGTCAAAAGTGAGCAAATTAAACCAAATTTAAAACTAAGAGTGAGCAACTCGTTGACCTTAAGTTGTCTTGATGCGTATGCAATGACTTGACCTCGTTGCATGAGAACGCAACCTAGGCCTTGATGGGAAGCATCGCAAAAAACAACAAAATCATCGTTTCCATCGGGAAGGGTTAGAACGAGAGCATTGCAAAACATGTCCTTGAGAGTACAAAATGCTTCCTCCTGCTTTGAACCCCACTCAAAAGGTTTTCCTTTATGGGTGAGAGAGGTAAGAGGCAAATAGATCTTGGAAAAATTCTGAATGAATCGCCGATAATATCCGGCCAAACCGAGGAAGGATCGAATTTCCGTGGGAGTCGTTGGAGTTTTCCAATCCTTAACTGCCTCAATTTTTGCGGGATCAACATGAATAACTTTGTCATTTACGATATGTCCCAAAAACTGAACTTCCTTGAGCCAAAATCCACATTTTGAGAATTTGTCATAGAGTCGTTCGTTTCTAAGGAGTTCGAGAATGGAACGAAAATGATGTTCATGTTCAGCTTTGGATTTAGAGAAGATTAGAATATCATCAATAAAGACAATAACGAATTTATCGAGGAATGGTTTGCAAACGCGGTTCATGAGGTCCATAAACATCGCGGGTGCATTTGTTAACCCGAAGGGTATAACCTAAAATTCGAAGTCTCCATATCGAGTACGGAAAGCGGTCTTTGGGATGTCTTCTTCGCGAACACGCAATTAGTGATAACCCGATCGAAGATCGATTTTGGAGAAACAAGTTGCGCCTTGAAGTTGGTCAAATAGGTCGTCGATTCGTGGCAAGGGATAACGATTTTTTATAGTGAGTTTATTAGGTTCTCGGTAATCGATGCACATACGAAACGAACCATCCTTCTTTTTAACGAAGAGAACGGGAGCGCCCCCAGGAGAAGATCTAGGACGAATGAAACCTTTATCGGAAAGTTATTCGAGTTGGTTTGATAGTTCTTGCATTTTCGACGGGGCTAGATGATAAGGAGCCTTGGCCACTGGCATCGCGCCGGGCACAAGATCGATTTGAAATTCAATCGGATTAAAGGGAGGAAGACCGGTGACATCATCGGGTAAGACATCGAGGAAATCATGAACAATGGAAATATTTAGGATTTTACTTTCCTTTTTGTCTTTTGTCACCGAGAGAGCTAAAAACGGAACGTACTTTTGGCGTAAGTACTTTTGCGATTGAGCACACGACATGAGATTAAGCCTTCGAGGTGTGCGTTGCCGAAGACCTTAAGAATCTTAACGTTGACGAGCGGAATGCGAATGAATTTATCAAAACAAACGACTTCGGCACGGTGCAATGCCTACTATGACATCGAACTTCCCATTTGCATCGGGATGAGATCGATGGATAGTTTACGCTTTGAAAGAATGAGAGAACAATCGCGAACGACGAAATTGGTGGTAATGGAATTGCCATTGGCGACTTCAACAGAGAACGGTCGGGAAAGCTTAGTTCGAGGTATATTAAGTTTCGACTCAAATTTCAAAGAAATAAAACTTTTATCGGCACCAGTATCAAATAATATAGAAGCCAATTGATAGTTCACCAAAAACATACCGTTCACAACATTGTTTGCCACTTGAGCTTGATTTACATTCATCATGAAAGCTCGCCCTTGGTTGCCATGGTTGACTTGAAGTGCTTGTTGTGGAGGTGGAGGTGGTCCTTGGATTGCTTGGATGGGTTAGATGATTGGTGCAATGAGTTGTGAAGTTGGGGTTGGTAAGTTTAGACTTGGTAGGCTTGGGTTTGGTAGTAGGGTACGGTTATGGTTTGGGCTTGGCTGGCAAAGGTTAGGCGTGGGAAATTGTTGCGGAAATGGTTAGGGTCACCACAACTGAAGCAAGCTCAGGGTTGTTGGGGTTGGTTTGGTGGGTAAGGTGCATATCGGGTATGGGAATTTTTGGGAAAGGTTCTTGGTTAGTTAGATTGGTTAGGTTGGGTTCGTTAGGCGGATCAGCATGAGGTGTGGAGATGGCTAAGTCGGTTACAAATAGTACAATGGCGACGAGGCATGTTCGGTGGGTGGTGAAGTTGGCAAGTGTTGCATAGCGTGGAGTTTCCAACATAAGGTTTTCGATTTTGTGGTGGAGATTGGGTTTGTTGTTGCGGTTGGGGCTGAGTGATGGCATAGTTTCGGTAGTTGGTTTTGGGTTTCTTTTTGTTGTTGTTGTTGTGACGGGATGAGTTGAAGTAGTTAATGGCTTGGGGTGCGTGTTCAACCTTGGCTTGCGGTGCGGGCTTGGGCTTGGCTTTCTCACTTGCTTTCTTGAGGGTTAGGGTACCCGCCTTCACGTGATTTTCCGATAGCGCACCGGCTAAAGTGATGGCGTCCTCAAGATTCACGGGTTTGCTACTCATGACTGAGTCCCAAATTTGCATTGGTAGACCCCCAATGTATTTGTCAAGTTGACTTTCGGTTGGGGTAACCAAGTGAGGTAAAAGAACGCGCAGCTCCTGGAAACGGAGCGAGTAAGCTGCGTTATCGCCAGCCACTATCTTGCTTGAGGTTCCAAAACTCCTCATCAAGCTTTTGAAGTTCATGCTTGGTGAAAAACTTCTTCATCATGAATTCTTTGAGGTCGGACCATGGGAGAGCCAAAGCCGCCTCCGAACCTTGGAGATGAATAACACTATCCCACCATGTTAGAACGGTTTTCTTAAACATGCTTGAAGCAAAGTTTGTCTTTTTCGCTTCGGGGCACTCGCTGTGTAAAAACACATTCTCAATCGATTCGAACCATTGCAACAAGGTGGTCGAACAGTTGGTTCCAAGGAACTCGGACGGGTTAGCTCTAGTAAATTGCTTAAGCAGGTAGGATGCGGGTTTGGGTTCAACAGGTGCAACAACGAGTGCAGGTAGGGTAGCTTGGATTTGGGTTAAAAGTTCAGGAATCACAGCGGCCATTTGTTTGGCGACGAGAGCGGCCATGAGTCGGGTGGAGTTCTTGCGCGGTTGGCGTCTTAGTGGAGGCATGCTAAAATTTATAAAGAAAATGGGATAAGTTTTGGGTAAAAAAAATAAATGAATATAAGGGTGTATAAAAATAAAATAAGTTGTCAATTTTTTTTTTGATTGTGAATCCTAGAGTTAGTAAGGAGAAGATGTTAGTTTTAGATAAAATATAAAACTTTGTTTATAAATAACAAAACCGTAAACAAAACGTTAAGGATTTTGAGATGGTTAAAGCTTGAAAGATTTGAGATTTTGAGATTTATAGAGTCGAAAAATCGTGCATGAACCACCCTGACTTGATATTCCAACACTAAAAAGTTTATAAAACACCATGTTGGAGTCTAAACATGTGCACGAACCACCTTGCATGAAAGATTGATTATTTGGAAATTTGCCGGAACGACGAGTTTAACGTATGAAGCCTAAATAAAAGAAAGACTTGGACTTAGAAAGGTTGTTTTGAAGATCTTTAAATAAAAAAATTGTTCTAAAAAGTAGACAATTAAAGTTCAATGTTTATAATGTAACTATTTGAGAATTTATAATAATAACCCTTTAAAAATGGAAGTTTGTTCGAAACCGGGTTAATGTATCTAACCTTAATATTTACTTAACCTATGTTAAGTAATAAGGTGAGAAAATGCTAAATGCAAGTTCCTTTGGGACAAAGATACTAAAACGGGTCTTTAACGAGTGTTCGGGTTGTTGTTAGGTTCTTAATAAATGGTCAAACCCAAAGTCAACTTTCCAAAATAATGAATGTTATGAGATAACTCAATAATACTTTATAAGACTAAACCAAGTATGTAGATCTATTGTTTTAGAACTAACAACGTACGTTAAGCGAGTGTTCGGTTTAGTCGGTCCAAACTATGTTATGAGATCAAGTTGGATCCAACAATTCCAAGTACTTAAGAAAATAATTAAAATCAGTTTGTAAACTATTTTTAAAGAATTATACAAGTCTTGATAGCTAAAAACACACTTGTGTGTCTTAAGCGAGGAAAAATCGGATTGGTTCGGTTTCCATCTCACAATATGTTCCTTGAAGGTTTCCATATCCCCAAATATCATAGATCTTGTATAAAAATTTATAAATGAAAAATATTTAAGTTTTACAACTAAAAAGTTAACAACAAGTCCTTTAAGCAAAAGTTTCGGTTTGGTTCGGTTTCCATCTCCTAACGATTTCATAGATGGATTCCACATGCTTAATATTAAAGAACTTGTAAAAATGATTTTAGAAACTGAAATCTAACATTAAACATGTTTAAACAACTATTTTTAACAAAACTAGTAAGCAAAAGTTCGGTTTCCAGTTTAGAGCTATATACGGTTAAACCGAAGCATAGACTCTTAGAACCACACCATGGAACTTGTAAATAAACTAAAATGAGCAAAAGTTAGTCATAAATAATATGTGCAAACAAGTTACGTGTGTGTATATATCAAGAACACGAAGTCCTCCATGAAGCCTTGCCTTACGTGGTCCGAAACTCAACCAACCGGAGTCGGAGAAGTAACTACCAAAAGTAACAAGGGGTGTGTATTATATATATATATATATTTTGTACCACCATAATCAAGTGTTAGAAATGTTAGATGAACAAGTTAGAATTAAAGATTAAATTCAGTTTGACTTTTAGAAGTCAAACCTTCAAGAACAAAATAATATTAACCTTGAATCTTTGATGTTTGAGAGAGAAATTGAAGTTGTAGCAGGTGTAAATGATTGGAAATGGTGGTGTATATATAGGGGAAGGAGTTGGGTCGAAGATGGGTGATAATAACAAGTATTTGCATGCAATAAGGGGGGTCAAAACAAGCCCAAAATAACAAAAACCAAAATCTGGTGCAGACTGCCTTTAGCGCGACGCTAAGACACCTGGTGGAATTTCTGAACTTTCAAAATTCGCAGTTTTAGCCCCCGAAGTTGTTTTTAAGCGTTTTAAGGTCATTTTAGGGACTGAAAAGGGTGTTTTCAAGACCCAACAACTGTAAAATAATATTGTAACATAAAATTCATCATTTTTAATATATCCAAAGTTTGGGTTTACAAAACGGGTGGTTTACTTAGATAAAGTTTACAAAACGAATACGAATCGAGACCCGAAATTGACGAATGTCACAGTTGATGGAAGTGCAACTTCTGTAAGTTAAAATTAGGGTTGCTAATGCTTAAGTTATAAAATTGATTAATCTTGTTCGTATTTATAATATTAAGCTCAATATTTTGTTCAAATATGAACTTTAACCAAATCTTTGTGGTATAACATGTTTATATTGTATGTTTAAAAAACATGATATAAAAATCACTTGAGAACTTTCAAGTCCCATCATTATATAACTAATTGTATGGAATGACCTTGTTAAGATGAAGTAGATCACAATATAGTGATGTAATAATAACCAGGACAAAATCAAATCGCCTAATAAACGAGTCAAATATCAACATTTAAAATGATATGGGTCACAATACAATGAACTAACATTAATCGGGTCAAATACAAAAACTTAAAATGAAAGGGGTACAAGACCAGGGGTTGAAACATACATTCACATTTGATGATAACTTGTACAAAGAATTTAAACGTTCTTTACAACATAACAAATTATAATCTAGCAGGCACACAATTCACAAAATCTCTTCCAACAGCTTCTGTATTAATAATCCAAGGATGTTAAATTTCCTTTGGTACAAAGCATGTAGCTGACACAAAAGAACACCATCATTTCCTTCACCTCCAAATGCTTCTTCCATAACTCAATCATTTGTTCATGAACGAATTTCATACCCAATCTGCAAGGAAAGAATATAAGGCGAATACGCACAACAATTAGAGCTGTAAACAAGCTGAACTGAGCTGAGATAAACTGGGCTCGGGCTTGAACTCAAAGTTAAACGAGCCGCTTAGCCTATTTAGAGCTCTCCACATTTATTTATCAAGCTTGAGCTCAGATCATAAAAAAGCTAAAGCCAAACTCATTAAGCTTTATTTATTTTTTATATTTTTGATTTTATACATACTGATATACAAAAGACAAAAAAAAAAAATATTTTTTTAGTATTGCAAAATGTATAAACTAGATAACCCTAGCTTTGGCTCGGCTCAGTCACAAAACCTAGTTGGTTGGGCTTGGCTTGTTTACAAACAGGCTTATTATTTAGAGCAAGCTTCAAGCAATTCACGAGCTTTTTAACAGCCCTAACAATAATGAATAGATCAGTGATCAATTAAAAAAAATTACCTTAACAACCTAACAACAATGAACAATTCCAACAGATGCTCAGCATAATTACCAAAAAATTTGGTTATTAAATGAAATAATTACCAAAATTACGGTTTTTGGGCCCGACAATGCAAGCATCGTCTGTAACAACGATTCCAACAAATGCCCAGCATAGACGTTGTAACACATAAGAATATTGTCAAACATACAACATCAGTGCCACTAATGTAATAGCCTAAGATTAACACTAGAATTCAAACAGAAAGCATAATAAAATTCAATCAGCCTATAGTTGACATTTACTAGGTTTAATCTTAGGAACTGACAATTACTAGACGAATTCTTTAATTTCTTTCGTGTAATTAAAGAATGCTTACCTCTTTGCATTCCATCATTTTTCTGAGTAGAATTATTTGAAACCCTAAAGGATCCTAGTCAAACGTACAATTCTCTAAGCCAAGATCGAATAATTAGATTTTGAAGCAGCATACCCCCGATCTCTAGGCCACTATAGGTTTCACACAACAAGCTCGCTAGAGGTTTCACCAAAAAATCTAAAGCAGAGGAATGAATGTTGGAGAGGAATCAAGAAATTAGGGATTTAATTAGATTTCGGTCAAAACTACGTACTTTTGATGGTGGTGCGTCTAAGATATATAACAGCCTTATATTCACTTTTCCAATATATATATATATATTCCATTATAAAAGATATAGGCGCCTTTTCATATGGATAGTGAGACGCCATAATATTCAATACCCCATTAATGTCTCCGGCGTAATTGACAATCTTCTATCTCCGGCGACGTTCCGTGTCATCAGCGGTCCTTCAATTAAAATCGGTTTTGGAATCCTCTCTTACCTTCATTGCAATCAATTCTAGAGGGTCTGTTTTGTTTTTTATTCATCAAACGGCCATCCGTTACCAGCGTCGCTTTAAGTATGATTCATCCTACACCCCCAATCGCATCGCCGGTTTTGGCCCCACCTACAACCATTCGAAGCAATGGAGCACATCCTTCTGATCGTCAGCACCTACTTCTGGTTCGATTTTCGCCTGCGACCAATGAAACCATAAAGGTAATTAGTTTTCGATTTGCCATTCTGATTTCTCATGCTCTAATTCTTGGTTTCAATCTGATTTTAGATTGTCTTAGCGCTGATTTATTAATCATACTGTGGTTTGTTACGGACTGAAACCATTGCAAGGTATGGGACTTGTCCCACATCGGTTGTATGGGCAACTGATGTGGGGTTTATAAGCCAAATGGGTTCCCTCACCTATCAGACTAGTCTTTGATACCAATGTTACAAGCCAAACAGAAAAACTCAACCCAAAAAACTAGTCTGATAGGTGAGGGAACCCATTTGGCTTATAAACCCCACATCAGTTGCCCATACAACCGATGTGGGACAAGTCCCATACCTTGCAATGGTTCAGTCCATAACATGGTTGGATTAATTATACTCTACTCTGGTTGAATTGGAGTATTAAACTGAGTCCTGGTCTTCCGATATCAATCCTCGTTTATGGCTTCTTTGATTACAGATATTCGACTTCTTGGATTTGTTACTTTGTTAATTGAAGATTCTTATAGAATTATGGTTTCTTATCATGTTATGGTTTTGTAATTTTTTGTTCGATTGGTTAGTGATATATGACTGGGTCTTAAAGATATATGATTGGGTCTTAAACTTTTGAACTGTTCAATTGGTATTATATATATTCGTTTCATGGATTCAATCGAACTGTTCAATTGGTATTATATATATTCGTTATGTATCAGCATATGAACGTGTTTGCACTTTGCACACCAGGTGTTTGTTTAAACTCTTAAATGAATTCTGTTAATAATAATTTTTAATTTTATGGCCACACCACCATTGATTCATCCCGGTTTATGACTTACTTGCCGGGTATCACCGGATGCATCAGTAACGCAAAGATATTTTCTTTTTACGAATATCACTCTAAACCAGATCATAACGATGCATTTCTATTTCTAGTGTTTATGAAGTTTTTTGTTGGGTCAAGAATTTGACCCAAATGAGGAGATTTGACCGAAAACAAAGAATATGGAATATTGGAATCTTCTCAACCTCCTCAGAAACTGCTAAGTATTGAATCCGAGCACACCTTGGACCTTCGAGTAAGCTTTTACTTAGCCGAGTACGAGATTTTGCCTCCCGGGCAAGGTTTACTTCAAATAGACTTCTTAAGTGGATATCCGAGCAAGGTATGCTTTTTATTGATTTTCCGAGTAAGGATCATTGATTTGGCATATCCGAGCAAGGTTCACTTTGTCAAGCAGGATTGTTCTTCAAGACCAAGTATTTTACTCTTCCGAGTAAGGTATGGTCAACCAAGTCCAAGAAGCCAAGTAATTGGAAGACCGGGCAAGGTATTCTTTAATAATTATGGTCCGAGTATACTTGATGAGTTAATGGAATAGCTCTAAGTTATATCGAGTAAGGTTCTGCTCAAGTAAGGTATGTATTCTCGAGTACGCCTTATCAATAAGTTATTCAATGACAATGAGCCGAACAGGACCATAGAAGAACAAGGTTGCTCGTAAGGATTTGTCGGGCAAAGTTTGATAAGTCCAAGAAGATTGAAGTCTACTCGGTGAATATTTTACTTGGTAAAATATTCTTTAAGTAAAGTCTACCCGGAAACTGATTCCGAGTACACTTCTATGTTTACCAAGTCTGAAGGAAGGCCGAGTACACTGCGTACTCGGAGACTGAAGTTTAATGAAAAGCCTACCCGGAAGACTTGTTTTACAATTAGTTTTATTTTTGAATATGTAATTTGAATATGTACTATCGGATAGGGTTTCTAGAAGGAATGACAGCTGTCTTAGGTTGGCAGGCCTATAAATAGAATAATTAGGGCACGCCGCCGAGAGAGACAGAGAGACAGAATACACACGACACATTAATTGAGAATATTTTGTGTGTGTAACGGCTGTCCGAGGATTCCTTATAAACCCTAAATCGATTACTCCTTTTGTATGACTAACATTATATAAATGGAAATCTTTTGAGTGAATCCTGTGTGTGTCTTCTATCTTTGAATATTCATTGCAACCGTATGTTTGTTATTGATTCCGCCTTTAACAAACGGTCATCTTTCTAAATATAGTAACCCGTCATTAACTCTCTTGTCAACACGATTATTTTGTGTGAGTTATGACATGATTGATTAAAGATCCGAGCCAAATCGACCATAAAAGTGGGACATGACAAGTGGTATCAGAGCTGGTTACTGCTATTTTTTAGAAAGATTGTTGCTGATTGAAGATTTGAAGAAGAATAACGTAAGCAGAGCACTGTTCGATTGATTTGTGACGTCAGCTGCCCTGTTTTCCATTTTTCTTTCAGATCTACAATTTTCTGGTGTTTTTTCTTCCTTGCTTCATTTAAAGTTTTAATCTTTATATCTAAATCTGGTTCTAATCACATCAGACACATCAGATCTGAGCATTCTAGTTTCAGATCTGATTATTTTGAAAACTTTTTATAAGAAACTGATATTTGTTTTCTCAAAATGTATGGATATGAGGAACAAGAGGTGTCTACTAACAAGATACCTAGGTTGTATGGACAGGAAAACTTTATCAAATGGAAGGTAATCTTTGAAGCAGCCGTATGCTACAATGACGTTGACATGTGGAACTCCATCAAGAATGGTCCACAAACTACTGTTGAAGAAGGTGCAAATGCTACTGCAACTGTTGCTATAAGAGAAAAGATGAGAAAGGTGGATGACAAAGCCTTGGCTATGATTAAGCTAGGTTTGTCTTAGGAAATTCTGACCAAGGTAGCTCATCACACAACTGCCAAACAAATGTATGATGCCATCCTTGAGATGTATGAAGGGAACACTGAATTGAAGAACATTAAGAAGCAAAGACTGAAGCAACAGTTGGAAAGGTTCAAGTATAGAGATGGAGAAAGGTTAAAGTCAATACTAGAACGTTTTCTGAGTATTGTGAATGAGTTGAGAACAACTGATTATGTAATGACTGACTTTGATTTGAATACAAAGTTGCTCAACTCAATGCCAAAAGAATGGTATACTGCTTGTAAATTCATCCTTCAAAAGCAAAATTTCAATGAATTGAAATTGGATGATGTGGTATGTTTTCTTCAAGCTGCTGAACTTGAAATGATTGAGAATGAGATGATCAAGGAAGATAGACCAAGTTTTCATGTTTCAAATGCTTTGATTGCACCAATGGGAAATCTGTCCATCAATAACCAACAGCAAATTCCCATAATAGAAGAACCAGCTGAACATAATGTTGTGACTCCAAAATCTTTAATTGGGGGTAGCACAAGCACTCAAGGAAATCAGCAAAGGTTCAATGTACAATTGATTGATGATTCTGACTCTGCCTCTGTGTCTAATGGAAATGTTCCTAACCCTGGAACAGGACATGTTCAAAGCAATGAGACACAAGCTTGGTTTTCGATGTTTACTGAGTCATATAATGCCTTTGTTGCAAAGAACATGATTCACACAAGTGTGGTTCAAGATGATTTGGAACAAATTGATGCAGATGACTTAGAAGATATGGATTTGAAATGGCAAGCTTCTATGTTGGGATTGAGAAGTAGAAGGCTATACAATAGAACTGGTAGATCTCTGGTTTCTGGTCCAAATGACAGGATTGGGTTTGACAAGTCAAAAGCAATATGCTACAATTGTCAGCAACCTGGTCATTTTGCTAGAAAATGCAATCAACAAAGAAATTTTCATATGAATCAATTTCAGAATCAACAACCAGGAGGTCAAACTCAATATCAAAACAATCAATCTAGAGGTCACCAGCATTACCAGCAAAATCAGCCAAGATTCAACAACAACAGCAATCAGATGAACAATTTCAACAACAACAGCAGTAACAATCCAAACTTCAATCCAAACTTCAATAACTTTCAGTCTCAAATGAACAATCAACAACAGAACATGCAACAGAGTCAAGGATTTCAGCCTCAAATGAATCACAATCAAAACCTTCAAGGAACTCAAAATAGTCAAAACAACACTGTTCCAGCAAATCAAAATCAGATCAGAAATCAAGGAAATGTAGCAGTGACTACACAACATGAAGGAAGTTTTGATTGGAGAAGTCATGAGGAGGATATTGCTGATGACATCAGAAAGGCAAATGTGGCATTCATGGCCATAATTGAGAAAGAAAAGGGAACCTCCTCTCAAGTACACTCTGCTCCTACAGTTGATTTGAATGAACTTATTAGTGAACTAAAACCAAAAGTAGGCAAGCTGGAAGGTGAGTGTTTTAGAAAGCAAAGTATCATAAATGAGTATGAGGCAAGTGAAATGATAAGTGATGAAAAGATTAAGAGCCTTGAAGATTATTGTATGATCATTTATAGATCTCAAACAAGATACATCACTGAGATTGATGGTCTAAAGAAGATGTCGATTGAAGAAAAGGTGCAAAACACAAGACTAAAGGTTGAAACTGAATTTCTTAAGAATTTGGTCTCAACTGGGAACATTTGTGGAATACTGGATCAAGTGAAAGAACAGGACAAATACAAGACAGTTCCACCTCCATTCAACAACAACTTTATGCCAAAGGTTGACAAAGAGAAAAGAGATGCATACTTACAACAATTCAAAGATGTCTTTCAAGACACGGAAGAATTTGTTGATTTATACAAAAAGGTAGAAGTGAATGAAGATGGAGAGTTTGTGATTAAGAAAGAAGTGAAAATGGAAAAGTCAATTGGAGTTCAAGTCTCTGAGGATGACTTTGATTCAGATGAGTTGGATCAAGATGATCTGAGTGATTTGAGTGATCAAAATCACTGAAAAGGAAATTCAAGTTGCTGAAAAAGGAAGAAAGTATAAAAAACCTGAATCTGTTGATAAGCTTCCAAAGTATCCACCAATCCCACCAAAATCAAAGAAACAAAATGATAACATTAAAAGGGAACATGTCTCTTTTGATATCTGTGAAAGGAGAAAGATAAACTACAATGCAGTCAGACCTCCGAGCAAGACTGTATTGAATAGGATAAAGCAGAACAACAAGAAGAAGAAGGTGAATGAAAAGACTAATACAGAAATCTTTATCCCAGTTTATCCAATCTTTTCTAGTCATGAAGTGTTGGATGTTGGAGAGGTGGAGACAATGGAAGAATATGAGAAAAGACAGTCAAGGGTTAGAGAAAGCAGTGATGAAGAACCTATGATTATGAAGAAGATTGTCTTTGTAAAAAGCAATGTTGAAAGACAAGACATCAAGATTGAGGAATTTGTTCCTTTTTCAATTGACTTTGATGGTTTGAAGAATCAGAAGACTTTAGGAGTCAATACACCTAAGCCAAGTGAAAGATTCAAGAAACCAAAAGAACATGAAGTCTTCAAAGGAAAGGTTTGGTGCAGAAAATGTGATGAATATGGTCACCACACAGATTCATGTCATGAAAGATTCAAACTCAAACCATTTCATGTACCAGATGGAAAAATGTATGGTCAAGACTTTGCATTGTACAAACAGAAATATGAAATGTATTTGGGAAAAGGGAATGTCTATGGAAAGAAGACAATTAATGAAGAGAATGTTGAAATCAAAGGAAAGAAACATGTGACTGAGTGTGCAAGAAGAAGTAAGTCACCACAGAAGCACAAGAAGATGACAAAGAAGAAAAATCAGTCATTGAAGATTAATCAAGACATTCAATCAGTTAAGTCTAATGAATCATATGGATCATCAAACAGTGAAAAGACAAGAAGAAAAGATACTTATCAGAGAATGAAATCAACTGAGCTTACTGGTGATGAGAAGTTCTTGATGAAACATGGATATGAACCACAAGGTTTTACTTGGAAACCTAAAGCAGAAACTAAAATTGAAGCTGTGGCTGATGTAAGAGACTACTCAGAAACAAAGGACTATGTCTTGAAAGAAAATGTCACTGACTCAGTTGAGCCTCAATGTTTAGTTTCACTTTTCAAAACACCAAGAGAATGTGGCTATGAAACTGATCATTCTGATAATCTGGAAATCACTCATGCAGATCCTGAATCTACAACACTCACTTCCCAGGCTGTCACTGAAATTGACACTGATAAGTTGCAAGTTGATGAAACTTGCACATCTTCACTTAACTAATCAAATTTCTCTTTGTGCAGGAACAGGCCACTCCATTGAATGACATATGGTATATGGATAGTGGTTGTTCTAGGCCCATGACTTGTGACAAGAGGTCACTTGTGAACTATGAAGAGAAATATGAAGGTCCTGTTGCCTTTGGGAGTGATGAAAATGGTGGAAAGATTGTGGGTAAAAGAATCTTGACAAATGGAAAGGTGTCATTTGATAATGTGTTTCATGTTGAGGGACTTCAATACAATCTTCTGAGCATATCACAGATGTGTGATAAAGGTTACAAAGTTAGTTTTGATGATTCTCATTGCTTCATCTTAAAACCTGAATTTGTGATTCCACCTGAGATGATTATGATGATGGCACCCAGAAATGACAACTTTTATGAGTTGAATATGAAAGAAGCCATTTCAAGAGGTGGTGCATGTTTTGTTTCCAAAGCCACTGAAAATGAATCAAAATTGTGGCATAGGAAATTGTGTCATGTAAACTTAAAGAACATGAATAGACTGGTCAAGGGTGAACATGTGATTGGTTTACCTACAAGAGAATTTAAGTTTGATGATCATTGTGATTCATGTCAAAAGGGCAAGCAACACAAGTCTACTCATAAGACAAAGCTCATCAATTCAATTGATTAACCACTTGAGTTACTTCACATGGATCTTTTTGGTCCTGTGAGTGTGCCAAGTATTGGAAAGAAAAGATATTGTCTGGTGATCATTGATGACTATTCAAGATATACTTGGGTCTATTTCCTAAGTACCAAGGATGAGTCTGTTGAGTTGATTATGGGTTGTGTTACAATGATTGAGAACAAGCTGAATAAGAAAGTTAAAATGATGAGAAGTGACAATGGTACAGAGTTCAAAAATGGAGTTATGGAAGAATTCTGCACAAAGAAAGGAATATTTCAACAATTCTCAGCTCCTAGAACTCCTGAACAAAATGGTGTGGCAGAAAGAAGAAACAGAACTTTGATAGAAGCTGCCAGAACCATGTTGACTGATGCAAATATGCCTGTCACTTTTTGGGCTGAAGCAATCTATACAGCATGTTATGTTCAGAACAGGGTACTTGTAAACAAAAGGCATAACAAGACTCCATATGAAATTTTCAATAACAGAAAGCCTTACATCAAGTTTTTCAAGCCCTTTGGTTGCAAATTTTTTCTATTGAACACTAGAGATTATTTGAACAAGTTTCAAACTAAGTCACTAGATTGTTTCTTTGTTGGATATTCTACTCACTCAAAGGCATACAGAGTTTATGTGAAAGATCACATGAGTGTGTTAGAGTCATCTGACATCATTTTTAATGAAAATCAATTCAATACAGTCAGTGGTGCAACATGGCTGTTTGATCATGAGAGACTAATAAAGTCATTCAAGATTTATTCTGAAGACTTTGATGATTCATTCTACAAGACCAGTGTGATTGAAGAGAATAAGAAGAAAGAACTGGACTTGGAAGAATTGTGGAAGAAGGTTGCTAGAAAAGAAAAGGAATAAACTTTTGTGAAGAGCTCCTCAAGCAATGCAATTGAACAAGATCTGGAGATAACAAGTCAAGACAGTCCTAATGTACAAAATGATCATGTTCAGAATGGGAGTGACACAGGCAACCAATCAAATGAAGATGAAGCTGCAACAACAGCAAGATTTCAAGACTTGTTTCAAAGCTTGAATCTGGGAAACAATGGTGCATCTACTTCAGGACAAAACAATGATGAAGCACCAGAGTTTCATGATGCAAAAGCTGATTTGATCATTGAAGAACCTGAACTTAATGAATCAAATCTTGACACAAATTTGTCTACAAATATGATAATACAAACTCCTACTGTTGAAAAGAATCATCCTGCTGAAAATATCATTGGTGACTTGCATGAAAGAGTAACAAGGAGTCATTCTGAGATAGCAAACATCTGTCTTTACTCTTGCTTTCTATCCCAATTAGAACCAAAGAATATTGCTCAAGCATTAAAAGACAACAGTTGGGTAGAGGCTATGCAAGAGGAATTGGCCCAGTTTAGAGATTTACATGTATGGGATCTTGTAGACAAGCCACATGACAGATATGCAATTGGAACCAAATGGGTGTTCAGAAACAAAAGGGATGAAAGGGGTTTGGTGATTAAGAACAAAGCAAGACTTGTAGCACTGGGATGTCTTCAAGAAGAAGGGATAGACTTTGAGGAAGTATTTGCACCAGTTGCAAGACTTGAAGCCATAAGAATTTTCCTTGCATATTCTGCCTCAAAGAACATAAGAGTATTCCAGGTTGATGTTAAATCTGCATTCCTAAATGGAAAGATTGATGAATAAGTGTATGTGGCTCAACCACCAGGTTTTGAGGATCCCATGTATCCAAACAGGGTGTATAAGTTAAACAAAGCCCTTTATGGATTGCATCAGGCTCCTAGAGCATGGTATGATGAGCTATCAAATCATTTACTTGAAAATGGTTTTACAAGGGGAGCCATTGACAAGACACTCTTCTACAAAAGAAAAGGGTCAGATTTGCTTCTTTTACAAGTCTATGTTGATGATATCATCTTTGGATCAACAAATGAAAATATGTGTTTGGAATTTGAAGAGGTGATGAAGTCCAAGTACAGCATGAGTTCCATGGGTGAAATGAACTTCTTTTTGGGGCTACAAGTTCAACAAAAGGCTGAAGGGATCTTCATTCATCAAACTAAGTATGTGCAGGACATTTTGAATAAGTTCAACTGTCATGCTTACAAGACTGCTTCAACTCCAATGGACACCAAAGAAAAGATGATAGCTGATGAAAAGGGGGAGTCAGTTGATAAGCATGAATACAGAGCCAAGATTGGATCGTTGATGTATCTGACTGCAACAAGACCAGATATCATGTTTGCTGTGTGTGTGTGTGCTAGGTTCCAGTCAAATCCAAAAGTCTCCCACATGAATGCTGTTAAAAGAATATTCAGATACCTGAAGGGAAGACCAGACTTAGGGATTTGGTATCCAAAGAACCAATCCTTTGATCTGATTGCATATACAGACAGTGATTATGATGGATGCAATATGAGTAGAAAGTCAACATCAGGGGGATGCCAGTTTTTGGGAGAAAGGCTAGTGTCATGGCAATGCAAGAAACAGACTACAGTATCAATCTCCACTGCAGAAGCTGAATATGTTGCTGCATCCGCCTGCTGTGCACAAGTTCTCTGGATTCAAAATCAGATGCTGGACTATGGTTTGAATTTTCTAAACACGCCTATTCTGATTGATAATACTGCTGCATATTTTACTGTTAAGAATCCTGTGCAACATTCTAAGACTAAGCACATTGAAATCAGACATCACTTCATCAGAGATTGCAGTGAAAAAGGTTTGATTGAACTGCAAAGAGTTGATACAAGTGATAATTTGGCTGACCTATTCACCAAACCACTTGATAGAACCAGATTCAACTTTCTTTTGAAAGCCCTGGGGATGATCAACTCTGATGAAATTTGATTAAGGATGTGTGCTTGGTTGGGTACCTCTATGTGCTACTTGAATATTTTATTAGAGGTTACACTTGCTGAATATGTTTCTGAATATGTTGCTGAATATGTTACTGAGTATGTTAAATGTTATGTGACTTAACTATTTCTATGTGTGTATCTCTGTGATAACTGATTATTTTATTAGAGATTACACATATTGAATATGTTTCAACTAAATGTTATTTAATATGTTTTGATTATGTCACTGTTTTGATGTTAACTGATAGGTGCTTGAGTAACTATCTGTGCAATTTGCTTGAAATTGATGGTAATTCTTGACTATCATGTTAACTGATCTGATGTTATGATAAGTAGTTTGATCTGTTTAGGTGAAACTGAATGCTTATATGATGTCATGAGTAATCACATGTTTACGGTTACTTGAATATGTTCTTAATCTGATCTTCTGAAATTGTTAAGATAGGATAGACATTGAATGTTAGTACAGTCTGTTTTTCTTGATGATGTTAAGAATGATTAAGATTTAAGTATGTGATGCAACTGTTTGTGTCAAAATGAGTTTTATGTCAAAATTAAGTGATTCATTGAATTTTATAATGAATTTTGCATAAATACTATATTTTGGTCAAAACATGAGCAAGTTGATTAATGGTGAAGAGATATAATAAGATTATTCAGTTCAAGCTTTTAAGAAGCTTAAAAGAAGGATTTTTTTTAAAAAAGGGAAAGTCTCAAATAGTTATTTTTGCTGAAAATTATGTCATTTGCCCAGTTAGAAGGACATGCACTTGTGTATGTTTGGTCCTTAAATCTCTACAGATTCAAAGGATAGCCATTGACCTGAAAACTGAATGCATTTGGGGCAATTATGACTTGTTTCTTATTTCTTCACTTAAAACTATGTCAATAACTCTGACTTTGACAGGACATATATTCACATGTATGTTTGGTCCTGTTGACCACTTTTGGTCAAAACAGGATAGCCATTAACCTGATAAGAAAGAGATATTGGGGTGATTGAATATTAAACTGTGTTTTTGGGAAATGATAGTACATTAACTACTTAGCTGCTCATATGGAATTATTAGGCAAAAAAAAGGCCTTAGTATAGTCATTAACATGTATGGTTACTTTCCCATGATGATGTAAAATCTAAGGTGATATAAACATAATGAATATGCTAATCTTTATGTGGAGATGCATAGTTGTTTTGCATGTCTCAAGATAGATCTCTCCGAATGATATGGCAGAAAAGTGATTACCCAGTCATACACGAGCCTGTTGTTATTTGGTCAACCAAAATGAAACATCTTTAAATATGACAAAGAACATGCTTAAGAAAATTTGAGAAAATATCAAAAACAAGGGGAAGAATGAATAAATCAACCAAAAGTTGATAAGTGTTTTAAATATTTTATCAAACAAGAGGGTTACAACAAGAACTACAAAGATGTTGGCAAAATCTGTCTCATCTTGAATGAAAGGCATGTTGCTAACTGTAAGTCCAACGTTCAACCTCTATATATGTTTGAATCTAAAAAATACAAAAAAAAATACAATAAGTTCTGTCATACAAAAACTATTTTTAACCAAATACAGGAGGTTGGAGTCAAATTGGGGTGATCTGGGGAAAGCCAAATAAGCTTTGAGAAGAGATATGAGGCATCATAGCACAGTGTTGACCATTATTGCATTATGCTCAAATTGAACTTTAATCATATCACCAAAGAGATGAAAATCATGCTAAGTTTATACCTGCTGTTAACCTATCTAAGTTATCATAATAATGCTGAGAGTGAAATAATGAGATAGCTGCTTAGTCAATATGATCCCATTCCTGAGATCTTTTCAGTTTAATAAAGATATTGTTTTAAAATGAATTGTAACTGAAATTTGATCTCTAAATGCACCATTTGCACTTAAACTATTTTCTGAAATGATACATAACTTATAAATGTCTTTGACAAGTGGTTTAAGTCAAAAAGTGTTGCATTTTGCCTAAAATAGGTTGAATACGTAAGTTCGAGTAAGGTTTGATGATTTATAACCTTCTCGAGCACAAACTGTTTGAATATGTATTTCCGGGTAAGGTTTAACCTTTCCGAGTACAAAACAGTTGATTATGTGTGAATATGTAAGTTCGAGTAAGGTTTGATGATTTATAACCTTCTCGAGCACAAACTGTTTGAATATGTATTTTCGGGTAAGGTTTAACCTTTCCGAGTACAAAACAGTTGTCTATGTGTGAATATGTTGTTTCGGGTAAGGTTTGAAAAATCTCAACCTTTCCGAGTAAGCTTAGTAATTTCTGACTAACTTTATGATTTCGAGCATACTTTGAAGTGTTTACACTTTTCGGGTAGAGTACACTGCTGCACTCATTTTCCAGAGTAAGCTTGAAGTCTTGAGATGATTATGTGTTGAAATAGCTGTCTTTTAACAAGAAATTCTTGTTTCGAGCAAGCTATGCATGTTATATGCTAGTTTCGAGTAAGCTATGCATGTTATATGCTGATTGTGTTTCCAAGCAAACTTTGTGAACTTGAGTAAGTACACCGAGTAAGATTTGTGTGAATATGTTGTTAGGAAAGGCTTGTTAATCTTTTCGGGCACGCTTAGATGTTACTATTTAAGTTTGTCATGTTTCGGGTATGGTTTGAAATGTTGAGTTTCCTCGAGTAAGGACATACCTGATGATTGAATGTGTTTATCCTAGCGAGCTCAGTGCTAACTTAGGATTTTCGAGCAAGCTCTATGAAATTTTAGACTATAGCACACTTAAATGTTTATGTGTTTAATTTCATTTCGAGCATGCTCTGTGATATTTGTGGTAATGATTTCTTTGAAATTACAAGTCTTTTCGGGCAAACTTTGTTTTCCGAGCACACTTTATATTTCGGGTACACTTGTGTTCCTTCAATATACTTGGTAATTTCAAACTTTAACTTTCCGAGTACACTGTCTGCTAGAATTTCTTTTCGAGCACACTTTGTACTATATGAAAGTTATTCGGGTATACTTTACATAAGATTGTTGTCCGAACACACTTTACATTTGAAAGAGTGCTCGAACACACTATGTATACAAGCATACTTGAATGAATGCGTTGATTGAATATGTAAGATGGTATGATGAAATTGTTTAGATTCATACTTGAATGAATGCGTTGATTGAATATGTAAGATGGTATGATGAAATTGTTTAGATTCATACTTGAATGAATGCGTTGATTGAATATGGGTAGTTAATATGATAAAATTGATTATGATTCTTTTTAGGGTTCATGCTAGATAAGTTTTAATTTGAATTTGAGAAACCTTTGTGAGGATCTTAATTGATTCTTAGTGAGAATGTTTATTTGATAACTATATTTGATTATTTGCCTTGTGATTAATATCTCAAGAAATCAAGTATTTCGGGTAAGCTTTCTTCATTATGTCTTAACTTTAAATTAATTTACTTGATCGAGCATGGTTTGAAAATAAAAGAATTCGGGCAAACTTTGTATCTTCCAAATTGAAAATTATTCCAAGTAAAATTTGACCGAGTAAGGTTTGTAAGTGGAAGTTTACCGAGTAGACTTTGGATATATTAAGCCTTCGAGTAAGGTCTTATGATCTTAAATGAAATTAAATGTTTTTGATATACCAAGTGGATAATGTTACTGGGTGACAGCTAATAATTCACAAGAGGACAAAAAGCATTTAAAACCCACTTTCAAAATAACTATAAAAGAGGGACTTAGGCAAATTTTTCAACATTATTTCCCTATCTCTCTCTCCTTCCACTGCAAATCCTTCCTCGCTAAGAAACATAACCGACTTATCGAATTCAACATTAATCCAAACCCCAATTTTTGTTAGCCTTCTAATTCCGACTCGGTATGCATTAAATATTATGTTTTCCGATCACGATTAGATTGTAATGTGACTTGATTATGTATTCGAGTACTAACACTCTGTTTATGTGTTTAGGTTATAAATTTGTCGAAGAGCAGGTTCTTGAAGATTTCTCCCTATCTTCTTCATTTTTATACACTGAAATTGTCTAAAGTATTAAACTTTATGTCTAATTTCACTTTGAATGTGTTTGTTTATGTATTACAGATATGGCAGACAACGAACCGAAGTATGTTTTTGAGCCAAAGCACAATATGTGCGCGTTACTACATGTGACACCAGAGAATGAACCGATGGCTCGAGTGATATTATGGATGGCGCAGTCAAACATCAGCTTTTCACTCACTGAAAGCCCAATTATTTACAGAAATCACTACTTGGATTTCTGGAGATCAGCAAAGCTCGTTGACGATGTGAATGGAAAACGAATAGAAGCAACCGTGGCCAGACAGGAGATTCAGATCACTGAAAGGATGATAAGAAGGTTTTTAAGACTGAATGACGATGATCACAATCACATAAACTTCAATACAAAGCACTTATTGAAGATATTTTAATAAACGATGGGGTATCAAGGAAATGTCCATGAAGGACAGTTTCAGAAAGGTTTATTTCCAATGCTGTACAGATTTCTGATTCACCACATTATTCATGGATTTGCTCTGAGGAAGGGATCATGGACTCTGATGAGTCATGATCTAGCAAATGCCACTGTTGGTACAATCTTTGATCTGCCATTTAATTTTTCCAAGATGATATTTGAGGGGTTAGTGGGGAATCTGAAGAAACCAGAAAGAAAAAGATTTTTACAGTACCCAAGATTCCTACAGATCATATTCAACAGCACATTACAAGATTTACCAACAATTGGAGTCACACATAAACTGCAAGATCCTGATGCTTACAAGAGAATAAAAAATCCAGGTATCTCTAATAACTTTAATGCAAATGTTCCTTTTGAAATTTTACCTTGGTTGTTAAACCATGATCTGGCTATAATGTCTGTGCCTGAGCTGAGCTCAGAAGAGGATGAAGAGGGTGATGATGACAGTGATGAAGGAGATTCTGATGATGATGTTAATGGCAATGAAGGTGGAGATGGTCTGGAGATGGAGATTATGGCACCTGAACAGGGGTAGCGAAGAGAAGAACTTGAAAAACCTATCCCTACACTACCACACTCACCACCACCAACCCCACCACATCAATCACCACCTCAAACCCTTACCCTAGACCAACCTGAAACTTCCACACCTCAATTATCACCACCACAGACATCACCTACACATAGCCCAAACCAATCAGATCCAGTCATTTCTAGCCCAACTCAAACACCCACCACAAACCAACCTGATTTTGAACCATTTACTACATCAAACCCTACAAGTCCACAGGTGGATATGTTCCAAAGAAATGCTGAGTTGATGTTGGAAAATGATGAGTTGAAAAGACAAGTTGAGGAGGTTAGGGGTGAGAATGTTGTATTGAGTAGGAAGAATGAAGAACTAACAGATGAAAATGAAATATTATTGAGAAAGTTAGCTGAGGCTGAAATGATGATTCGAACCCTGGTGCAGGAGGTTAAGAAGACCTCAGCTACCCCAAAACAGGGGGAGAATATAGATGATAATGATGTGGTTATGGCTGATGCTGTAAGTGTTGAAAATGTTGATGGTTTGAAGATGATCATGAATGAGTATGATGATAGTGATGAATCTATAATGGATGTGAGAGAAGAAGTAACCAATGATGATGAAGAGGTTGTACTTACAGAAGAATTGACTGAGATTGTGGATGAGGAGATGAGTGTGGAGAATGTAAATATGAATGCTGCTACTGAGGAACTAGAACACACTGAGCCAAATGATGATCAAGAAGCTAGTTCCAAGAGGGTAGAGCATGACTCTGAATTGGAAAACTTATTTAGAGAGATTGATGAGTTTGGAAGTGATGAGCAAGAGGATGAAGAAGAGGTGCTGAAAAGGAAGGAAAAGGGAAAAGGTTTAGCAACTGACGATGAACCAATTGTGTATGTTGAGAAGGATGTATCCTTTGTAGATACTGCTGCTGCTGCTGCTCTTGCTGAGAAAGAAAGACTTATTAAAGAGTCAATGGAAAGGGAAGCAATTGCCCATTCCTTGACAGAAGAAGAGTTAGCACAGCAGGACCTATTGATCAAAGAAGCCAATGTAGCAAAAGAGATATTTCAAGATGTGGCAGATCAAGAGGTGATTGAAATTTTGGTAAATATGAACAAAAATCAAGAGTTTGATGACTCTTTGGGAAGGGTGGTCAGCAAGTTTCAGGAGCAACAATCTGAGACTACTGAACCATCAACCAATCTAAAAACTGACATGATTATACCTGAGGAAATTGGTGAGTCAATTGCATCTATGGCTGCCAAGAAATGGGCTGAACAGGTAAAAGAGGACTTGAGAAAGAACCCTACTAGTAACTGGCCAGAAAGAAGTTTTGAAAAGACTTATCAAAGAAGGAAGAGATATGCTGAGCAGGCTGAAGCTGAAAGAGCTGATAGGAGGGGTATATGGGATGAAAAGAATAAATGTTATATGGAGACCCCAGAGGATGATGAACCAATCAGGGCAATCCCCTTACAAACACTGAAACCATGAGAAAAATTACCAGGGGTCCCTGATGTTAATGTTTCTGATGAAAATGAAAATAATGATGAACCAGATCATTCTGCCTCTGATGAACCCAAAATAGATGCCATGATTGATTTATCAGATGAGGAGGAGGATGACTCTGAGGAGTCTGATGGAAAGGGTGATGACAACCCTGATCAAGGAGGAGAGAAAGTTGGTACAAGCTCCACTGCTGAGACCCCTCAAGTTGAAAAGACTTATATTCAAAGGGGCAACATTGAAATCAATGCAGAGGAAGTCTTAAAGAGAAGAGAAAGAAAAATGCTGAGCATTATAAAAATTATTTGAAAGTTAGAGGCTATCCTGAAGTTGCCTTGGAAAAATACACTGTTGACCAAATTCAAGATCTTTACAACAGTGAGAAAGAGATAGTTTCAGAAAAGTTTGTAAAACAGGATGATAAGGTTGAGTTGGAAGAGTTAAAGAAGAAATATGATGGTATGTGTGGATACCTGCTTGAGAAAGGCATGAAGCCTGAGGTTGTAAGAAATCTGAGTAGAGAGGCAGTATTTGACCAGTATTCCAAAAGGAAAGAGAAAGAATTAAAAAGGGTCTATACTGAGAGCTCAATCTTAAAAGAAACATCTGATGAGCCACCTGCTAAAAGAACAAGAAGACTCAGGACTGTGAGGGAAAAGGAGATGGAACAAGAAAAGACAACTGATCAACCTCCAATCCCTCAGCCAGAACAGCCTGAGGTTAAACCTGATGATGAAGAGATTGTGCCATGGGAAAATGAAGAGATGATTGGGATATTGAGGAACATAATGATAAATGAAAGGGGGGTGACTGAGGCTGATTTTGATGCACTGGAAAAGATTGACTTGAGAAATCTGTTTTACTACCAGAAGGAGGAATGGATGAAAGTATTAAGGGAGGGTGAAAACCCAAGATATTTTTCAGATGGCAGGTTTGTGCCAGCTAGGTTTGCAAACACTGTGGAAATGGCCAAAATGCTGAATGACCTTCACAAAGCTGGGGAGAATATCAAAGACATGGAGAATTGGCCAGTTGAAATGGTAGAAGGTGCATACAGGAAAGTATTCAATTTGGATCCTGAAAAGCCAAGGAAATCCATCCCAATCAGACCTCCATTTCATCAAAGATTTCCAAGAGGAAGAGGCCAAGGAGGAAGAGGAGAATCAAGCAGCTCAGTACAACACAGAACAAGACCACAATCTGATGTGGATCTACCCAGAGAGCTGTATTATGATTCAGTCACTGATTCACTTAAAGTGATTATGGAGAGCAGGTCATTAAAAGAGATTGTAGTCAGAAGTGACTTCCGTGAGTATAATGAAGATCAATTAAGAAGAATGGCCACACTTCACTTGTATGACTACAGAAACAGGGATAGATCAGCAGGAAGACAGATGAATGATTTATCAAAATACTTGCAGGAACAGGCTACTGATGGATTCAGATTTTTGAAAGAAAAGAAAAGTTGGAGAATGATTCAACTCCACAGGTCAAAAAGGTCAGAGAAACTGAAGAAAATGGACAGGGCTGAACTGAACTACCAGATAAGTGTCCGAGACCAGAATCCACTGTCCAACATGGATACGTGTATAAGAGTGGGAAGAAGAATGAGAAGGCCAAACTATACAGTGCAGAAGAACGGTGTCATCACTGAAGTTGAATACAAAGAAGACACTGGTTACTATGTGCTGAGGAACTCTGATGGAAAGGCCTTGGCAACAATCAAAAAGGATGCAGATCTGACATGCTTACACAATGATGATCTTACAGATATAAGAGACTTGGTGATACCAGAAGGACACACTCACTACCAAGTGCTCAATATCTTCAGAGAAAGAGCAGCATCTGTAATCCAGCTGAGAAGACAAGCAGCCTACAATGAAAGGAAAAGACAAAAGAGATAGAATAGGCTTTGCTTTGTAATGTCTTCGGACAAACTTTTGCTTATGTAATTTGATTATGAAATTTGACTTTTAATTTGATGTGTATTTTGCTAAGTGTATGTAACCACAGAGTGTTTTGGGTCAGCTGAGGTGTTCCAATCTAGGGGGGAGATTGTTGGGTCAAGAAATTGATCCAAATGAGGAGATTTGACCGAAAACGAAGAATATGGAAGATTGGAATCTTCTCAACCTCCTCAGAAACTGCTAAGTATTGAATCCGAGCACACCTTGGACCTTCGAGTAAGCTTTTACTTAGCCGAGTACGAGATTTTGCCTCCCGGGCAAGGTTTACTTCAAATAGACTTCTTAAGTGGATATCCGAGCAAGGTATGCTTTTTATTGATTTTCCGAGTAAGGATCATTGATTTGGCATATCCGAGCAAGGTTCACTTTGTCAAGCAGGATTGTTCTTCAAGACCAAGTATTTTACTCTTCCGAGTAAGGTATGGTCAACCAAGTCCAAGAAGCCAAGTAATTCGAAGACCGGGCAAGGTATTCTTTAATAATTATGGTCCGAGTATACTTGATGAGTTAATGGAATATCTCTAAGTTATATCAAGTAAGGTTCTGCTCAAGTAAGGTATGTATTCTCGAGTACGCCTTATCAATAAGTTATTCAATGACAATGAGCCGAACAGGACCATAGAAGAACAAGGTTGCTCGTAAGGATTTGTCGGGCAAAGTTTGATAAGTCCAAGAAGATTGAAGTCTACTCGGTGAATATTTTTACTTGGTAAAATATTCTTTAAGTAAAGTCTACCCGGAAACTGATTCCGAGTACACTTCTATGTTTACCAAGTCTGAAGGAAAGCCGAGTACACTGCGTACTCGGAGACTGAAGTTTAATGAAAAGACTACCCGGAAGACTTGTTTTACACTTAGTTTTATTTTTGAGTATATAATTTGAATATGTACTATCGGATAGGGTTTCTAGAAGGAATGACAGCTGTCTTAGGTTGGCAGGCCTATAAATAGAATAATTAGGGCACGCCGCCGAGAGAGACAGAGAGACATAATACACACGACACATTAATTGAGAATATTTTGTGTGTGTAACGGCTGTCCGAGGATTCCTTATAAACCCTAAATCGATTACTCCTTTTGTATGACTAACATTATATAAATGGAAATCTTTTGAGTGAATCCTGTGTGTGTCTTCTATCTTTGAATATTCATTGCAACCGTATGTTTGTTATTGATTCCGCCTTTAACAAACAGTCATCTTTCTAAATATAGTAACCCGTCATTAACTCTCTTGTCAACACGATTAATTTTGTGTGAGTTATGACATGATTGATTAAAGATCCGAGCCGAATCGACCATAAAAGTGGGACCTGACATTTTTTGTGTTGTAATCCATCTCATTTGACACTGCTGGAATATGTTTTTTATGACAACATATAACCGTTAACTTCAACTGAAATTGTCAGTTTCGTTATTGTTTATAATTAAATCATAATGTTGATTGCAATTGCAGGTTAAGGTCGCGCGCGATAACTATTCCCGGAACCTACATTGAACTTTAGCGGCGTCTCCAAGGATTGGTATAATCACCATTTTCTCCATTTAATATGCTTAATATGTGATGTACATATAGATAGATAAGCTTAAAAAATATTTATAAAAAAAATATTTGGTCTAAACTTAAGTGATGTTACGTATAGGTGCACGATCTAACCGGTTAACCGATTTCTAACAGGTCCACCAACAACCGCCGGTTAGAAACCGGCTTATATTTTTGAATTCTTAAAACGGTTAACCATTTTTCTCAAAACCCCTATTATTTTCGAGATTTCATTTTGATACAAATATTGATTAGTAACTCTGCATATGGTTTACTTTAAGCAACTATTGCTCTGTCAGTAAAGATGATAATTGTACTACATTTATAACAAAGCAAAAATACCAGTCAAATCGGGCTCAAATTGGCCTATTTACATTCTATATAAGACTATAAAGTTATAAATTCATAAACACCATTAAAATATATAGCTTCAACCATACTAAGATTGATCTTCGTCCAAGCAGTCATATGATTTGGACCGGTTTGGGCTTGGCATGTGTTAAATGAGGCTAATATAAAATAATCCTGGTTAGTTTAAATTTCTAAAGGGCCCAACCATAAGTTAAAAAAATACTCGCTCAATTAAAAAACAGAGCTGAACCCAAAACAAAAAACCAAGGCCGAAAGGTGTTAAAAACTCCTTTTGGTTTTTATATCAGATTGACCCCAAATTAGACCTGCGCCTCTCCATTTTAATTCCGGCTCAGCTTAAATGGCCTGTTAAAAAAACAGGTCTGGTTTGAGTTCAAGTGTTTGCATACAACTTGGTTGGTCTGATAACACGTTTACATCTAACTTATTTTAAAACCAACTTCTAACCGAGAATAAACACGCATTGAGTTTTTTGGTTTTACTTCTGTCAAGGCCCGGAACACAACCCGACCCCACAGCAAAAAAAAAAACCTTCCGGGTCAGCTTACATGACCCGTTAATAAACAGCTCGGGTTCGAGTTTAGGTGTATACATACAAATGGGTTGCCCCGTTAACCCGTTTACATATAAATTTTAAAACCCAACTACTCACCGGGAATAAACACGCATTGGGTTTTTGTTTTTACTTCCGTCAAGGCGCGGAACACAACCCAACCTCGAACCAAAAAAAAAAACATTCAGTGTCACGTTACATGGCCCGTTAAAAAACAGCCTGGGTTCAACTTAAAGTGTTTACATACACATGGGTTGGACACGATTTTGATTTGTAACAATCAAGCGGTGTTATCGTTTTCTGATTCTAAAGGTATAGATTCTTAATTTTGCTTCATTCACTGTGATTTCTGAGCCAGAATATTTGTTTGATGTCTTTCATATACGAGTTTGAAGTTTAAGTTTGATCTATTTGCGTATTTGTCTTGAATTAATCATGAATGGGATGAAAACCAAAATGTGATTCTAAAACTGAAAGTTTGTTGGTTTAGCGTTATGGTTTTATTTATTTATTTATTTATTATTATTATTATTATTATTATTATTATTATTATTATTTTGTAATCTGCAGCTTTAAACATGCAAATTTGACTGGTTCAACTTATATAAGATATAAATGTTTTTCCTTCAAAAGCTATAAAATTTAATATATATGTATATGGTTGGTTCATGTAACGGCTGAATATTAAAGAAACAATGCTCAAAGTATACGCACTACCTATTTTTACACACTAACTTTGTCAGTCTATTTCGCCACGGGATGGTGAAAAATGTTCTTTTTTAATTTGCAGTATTAGAATGCCGATTGCCGAAGACGTATGTTGTGCACATTGGTAATAGTAAAGAAGTTATAGATGTTGAAGATAATGTGGCCAAAAGGGTTTTCAGTGAACATTTTTGGGGGTCATTTAGAGTAACGAATAATGCATGTTGTTTGCAGCTTTAAACAGTAACTTGATTTTCTTTTTAAAGTTATGAAACTTTTTTTAACACATGATTGTTGTGTGCAAGTGTGTTTTGATGAAAAGGTCTAGATAAAGTTTTAAACTCATTTTATAAAAGCTTACAATTGCAGGAGAAAATGTTACAAGTGGATAATAATACATTTTGCTATTTTGTAGAGAGTGATTGATATGAGTGTGCAGAGAGCTTGAATCCGAACTAAAGGATATTGTAGCACAAATTAGGATCTAACATTGAGTTCATCGCGTTAATAAAAAAACTAGCTATTGTTTCGTTTTTAACAATAATCGGTGTTCTGGTTCAAAACTCCCAGGTGCCATAAAGTTTTGATCATTTGACTTTTTATACTTAATATGTAAATAAAATTCAAATACTTGACTCGGCTAACTATCAAACGTCTTGTTATAGGGTCATAAAGACTGCTTTGGAAGGTGAATGATCAAATGTATGGCTTTTTAGCTTCCTGTATTGCTATAGATTTATATTTCCGTGTAAAATTGACATATAGCTGTATTAAGTTCTTAATTGCATAAATTTGACATTGGTGTTTGCTAATTGGCCGAGAACATCAGTAGGAGGGACTGCAAAGTTTGACTGAATGGGTCAACTGGTTCTTTGCATCCTGCAAGGAAAAGAGGGGCGACTCCACTCGCTACACACTTCGATAAATTCACTACACCTGTTGAAAGGAGGTTAACTTTGGGAAAAAGAGGGTATGAGCATGTCAAACAGATGTTTTCAGAATGACACATGGGCGATAAAATCCCTGTTGTATTAAAAGATGTATTGCACACTGCAACCTGACATTGATTCAAATGTAAACAAATTTATATCCAAATGTAAATTCTATTTGACTTTTAATTGCCAAGTCCAAACAAAATGGCATCTGAATGCAAGTCGATTTGACTTTTATTTTCTACAATTCAAACAAATTTGCATCTGGTTACAAGTTGATTTGACTTTAATTTGTTAAATTTTTAAAAATAGCATCTTATTACAACGCATATGAACTTTTATTTTGCCAATTTTAAACACATTTGCATCTGAATGAAAGTCTATGTGACTTCTAATTAACTAGGGTCTTAGTTTTTTTTCGTTAACTTAGAAATAAATTAAATACATGGTTATGTTTACTTAGTTTGTAAACAATGTTACATCATTAATTTTTTTTGGTATCCTAAGCTATACCGGCTATAAAAGTGATTATGCAAAGCTCTAATCAATTAGAATAAAGTAAATGGTAACACATGAAGTTTCCCGAGACAACAAACTGTGTTTATATCTACATGTTGAAGGCAACTTATGTGATCAATTAGAAGCAGCCTATGTGATCGATTAGAAGCATGCGGATGACTAAAACTATTGGTGATAGAGTTAATGACCGAAGCAAGCAAAGCAGGTGTCGATCGTTTTTATTTTAAACTCAGATATGATATGTTATCTAATAGTCACATTGTCCATGTATTAGGTGAAACATTTGTTGTCAGCATTGTGGTGATATAATTTTTTTTTTTTGTAAATTTGTTATTTTAATACTTCTGACTTCTTAGTTGTGAATGACCAATGCTTTAAAACCTAGACCAGTCCAGAAATCGATTTTCACAACGGTCCAGTATGCACTATATGACCCGCTTTTGTAGAAAATGACCGATCTTAAATCTTATCGGATTTAACCTACATTTTGGTCACCGGTTGAACTGGATTCGTGGGGTTGTGGCTCTTTTGGCATTTATAAAGCAAACTAGAGTGGATTCATGGGTTTGGATCACTTACTGAACTCTATCCTCTAATTTAATGTTGAAAGGCGATGTGGGACCAAAAAAGTGGATTCTTAAATAGGTTTTAAAGGAAACTTTTAATCCATATTAAGGACCAAGTGGCAACGATCGAACCAGTGACCAACTCAACTAAAGGTGATTGTTGTACATTTGTTTAATCAGGAACTTAACACTCTTAATAAATTACACTTCCTATTCAAAAAAATATCATCTAAACATGTAATGCATTTGACATACTCCGTTGTAATGCGCGAGTAATATTACTTTCAATTAGTTTTACTATTAATAAAGTTTGTGGTATTAATTAACGAATCATAAATATTAATTTCTATACTAGACAATAAATAAATATTTGAAACTTATTATATATTTTAATTTGGTTCAACTTATCATACTGGGTCTGTGGATGTATCAAGAAACAAAAATGGAAAGACTATATAACATTATTTTTCCCGACCTTTATATAAATTTCTTTTTCTTTGTATCGTAAACGAATATTAATTTTTTATATAGCAAATGCTGGTCCCGTAATGAAATCACTACCAACCGAATACATGTTGCGTACCGCCGTACCCGCCGCAACGCGCGGGCACTTCTACTAGCATATATATATATATATATATATATATATATATATATATGTGTGTGTGTGTGTGTGTGTGTGTGTGTGTTTGTGTGTGTGTGATTGATTTCTTTTGAGAACCACTTTGAGTTTTAAGAACTCGAAAGAACTCAACGTAACAATTATTTTTTTCGAAAAGTTTTTTACACATATGTAATACGTAAGTGTAAGTAACGTAAAAAAATTACAGTATTTTTTTTACACACCAAATTGACTTTTTACACCTGTGTAACTAACATATAAACTTGTGTAATTATCAAAAATACTTATTCTCTCTCTTCATTCATTTTTTAATTGAATTTAATCTCAGCCACATATTCTTTAACCATTTAATTAAATGTGTGGTCCATATTGAGTTCTTAAAGTTCTTACAACTCATCAAGTTCTCAAAATATCCCTCCCCACTATATATATATATATATACATGGGAAGGATCAAGAGAGAACTCCTTATTAGGGAGAGAACTAGAAAACTCATAAGAAAAGGGTTATTTTTGTAAAAATGCATTCTAAATATCAATAATCCCCAGCTTCCCCAATGACCGTGTTCATCATACGTCTTCATAAATTGATTACTAAGGTCTGATATTCGTTTGAGTTGATGAGAGATTGATGATATAGTAATGATTTCGAGATGTTATGGATCAAATTGAATGCTCAATTTCAAGTTTTAGTCAGCAAATTTTCAGATCTAAGAACTTGAGTTCGTCATCGGTCAAAATTGGGCAGAAAACGTCAAAATTAGAGTTATATTGATGAAATTGAAGGTTGATTGAGAGTCGGTTAATGATTCTGAGTATGTGTATATCAATTTCGTTAATCAATTGGCAGTTTTGATGAGAAAATTTGAAGGGTTATAAACCAATTGTGTTTTAGGGTTCTGCAATATTAATATTATTATGTATATCGCATAAGTGCATATATGTAATACAACATAGTCCATATGCATTTAGCAGCTGATATATGCATGTAGGTAACACAATACCCTGAAACATTTCATATGCTTCTTAACAAACACACCCAAATCCAATCAATTATAAGTGCTGCATATATGCAATACAACATACTGCATATGTATGTTATTGGCAACTACTGTATATATGTAATACAACATATTACATATTGTGTAACAGACAAGTGCTGCATATATGTAACACAATAGACTTCATATGTATGAAATATATAAGTGTTACATATATGTAATACAACATACTCTGTATATATAGGTAACAGATTAGTGTTGCATATACGTAATAGTCAACTGATGCATATATGTAATACAACATATTATATATGCACGTAATAAACAAGTGTTGCATACATGTAATACAACATACCATAAATGCATTTAATATACAAGAACTGCATACAATACAATAAACCATGTATGCGTATAATATATATATGCAATAAGTGTGTATATCTATTATATAAGCACATATGCATTTAATATTTAGTATTGCATATATGTAATACTATTAGTATTACCTATTTGTGATAATAAAAAATAACTATATTTATTTTAAGGAGAAATATGAACATAAGATATCTCATTCACCAATTTGATGGTTGGAGTTTTGTATTAAATGTGTGTGTTGTTTTTTTAATTGTTTGTTTAAAAACAATATTGTATGTGTGTACCCCTTATACATTTTTAATCCAACCATATATTTCTGTGTTTACACATGGTAATGTGTCTTACCTATGTTTTAAACATTCTATACATGTACTCCATATTATACGTTTTTCTTACAATTGTATTACATGCGTCTATGTACATAAATACATATTTTTTTACCGTAACACCCGGCTAAAATTTTCATACATCGACTAACACTGCCACATAAATATACCATAAAATTCATATTCAAATTCAAATTTGTACTAGCTTGACATATCCGTTTTTAACAATCAGTGTGCAAACTCATATGATTTTCCGATACAACCGTCATGTTACTAAACCCATCAGTCCCATCAATAAATACAAACAATACAAAACCAATTATTTAATATCATTAAACTATTAAAAAAAACTTTTAACCAATCCTATTGTTGGAACTTTTATTGTCGTTCTTTATTGCATCTTCCACACTTGTTGCTTTAATATATTGGCATCTGAAAGCGTAATATTTGTGGCATAGAACATTTTAAGAAGCTTTTAACAATTCATTCTTCATATCCTTAGCTTTGAAACTCCTCACATGCCTCATAACAAACACCACAATTTTATGAATTGCTTCTTGCTTCCTAATCTAGCTTCACATGTGTCGGTCTTGCTCATTGCATATTTTATTTCTTTGGATTACCACCGCTTTTTAAGTACTCTCAAACAATGTGATTCTGTGAAAAAAAATAAACAAAAAACATTAATTTTTACTGTTTCCAAAATTGACTCGTGACAAACTATGTTTCCTACACGCAATGCAATTATACTACACATATATGTAATACAACAAACTGCACCCACATATAAAAGTTAGAAGCTGCATATATGTAGTATAACATAATGCATATGCATGTAATAGCTAAACACTACATATATGTAATCAACAAACAATAGATAAACATACTACATGTATGATATACAATTGATTGCATATGCATGTCACAGTTAGTGCTATATATATTTAATACAACATAATAGCATGCATATATATAGTACAACACACAATAAATAAACATACTACATATATGTAATACAACATGTAATGTCATTTATATGAGTGTATACATCACAATAATATATGCGTATTATTTAATATCTTATCTAAACCAAACCATCAAGACTTTATCGTGGATACTTTAACCGGCCTCGACTTCGTTTTCCAATAATCTCCCCTGTTTCACTTTTTGGTCAATTGTTATAACCATGCATACACAATAATATATGAGTATTATTTAATATCTTATCTAGACCATACATTCAAGAATTTATCGTGGATACTTTGGCCGACCTCGACTTCGTTTTCCAATAATCTACCATGTTTCACTTTTTGGTCAACTGTTATAACCCTCATGTCTTCATATCTATAATGTATATGCACAACGTTAAAACAAACATACGATTATGTTTATTCACATATGCAATATGAGTATTACATATGTGCACTATTCGAATAAGTTAGGCTCATAATTTAATAAATTAGTATTCAAATTCAGCAAATTAGTAACAAAAGTCAGCAAAATAACAAATCCAGCACATTAATATCACATCAATAGTCTTTCAAACAAATATATCACATTCAACAAATTAACAATCAAACATATTAATGTAAAATTCACCATACTAATATCAAATTCAGTTATTTTAAAATCAATTTCACACATTAAAATAACCTAGTGATCAAACTCAACAAATAATAATCAAATTCAATATATTGATAATCAAATTCAGCATATTACTATCAAATTCAACAAATTAACAATCAAACTCAATAAACTATCAATCATAGCAGCTACCTAACCCATTCAAAAGTCCAAAATTATGATTTTAAATCGACGATCGAATACTACAAAACAAGTTCATTTAAATTAGATCCGGCCAGGAAGATGTCTTTCACTTGCGCACGGTTTAAGGAATAATATGTGATTAGGCTCACAATAATATATGTGACAGCCTCTGTTCTTGCTCGATTGGTGTTTAGCATGCCTAATCAATGAGATGTTCTATGTAATTGAAGATTACAATCGTTTATCTGTAATATTTCTTCTGGTATGTTCTCGATTCTGCAACTGATTTGGCCAATATGGACGATCAAAATAGCGTCTATGGAGAAGCCCTAGATCTGGTTATGGAGAAGCCCTAGATCTGGTGAAAGATGCAGGGGATGGAGTGAGGAAAAAGATAAAGACGGTTCAGATTTAGGTTCATTCCAATTTTACCCCCCTCTCATTAAAAACCCATCTGTTTTTCTATTTCCCTTTTCCCTTACTTTTTCACCATTAATCATGTAAAATCAATCGTTTTAATTAAGTTCTCTAGTTCTCTCCTTAAAATGAGTTCTCTCTTGATCCCACCCCTATATATATATATATATATATATATATATATATATATATATATATATATATATATATATATATATATATATATATATATATACGGGGAGAGGATCATGAGAGAACTCATTTTAAGGAGAGAACTAGAGAACTAATAATGAAGTATTTTTAATTTAATTAAAAAAAAAAATTTTTAAAATTTTTTTTTCTTTCATCTTTCTTATGTGTTGTTATTCTTTACTACAAAAAAATATAAAAATAAAAAAATAAAAAAAATTAACGAGTAATGCATATATGCAATACACCGACTTTTTTTATAATGCATATGTGCAATAGTGTGCATTTTGATACTTGAAATTGTGTTGAATAGCATATATATAGTTGTTTGTATTGTATATTTGCAATAGTGTTATATTATATACAAAAATTAAAAAAATCGATATAGTGCATATGTGCATTAGTGTTGTATTACATATATGCGATAATGTGTTTTTCATAAATTATTAGTGTCGTATTTGCATATATTCAATAATGTGTATTGGATAATGAAATCGTGTTGTAATATATGCAATAAAACACTATTGTATATATGCAATAGGCATTAGTGCACATATGCACTACAGTACTTCACCGACAAGTTTTTTTTTTTTAGTATCAATATCATGTTATTAGAAGGAGGAAAGAAAAAAAATCACAAAATAGTTTTTAAAAAATAGTTAAAAATAATTGTTTACTGGTTCTCTAGTTCTCTCTTTAAGAGGAGTTCTCTCTAGATCTCACCCCTGTATGTATTTATGTATGTATGTATATATATTAAAGGCTTAGTTATCTATTTATAATCGATTTCAGTTTACTTGCACACACAGTTCTTTTGTAATAGTCTCAAAAGAAATGACATATTCAGTTTGCTGCAGTTTTCCTTCGTAATAAACTAAGGCTAAATGAGCATATCAAGTCCTCTATGTGTATTTTCTCTATAAAGAAATTTTGGCTAACAATTATTTTTAGCATTTATATTTTTTTATTTCTTATTATGGGTTACTTGTTCTAAAGGGAAATGAACCAAAACCATAAAACCGAATCGGAACCAAATCTTTAGTAACAGTTTGATTTGGTTCAGTTTTGAATTTTAACGGTCAAGTTTCGGTTTTCAATAATAAAACCGACCAATCGGACCGTGGACATCCCTAGGTCCAGTGACAGTTTAGGGATTTGTGAAAAGTTCGGTTTGTTTGAGACAAAAGCAACTTGGGGATCTTTGGTCGAAGTTCAGTAAGAAGATTTCATTTCTCCATTTTGCTATTATTTTAAGCATTATATTTGTTTTTAACATTGTATTTATTGTTTGTGCATTTCAAGAATTTGAAGTGTGACCATCATTAACAAATGTGAATAGTGGACTCATGGTACTAGAAAGGAGATGAAAATATTAAAGGAAATGCAAGACTTTATGGTAAGTTTTTTTTTTTTATTTCCACATATTTTTAACATTTCGAAGAAGGTTATTTTGGTAACGTGGCACTTTAAATTGACAAAACTTTTGAAGCCATGTAAATACAATGGTACGCTTCAAGTTACCCAGTGCTTGCAAAGATTGATGTTGTATATAATTCTTCCATGAATGTCACTTTATAATATTGCTTTTTCGTTTGTTTTTAATGCTACGTTTTATTAAATTTTTACAATTCACTCTCTCTTTTTTTTAGGATTTATCTATAATAAGAGAAAGAAACAAACCAAGTCTTATAGATGTAACGTTTAATTTTTATTTGTTCATTAATATCAGTCAAAATCATTCAAAGTGGGGTTAAGTCTTATAGCCACTATTCTATCTGTTAAGACTTAAGAAGCATTATAACTTATTGATATAATTAAATGTACATTTGAATTATCCATTTTTATAGTCTGCCACAAAGCATTCGTTTACGGGAGAAATTGACGTTCGGTTTCTCTTATCAACTAATTAAAGTAAGGTTTGCTATTTTGTTTGTGGATTATTATAGTTCCTTTCATTTACATTTTTAAGTATAGTTATTGAAGCTACTAATGCTATATTATTCATGTGTGGTTTACTATGTTACAAACAACAAAAAGATCAGGAAATTGAAGATATGAAATTATTCTGTTTTCTTGATTTTACAAAATTATTTAGAACTTTTTAACAAAATTTATATAAATCAAAGTAACTTTGCTACTATATGTATAATGTATTCTGAATTTGTTATTATACGTTACAGATTTGATACTTATGGAGGCATAACTCTAGAACATATCGTTACTTGAAATTCAAAATTTTCTGCTTAGAAATATTCAACTCTTCGTAGTTTTCCTATCATGTCTTTCCTTAAGGAGGAGTCTGTATTGGCCTCAACCAATCGTTTCATGAGCGAGGGGCTATGTTACCACAATGATTATGACAAATGAGTTTGAACGTCTTTTACTTTCATTAACAAATGAGCAACGTGTTATTTTCAATTTCTATATAAAGAAATTTATGTTTTGTTATTACTCTGTCATTTAGATTTACATTTCTCTATTTATATAGTTTTAAGTTGTTTAATTTCTAAGTTTGTATGTGTTTATATATTTTTAAGTGTGCATACGACATAAGTTTCTCACACCTAAACTTATTTTGTGACTTCTTGAACATTGACAATTCGAGTCGGAATGACTTTGTTTCTCCTATCCACACTCCTTGAGGTCTTTACGTATCAACAAAGTAGGCTATATTCAATTTTATAATTTTTTAGACCAAAGTGTTTTAGATTAGATGTCTTAATATGTTATTTAAATGGGTTTTATATTACTTGTGTTTATATTTTAATTTCGATCGAATGTAAAAAATAAATATATATATATACTTTTTTATATTGTTTCTTTATTAAGTATACTTATTGTTGATTATTCGATTATTTTTCATTAAATCACTGTTATTTTAGTGTGCCACTCTTTTATCAATACATATGGCGACTAATTTCACATAAGCACAAATAATTATTTCAAATCCTTCAAAATTACTTCACAATCAGGAATATCGAACGTTGTATAATGGAAATATCGTAGTGGATCACGTCGTTTTGTCCTTGTTCTTGGTGATCGCACTACAATTGAGAGATTTAATAGTGTTGATGTTTTGTGTTTAAGAAGTTTCAATCACATTTATATTTGATTACAATGTAAAAAGATTATCCTTGAGTTGAGGAGAGGATACACTTATTAAACAAATTGGTTCGACGTTTTAACATGATAATCATGAACCGAACCAATCGTGTTATTGGTATTGTCTATATTTTCACCTGTGGTATCCATGGGTCAATAACCTAGTATGGTCCTATTTCAACAAAATTGAGAATACCCAGAGCTAAATTAATCGTGGAATACGAGCAATGAGTGGAATGACCTATGATTGTTATTATCAATCAATGGATATGAATGGAGAATTGATAGGAGACTGTTGCATGCCGCAGAGAGTGTAATTAATAGTTTCAGCATTGGATTCCATTCAAGTCGCCGCATTCTCGTCGGTGCAATAAAGGAACATCGTCTGCCGTATATGTGCGATTAATATAACTGCGTCTCTCCTTGGAAGGTGAAATGATAATTTGTCCACTTTACGCTCAATAAATAATATAGATATAGATATAAATAAATTATTTTACATAACACGTATTTGTTATAATAAGTTTTTTTTAATAAATAAGTTGATTTAGTTCAAAAGTCACGAGACTACAAAAATAAATTTTAAAAGTGACGATGATATGAAAATATAAAGATATATAAGAATGCTTATATGGATGAAGTGAAAAATGGATTATTTAGTTATTTATTTACTCATTATGGATTATTGAAAATCTAACATGACAAATACTAGACATGTTTAGATAAACATTCTTGTTTGTTGGTGGTTTAACCCCAACCAGTGTGATAGTCTAAAAGTGACTTTGAGTTTGATAACTCACTTTCAACTCAACTCAACTCAACTAATTTGTTTTGAAATCACCAAAACATGTCTTGTCACTTCATAGACCACCCGTAGTGGTGCGTTATGTGTAGCTTCAAGGACGAAAACGCGGGTACACCGCCCCCTGAGTTATGTTAAAGTTTTTTTCCGCGTTGTGTCTAAAACGCTAGAATGGGCACGAGAATCAAAATGTTACCGTTGAATGGAGCCGTTGGAGTTTTAAAAAAAAAATTAATTATATTTATACTATATAAACAAACCAAACTCATATTTTTTAACACATTCCTTCCAATCTACCAATTTACACAAATATTTACACTAATATTTCTACCATCATGTTTCCAAACAACAACCAAAATATTCTCGGTTTCGGTCAATATGCCCGTCAAGCCAACCAAAATCCACAACCGAACCAATCTACCGCCCCGACTCCAACCGTACCCGTCCCGCAAATGTATGACCCGCAAATGGCCGCGTACTTTGCACTTCTACAAAACTCTATGCCAAATGTGGTGCCCGGTTTCCAAAACCCATCGACAAACATTTTTGCGGGTTCGGGTTCCCAACCCGCCCCGGAGACCCAACCCGAGGTCGAGTTCGTGCCGGAGACACAACCCGAGGGCGGTTCGAGCCAACGCGGACGTTTGAAAAAACACGCAAAGAAGCCCGCCGGCGAACCTCGGGTTAAAAAGACGGTGATATCGTGGAGTATCGACGAGTGCGTACTACGTGCTCGTGCTTGGTGCCAAATATCGGAAGATGCCAAATGCGGTAGGTTTTTAAAATGCATATATATTTTTTTTAAATTTCTTATAACAAACATTAAACTTGTAATGTTTTTATTTTTTTAGCGAACTATCAAAAAACGGGGGTATTTTGGCACAAAATTATAGAGAGGTTTCACAACCTTGGTGGGGACTCGCGTCGAGAAAAGATTCGTTACTGTCGAAACGGGGCGACATAAACACCAAATGCATGGCTTTCCATACGGTTTTCTCTCGGATGAATCGAACTAGGAGTAGCGGTGTCTCAGACGCGGAAGTGATTGATAACGCGTTGGTTGAGTTTCAACATAAGGTCGGCGGGACCTTCAACTACTTTGGCATTTGGAAAGACCTCTTGAGGTTTCACCCAAAATGGGGCTTGGTGTTGGATGCCGAAGCCAAAGCCGAAGGCGAAGGTGGTCCGCGTAAAAAAAAGTCTAAAACATCATCTTCGGTTTATCCAGACACGCCCCGTTCCGACGCTCGAAACTTCAACTTAAGCGATAATGACCCCATAAATACTACCGACATGCCTCGGTCGGGGGTAGAAGAACCAAAGGCAAAGGAAAGGGGAAAGGGGCCGGTTCGTCGTCGGCAACGGGTTCGAATCCCGAATTGGAAAGCCAATTCCAATTAATGAACTCTCGACTCCAAGATTTACACCAACTTGGAACCCAACGACTTCAAGTAAATTAATAACTAGGTTTGAAAATCTAACACATATAAGGTCGGTACCAGTTAGATTCGTTATCGTATCAGAATAAACATGAAAAATAATTTTGTTATTGGCTAAGTTTCTTACGATACGATACCAAAACTAAATCTAAAATTAATTTTCTTAAATTATTATACATAAAACCAAAAAAAACACTTTCTAAAAAAGAACCTTAAATCAAAACAGCCCATCAGAATTAATGCAATACACCCCACAAAAATTAAAACAGTTAATAGAGATATATAAAACAATTATAGAGATGCAATACACCCCACCAAAATTAAAACAATTAATAGAAATGAAATAGATTCAAACACGGGTAGCTTGATCAAAAAGAAGTTGACTGAATGCCAATTTGCTATAACAAACAGATCTGTTGAAACCATGAAACCAAAAACATCTGCATATACTATTAAAGTAATATAGTTTATGAACACGATATTTTATTGTTGGTTCAACATTGTTGCTTTCATATATAACAACTACTTCTTTGATTTTCTTTTCAAATTAAATAATTCAAAAATAAATTCAATTAGTTAGGAACTCATCTACTTAGACTATTAACACATTTCTGTTGGTTCAATTGACTATTTTCCAAAAATATTATTCATCCATATAATTTGTATCTATTATAATAAAAAATTTTCAATGTTGAAACTGATATACACTCTTTTCACCCGTTTCAATTGAAAGAGCAATTTCAAAATTAATTTACACAAAACCTTAACTACTCATCTCGATTTCGTCTGATACACTCCATTGTCTTCCACCATTCAATCGTCACATATTTTCTACAATCAATTCTACATCTATTAATTATTTTTGTGTTTTTATTGTATGTGAAATCTGACGCATATTTCAGGTATTATCATATCTAAACGATATATGATTTATTCTATTGTTGGATAATCAATATCTTCATCGATTTAAGTTTAATCAACAGTTAAATGATTTACAGTTCTAAAACGGAGAAGTTGGATATCGCTACAAGTTCGATTTAGTGCTCTAAAATGGATTGTGGCTTTTAAATGATTTAGGGTCTAGGGTTTAATCGACTAATTGTGATTAGCTTATTCCCAGATGAAATTGCTACAAGTTAGATATTTTTCCATACAAAATAAATATTTTTAATCTATATAGTGAAATTGCAACTTGGAAGCTAACATTACTGGAATGATTGAGATAGCATTTGGTATGCAGGATTGATAGGGGGGATGTAATGATTCATTACGTGGAAATGAAAAAAAGTGGTGTTTGGTTGCTCAATGAAATGGAATCATCCATTACACATGGAATCGCATTCCATCAAACTCATTCATTCCCACCCCATTCTTTTTTTCCATTCCATTCCTCCGTCACCCTACTTTCTCAACATCACCGCCATCTAACAACAACCACCACTACCATCGCCACCACCACCACCTGATCGCCATCGTCGCCATCACCACCTAACAACCACCACCACCTATACCACCTGACCGCCATTGTCGCCACCACCACCACCGCCCCTACCACCACCTTACCACCGGCGCTACCACCGTCACCTGACCATAACTGCCACCACCACTGTCGTTGCCTGACCACCACCACGGTCGCCACCACCCTACCATCTCCATCACTACTGTTGATGCTACCACCACCACCCCCATCACCATTTTCGTCGCTGGAGCTACCACCACCGTCGTTATTTCAGTTATTAATGTCATTCATAGGTTAACCAAATAATACAAAGGAATGATAATGATCCATTTCATTCCCTTGTTCATTCCATTCCTTCTCTCTTTTCATTCCCTCTTCATTCCATTACTTCCAACCAAATATACCTTGAATTTGATTTCTTTAATATATGTAAGTTGGATTTTTTCAAACATCATGTGGCTTCAACACTTTATGTCACTTGGGTTGTTTTTATTCTATATTTTTTGCAGTATAACAGAAGCTACAACTTGAGTTGGTTTATATGTGAAGGTATATTGGATTTTTTTGCTAACAATGTAACTTGCAAATTCACATCACAGATTCAATTTCACATCAGAGAAGATATTTTTTGTGCATTATGGGTGTCAATTTACCTAATGTCTCGATCTCCTATAGTTTCTTCAACAGGTTTGAAACATATCATTTTTATTATTTAATAAATATTTGTATTAGTTAAAGACAATTTTGCAGGTCATGGTAACTGCAAGTAGTTAAGCGGAATCAACAAAGATTTCACCACGTAAATGCATATTTTTTTAAGATATGGTATGAAATCAAGGTGTGAGTCCATAGGTTTCTATTTAGTTTTGGTGGATTATATTGGAATGACAAGCTACATTACGTCAAATGGGTCTAAAGTAAGGCTGGCAAAATGGGAGGGTCAGTTCAGGATGGGCGATGGGTTAAAATGAGTTCGCGGCAACTGATTATAGGGTTCGGTGGTGGTTTTTGGTTTTTCCCATTCTAGAAAAAAAAAATTGAATTTGATTCGGTGTATACATTTGTTTAAACGAATTATGGTTTCGTGTTTCTTTATGTTTCTTAATTGCTTGGTTTGATAGTGAAACGTTTGTTTTTTCTCTCTTGATATTATTATTTAAACTTAAATTCTACTATTATTGTTTGGCATTTTCCCTTTACTAATATAGAGAAAAGATGGAATATGCTAACCGTTATCGTACAAACCGTACGCGACAACAGCAAGCGTCGGTCTACACTTATCATTCAGTTGAGAGCGGTTGAGAAGACCCCGTGTATTTTAAGCGAGAAGGGTAAGATTGTCTTTTTTATTCCTAATTTAAAATTGGTAGTTTGCGTATAAACGGTTACGATCCTGATATTTAGCTTAATAAAAATAAATTTCTTATTTTACGAAACAATTTTTGTACCGAAAACTATCAATTGAGCTCTCTTGAGTACACGAACCAGGTTTCAATCGATTTGTGTGATTTAGGGTTTAGAAATGGAAGACGATCGTGAATGTAAGTTTTTGCTCTGTTTGAACTAATCAACAGATGTTTACTATGCTTATAATCGTGGCAGTAACCTGTACGTTAGTTTTCTATGAGAATCACATGATAATTGATTAGTTTAGTTTGCGAGCGTGTTCATATTCAGGAGTGTTTTTAATATGTTTGATTTTTGATTTTCTTACTATAAGCGTAGAGTGAGCATGGTAATACGACTGAGTATAATGATTTATAATATGAGTGTGTTATGAGCGTGTTTCTATCAGGATTGTTAAAATGGTTTATTATAATATGAGCGTGTTTGGTTTGTTTTTTGTTTTAACACGTTTTTTATTTTGATGTTTAATGTAGATGATTCAAAGTGTCTTGGTTGAAGGTCAAGGGGCAGATATTATTCCTAAAGTTGCTTCTTCTTACAAACCTGTGAAAGGAATGATGTTTTCATCAATTGATCAGGCATTTGATTTTTATAGTGAATATGCTAAAAAAGCTGGTTTTCAAGTTCATAAAGGTGGATCTTACATGCATGATGGTGTACTAAAAACCAAGTATTTTGCATGCTGTAAAGAAGGTCACAAGCCAGCTAAATGTACAATTCAAAAGGTTATTTTAATGAATCAAGCAAGCCATGTTAAGGAGGAAGAGGCCGACTATTAGATGTGGTTGTAGAGTACATCTACATGTAAAATCTGTTGACGGTCTAATTTTTGAAGTAAATGATTTTGTTGAAGGCCATAATCATAGAATGGTTGCAGATTCTGATATGTAGTTTGTTCGTTCGGCGAGGAACTTAACACATGTCCAAGAGGAAGCTATTTATGAGCTGTCTAATATGAACTTGGGACCTGTTGTAACATCCCGGCCTCTCGTACCACCAATATTGTCCGCTTTTCCCCCAATGGGTAGCCCATCCGGGAACTGACGGCTTTGTTTTTGGTTGCCCAGATAGAGACTTCCCAGGTGGTCACCCATCCTAGTACTATTTCCACCTAAGCGCGCTTAACCGTGGAGTGGGAAACATTTCTTTTATATTAAAAATTTTATAAATATTGTGGCGCAAACTTTAGCACTAACTAAGAAAATTTTTTATTATTATTACTAAGATTTTAAAAAAGTTATTATTATAAAAACATCGCACTCTTTTTCGGCTTTCATAAACTTAAGCGAATTTTATAGAGAGTATTTTTCATTTCCCCTCGTCAACGCCAATAAATTCAGTTGAGAAATCGTGGCACCACCCTCATAACCTTTATACCTCCAATCTACCTTCGAGAAGATAATTATCGCAAGTTTCGTCTTGTTTTATTTTGTTTATTATTATTGTTTTTTTTTCTTTTTTTACATATATATATATTATCCTATTTGTATATAACCAAAGTAATTTTACGTATCAAAACCTTTCGAGGATTGCGTTTGCCTATTTACCTATTAATATATATATTAATCTTACGTATCAAATATGAAGTTTATAATTGAGTTTGACTATTTGTGATTGCTGAGCAATTTTCGTTGTCATTCATGGTTGCATTGCTGAACTTGTTTACTATTATCTCAATCTCGCGTTTTATGACCAATTTCCCATAAACGTAATCGTTTAGTGGAAGATGGGATTTCAAATATGTTTAGGTACATGTTGAATTTATATTACTTTTACAAGAATTGTTTTGATTATTTGTTTGGTTCTTTTTTTTCGTCCAATGTTTCACCAAATTATTTCTTGATGTCTCATTAATCTGAGATCATAGTTTTATTTTGATTTCGAAGTTTCAAGTATATACTTGTTTAATCTTGCTGTTATTCAAAATTAATGTTTTATGGGGAATTTTCATCCATTACACGAAATTTCAAATTGATGTTTTACGTTGTTCTGACTCCAAGAACTCAAACTATTTTGATATTAAAGTTTCATTTATCTATTTTATGTCATTGTGTTTTCGATTTACATGTTGATATTTTGTTAGCTCAATGCTACATTTAATTTTCATGTTATTTTCGACCCGTTATTTACATTAATGTGATGGTCATAACTTCGATGTTTATCCATGTTGTTATTGATAACATAAGAGTTCCTGATTTCCATGTTATTATTTTAAGCATCAAAAGTTTTATTTATCGATTTTATTATTCTTGAACCTCAATGTTTAAATCTATAGCAGTATTACTAACTTCGAAAGTTTCATTTATTTATTTTTGTTATTTTGAACCCCAATGGCTCATTTATCAAATCTGTGATTTTTAGTTATAAATTTTTATACATAAAAAAAAGTTCTCTTTTATTGATGTCTTGCAAAACCACACAATAGGACAAATCATGTGGACCATGCGACGAACTAAATAATTACGGGTGCATACGTAATTATCGAAGTCCTCGCATGGAAATCATAGTAAGGACAATTGTGTGCAATAACTCGAAACTTTGAATGATTTTGGAAAAAAACGGGACAAATGCAATATGATAAGGGCATGGTGGATACGCCGCTGGTACATCCTATATATAAGTGTACTTGTCATATTTCCCATTTGTGGCGTTTTTCAATTCATTCAAAGATCGGCGTTATTTTTTTTTAATTTAAATATGTATATATAAAAATGTTTAAACTTTTAACAACTACATGTATTAGTTGTTTTCTTTTAAAATTTTCGGGACGAAATTTCTAAAAGTTGTGAATCCCGTAACATTCATTAATTTTCAAACCCGAAAACCCGGACCCATTTTAAATTTTCGGTTTTGTTCTACTTAAATTTATATATTTTTATAATATTATTAATTAATCTCAATTTTCGTTTCATGTATTTTATGTGATCATTTTTATGCATATATACTTTTTACCACCCTTTTAGTATTACATACTCATTTAAAACATTCATAATCAAGATAATTTATTCATTAACTTTTCCTATGCAAATCATTATAATAAATATTGGATTATTATTATTACCATCTTTTTCATATTATGTTTTTTTAATTAACTAATAAAAATAAAGCAATGAATTTTTTAATTAAATAAATTTATTAAAAGAGTTAAACACTTTGAAAACATTTTAAACCATTTTAATTTTTGTTTTTAATTATATTAAATATGATTAATTTTCATAAATTCCATAAGACATAACAACTCCATATTTTCACTATAAAAGGGGGACAAATCCTCCATTATTTTCACAACTCAATTCACTATTTTCTTAAGATTGAAAGCAATAACAAGTAAGTTTTATGATTCCATGCATTTTATAGTGTTTGTTTTGATTTTAATGTTGAATGTTCATAATTTGTTCTTCATGATCATGTTACTTTTATCATAAAAATATTATATTTTGGTTTTAAGAATCATTATGATAATTGATATCCAAGATAAAACACTTTCATTTTTCTAAATCTTGGATCAAAACTAGTTATTTTGCAAGAACAAGCATGAATATATATTTATGTAAATCTTATGATTTGTTGATCATCATAAACTTATAAACTTTTTTTCAAATAAGATGATTTATAAAAATTTCCTTTATTTAAAATATTTCACAATAGATATAACATATTTCATAATTTTAAATTAATAATTGAGTAAGTTAATTATTGTTTATCTTATTTCAATATAAACTAATATTTATAATTTCTTTAAAAGAATCCATGCAAAACATTTAAGTTAATTAATTAGTAAATTAATTAATTATGTTACTAGAATAAAATAAAACATTTAATCATTAATTGTATTAATATTGATATTTAATCTTATATTAACAAGTTATAATTATTTATCTACAAATCATCTTCAACTAATAAACATCAAATGATTTATATAAACTTTATTCATTTTTGTTAGACTCATTAAAAATCCCCAAGTCCCCATTTTCCATAAGTTATTGAAATAGATATTTCAATAATGCATAATTTCTAAAACCAATATTATTTAACTTTTATAATCCCGATAGTTTGTCTTTAAATTTTGTATTTCCTTTTTAATTATAGTTTGTGGTTATTATTTCAAGTTGTCTTCAATCTCAAAGGTGAGTTTCTCACACCCCCTTTTTTAACGCTTTTACATATTTTGGGGGTAGCATATATATCCTATCAACATAACAATTTCGTTTATTTATTATTTGCAAACTACAATTCGTTACATGGACTTGTGTGTTTATTTGCTTACTTGCTCAAAGATTACGTGCTCATGGTTTCCTCATTATGTATGATCATACGCCCCCCTATGCACCCAGGACCTCGATGTTATGAGTGGAATAGGGACCCCCGATCCGAGTACGTTGGTTGTTACCAACGGAAATGACACTTACTTGCGCTATTATCCGAGTACATTGGTGCACAATCCCAACTGAAAAGGACCTTACTTGCTCATTTACACTCGTTCATGGAATTGTAGATTTTTATGTACTTATATCAAAACTTGTGTGAACTCACCAACTATTCATTTAGTTGACATTATTATATATATATATATATATATATATATATATATATATGCTACAGGTACCTTATTTAGAGACTGATGCCATCACAAGGACACTAGAACTTAGGTTATACTAATAAATGGATAAGCTGTTAATTGTTCTTGTATTTTCCTTGTATTTCTTGTTACAAACTTGTGTAGTTGATGTTTAAATTAATTAATGATAATATTGTCACTTAATAGTGTCACGTGTGTTTTGGGCAATCTGTACGTCACACTCAGGCGTTTCCGCTTTAGCCGGGGTGTTACACATGTTAAAGCATTTAACCTTATGGGCACACAGTATGGTGGTTTTGAAAAAGTAGGAGCAACTAAAGATGATTGTAAGAATTCTAAACAAGGTTTGAATTTTTATATTAGAGAGTATGATGATGAGATGATTGTTCAGATATTGTGTGCAAAGAGAACATTTTCATCCGATTATTCTTTCGAATATGATGTCAATGATGATCGAGATTTAATTGGTGTGTTTTGGGCTAATGAGATTTCAAGGAGTAATTATCTTGCATTTGGGGATATTATATCTTTTGATGCTACATTCAAGACTAATAAGTTAGTGTGTGTGTATGTATAGGATTGTTTGTATGTATATGGTTTGTGTGTATTTACATGATTTTTGTTATGTACAGGTACAAGATGGTTTTTGTACCGTTCATGGCAATTGATAACCATTGTCATAGTGTGACTGTCGGTTGGGGATTATTAGCTTCTAAAACTATTGAATCGTACACATGGTTATTGCAAATGTTACTTAAGTCGTTTGGTCATGCACCGAAGGTTGTTGTTACTGATCAAGACCCTTCTATAAAGCAAGCTATTGCGTCTGTGTTTCCAAAAACAAGGCATAGGTTATGTATGTGACATATCATGAAGAAATTTGCTGACAAGGTAATTGTTTCATTTGTGTCTTGTTGTAGTTATGTTTTAAGCACTTTAAATAATAAGCGTTTGACAAGCGTTTAATGGTAATAGTTTTTTTCTTTTTTTTGTGTGTTTTATATGGTAGCGTTATGAGTGTTTAACATATTTTGTTATCAGGTGGGAGCTAATTTATGCAATAACGAAGATTTTAAGAGTAGGCTATGTAATATTGTGTGGACGGATTCAATAAGTACTTTTGAATTTGAGGAAAAATAGCAGGCTATAATGGTTGAGTTTGAGCTTGACAATAATAAATGACTGATTTATATGTATGAAATCAGATTTGACTGGATACCTGCTTTTTATAGAGACGAGCCCTTGTTTAGATTGATGCGTACAACATCAAGATCAGAGAGCGAAAACCATTTTTTCGGAAAAGCTACAAATTCTCAGTTAACATTAGTTGAGTTTTTCAACCGTTTTGATTTTTGTATGGAGATACAGAGATACAATGGCAGATGGTGTGATCATGATAGTAGGTACACGTATCCGTAGTTAGAATCCATAAGTTATCTTGAAAGGGAAGCAGTTAGGATATATACTAGATCTGTTTTTAATGATGTTCAAGATGAAATGAATGAAATTGTTGGTGGTGTTTCACAATTCAGTTCTTGTGAAGAAGAAGGAGGTTTTTTGAGGTGTAAAATAATGGATTTCAATGCGTATGTTCCAGGTTTTTTTGGAGGTAATTATGAGCGTTTAGTAAGCGTTTTTAGTTTAAATTGGTTAATTTTTAATTAATTAACAAGTGTTTAATAAGCGTTATCATTTTTTAGGTTGTGTTTAAGAAGGATGGTGAGTTTGGCGAAAAGTTTATTGCAACATGTTCCTGCAAAAGATTTGAACAATATGGTTTGTTGTGTCGGCATATTTTCTACATCATGAATATGTATCAGGTCAAGAAATTCCCTAAAAGATATATAAATGATCGATGGAGGAAAGAGGCTGCGGTGAATATCATAACAGTTTCATTGTCAGAATTTGGTAATGATCTAAACAGGAAGATCAAAGAAATTTCAAGAGAAATAAAGTATGCCGATGAATACCTTATCAATAGTTATGTTGCAGATGTTGATGAATTAATTAAAGTTAGAGATGAGATGAATTTGATGATTGAAAAAGCAGACTTAAATTGGTATGAAAGGGTGCGTCCATCAAAAAGAGATAGATTTGCTGTTGTTTTAGGGTTTGAACAACCATCAGAAGTTACTGTTCATGTACCTACTGGAATTAGAAACAAGGGTCGTGGCTCACACAAAAGAATTAAATCAAAGAAAGAGATTGCTACTAGTCGATCTGGGAGGAGTTACAGGGAGTGTCATATTTGGCACCAACCTCGTCACAATAGCAGAACATGTAAAGCATTACAGCAGCAACCGCAACAATGAGTCACAAGCGTGAGTATAGCGTTTTAGATAGAGAGATTAGGCATTTTCTTTTAAGCGTGAGCATAGCGTTTTTTTATGGAAAGAGTTAGCCATTATATTTTTTTTTGCTCAAAGATCGTGGATTTTATAGTCATCGTTTTTATACAAGAGTATGTCAAGCGTATAACAAGCGTTTAGATCAAACCATTTATTTATTTATATTTTTAAACACGCGGGTTATACCCGCAGCACACCATCAGACCATCAGACCATGGAAACTTACAAGATAAGATTAAAAAAAAAGGAAACTAAAAACTAACATCATCAAACTCCATCAACCCAAACCCAATCAACACACATCGCTCCCTGTTTCTTGATGATCTCACGGCCAACTTCCTTGAACTCCATGTTGGCTGAAAATTTTGAATCCGTGTCAACCAAAGTACCATACACGGAATCGTAGCATGTAAGTTTTTGCCTTGAATTCATTGTCTGGTAGCTCCATGAGTTCGTTATATGCTTCAAGAGTTTTTTATTTCTCTTGAAGCACGTAGGCCTGTGAGTGTTGAAGGTTGTTTGAATCTTCTCATCATTTGCTTTCTCAAGATCCAGTTTGGCTTTCACCATCACATGAAAACATTTTTTTGTGTGTGTTTTTAAGTGTTTTTATGTGATCTTAATATCAAGAATGGAAGTGAAATATATAGACATAATTTTGGTTGTTTATTAATTGTGGGTAGTTGAGATAGAGTTATTCAATGTCATTTAATTTTGATGTATATTTTTAAGCGTTATTAAATACTTTTTAATATTTTTGGTAGTTGAAATATTGTAATTTAATTTAATTGTTTTGATGTAGTCTATCATTAAAAAACTCCTTTTCCAAAATTTGGCAGATGTGTAGTAATAAATGTAATTAAGTTTTGTCCAAAACTATTTTAAAAATTAGTTTTTTTAATCAGATACAGTGGTTTAGTGTGTTACAAGCGTATACGAGAGTACACTGTTTTTTGTATGTTGCGTCCGTGAATATAAAGATTGAGCGTTGGTCAAGCGTTTTTGTCTTTTTATTATGATTTTTTTTACTATTTGGTCCGTGAACCTGTAGTTATATTGTGTTTTGTTTGTCCTTTTTATACTATTTGGACCGTGTTATTTTCCTTTATATATGCTATATTTTGATAAACTTATATCCACACATTTCAAAATCAGTGACAAATGGATGCCTCATCATCTAAATCAACATCTTTCAAGGAAGCTTTGAAGATGAAGATTGTGGAGCAACTTGCTGCAGACAAAGCTTGTCGTGATAAACTAACACATGAGTTTGTGATTCTTAACAATAATAAGGATTACAGGGATGTTATTATGAATGTTCTTGTCAAAATGCCTGCTAGTACTATCCGAGATCTTGCGGTTTTGTTTATGGTTGTTATTGGGAAGAATGAGTTGCAACAGTTCAAAGCATTATCAAAGACAATTCTTGAATTAAACTGCTTAATGAAATTGAAGTTGGATTTTCTCAAGTCACTATTAGAGTAGAGGGTATGGGGTGGCTAGTGGGTGATGTTTTGAAGTTTGATGAGCGTTTTGTAATGTTTTATTTTAATGTTTTTATCATGTAGTATTTTGTGGGGTAATAATAATATTCCAATGTTTTTAGTAGATTTTTACTAACCTGATTCAAAATAGACAAAAAAAGTTTTGAAAATAGTCAAATTAGTCGTTGCCTTTTTTTGAATTCTTCAACCATCTCTGCCCCGGACACATTGGTGTCGTTATTGTCAGTAAATTCATGTGCCTTCTCGATAAGATAATCTCTTTTCTTGTTTATATCAGACAGTAGGATTTTGCCCAAATATTTTGCCCTCAAATTTTGTAGCTGATTCACCTGTTAGTACCTTCCTTGTAAAACCTGCACATCCACGGTTTCTTCCCATCATATTTCTTCATGTGTCTCATAGCAAAAATCTCACAATCTAACCCGATTTTCAGTTGTTCTCCATTCCATCCTTAATCTTGTGATTGAAGCCTTTTGGATTTGTTCAGTAATGTGGTGATTGATTTTCTTAAGATACATGTAGAAGTTGGTTTTCTAAAAAAAATAAAAGCAGTTAAGTATTTTACAATTTTTTAGTAGATTTTCGTTGAGAGTTTGTTGAGCGTTTACCAGGATTTGAGGAGTCTTGTTGTATCTTTCTTCAAAAAGCCGTCTGATTTCTTTTTGTTTGTCCTCTGGCCTTTTAAACTTTTTATCAGCCGGTACTTCTTGATGTGCACTGTTGTCAAGCAACTCTATCACTCCTGTTTGAAGGTTGAAAGCAACCACATAGAAGTGATCATTATGTAGAATTCGCATGAGGAAAATAGCAACTTCCTTCATTGTTCTGACATCACACCTCATCATTTGTTTTTCAATGTTGTCCGTAAACACTTCGAGTCGTTGTTGGTTTGTGTGACCAACTGCCTCATTATAATGGTCACTTGTCTGTATAAGAATTCAAACAAGCATTTGTTAAGCGTAGACACATAATAGATGTTCAAGAGTTTAACAGGCGTTTAACAAGCGTAGATTAATGCATACCAGCAGTGTGCTTGTACCAAAGAGTCTGAGTGGTGATTCTGCAGGTTTTTTCTTTTCTTCAGAATTCATCAGCTCACAGAATGCATCCATTGCATTTGTTGTTAAATATAAACCTGGACAAAAACTCTCAAAAATCACCTTAAGTGAATATGTGTAAGTAGTCTTGAAAACCTTTTCCCATATGTCCTTAAGGCAAAAAAAAATATATACTCTGCAATTGTTTTTTCATCATCTGTGACTGTTGTGCTTATTTCAACCTACCTTAAAAGATATGGTGATTTTAATGCAGGAGCTAACTTTCTCTTTCTTTCTTCTCTCATAAACTCTTTGTCTTTGTTTTCTTGTATTAATGATATAGGAGATGTAATTTTGGGTATCATTTTTGAAGTTGATGTCGGTGTTATGAAATTTTCACTTGATGACAAACCAATATCAGCTTTTGATTCTTGGTTTTTCTCTTCAAGATTAGTAACTGAAAAACAATAAGGACTAGTCACTGTAGCAGCTTACTACATTTTATAAACAAATGCATTTTTTTGTGTCTTACCTATGATATCTTTTAGAGTTGCATCAGTGTTTATGAGACCAACATCATCTTTGGTTTCACCTCCTTTTTGGCCACTAGACTCCTGGTCATGTGTATGAATATGCACCACACCAGCTCCAAGTGAGATAAGTGTGATGTAATAAGTGTGAGCGTTTAGTAAGCGTTATGTATGAAACTGTTAACAAAATATATAGATATGCTAATAAGCGTTTAAGAAGCGTTTAATACCTTCAGCTTCTTCTGGAATTTCAGTACACAATGGACTTCTTGCAACAGTGTGTTCCATCTTGTCCTCTTTCTGTAACATCCCGAATTTCAAATAATAATATTTTATAAAATAATATAAGAGGGAAAGAGATGTAGGCTAATTAGAGAATTAATCATGGACTAAAAAGGAAAGATGGGCCTTAGGTCCATGGGCTTAAGGGAGTATAAATACCCCTTAAACCCTAAATCTTTCCATTTCCATCCATCTTATCCATCTTATTCTCTCTACACCTCCATAACACACACAAACCCTTCCCTATTTACGGCCGAAAGAGAAAGAGAGAGATCCAAGACCAAATCCAAGCCGAATACCAATAGATATTGATTACACAAGCTAGATAAAAGATAAAGGTTGATAAACAAGTCAAGCCGTAGCCTATTAGCCGTATAAAGGTATGTCCTTGATCTTAAAGCTTACGTTTTATGAACGGATAGCCATGAAACTTGAACATAGACTAGATCGGATCTAGATAAAACATAAAGTTAACAACTTGATGATTAAAATAGACGTAATATACTCATGGCTAGATACGGTTCATGAAGGAAACCCTAGATCTAGCCTAAAACGTGTTAAAAGTGTAAAGATCCAAGCTTTATGCTAGAAATGGACTAGATCTTGATAATGGGATGTTAACAGGTGTAAAATGGTTAAGGAAACTGGAAATAGGAAGTTAAAAATGGGATTTTTAGACTGATTAATCATTTCTCGAGCCTGGACTGGGTGTATGGTTAGGAAAATCCGAGTTAAAAACATCAGACATGAGTTTTCGGTCAACATGAGAACCTGGTCATTAGGAGATCTCGGTCAACGAGAGATCTCGGCCAAGGGGGTTCTTGGCCATGAGAGTTCTCGGCCAGGAACAATGGTTCTCGTTCAACATACGAGTTCTCGGTCAAAGTTGATGATTTCGGTCAATGATCTCAGTCCCAAGTGTTCTCGGTCACGAGTTCTTGGCTGAGTTCTCTGTCCTTGAGTTCTCGGCCAGTTAGTGACTCGAGGTGGACTTTGGGCCTGGCCAGTTAGGCCCAGTTACTTAATGAACAGATGGGCTAGATTTAGCTAAGTCCACTGGATGCTAAGCCCATTATCTTAAGCTTAACAAATAAGCCCAACTTAGGGAATAAATTAAAATGTTAATGGAAATGTGTTAAGACAGCTTAACCCTAGCCAGGGCCTCTGCCCCTTGGACCCCGCTAGGGGCTGCCGCCCCTAGAACCCTGCTACCAGGGGCGCTGCCCCCGGACCCCCGTTCGTTGTGGGTTATATAAAGATAGAAATACGTTATGAGTAGTAATAGTTAATTGATACATGTAAATATTATACAGCTAGCCGTGCACAACTCAAGAAAGGGATTACGATTAACCGTGAACGTAACCGCATTCAGGTTAGTTTCTAGCCCCATTCCTTGTTATGTTTTCGGGGCTGTGTGCATACTCGATGTGTTTGTTAATACATTTATCCTAAGTGATAAGTGTATGCCATATGTGATATATGTGATAGATATGAATGATTGCTTGTCAGTATGCGAACAATCTTCGAATATTGCGCGTACTGTCAGGTTGCAAATAAAGATATGAATGTTATATATGGATGATGTATGATCGTTATGAACGAATGCTTGTTGGGGCGTGAACGATCTTCAGATATTGCACGTACCGACAAGGAGTATGATTGTTAAATGAATGATGTGAAGAACGCCTAGAGTGTTCTTACGATATGATGTAATTATTGTATATGCGAAGTAAGTGTATGCAGGTACAGGAATGGTATGTGAATTCTACGTCTGACGCAGTAAATTAGGATGACAAATCCCTTTAACTTCCGTTGGGCTTAGACTTGGCATGTGATGGCGTAGTTAAGGACTGTGGGCCTTATACGTGTTATAGATGATAGATGAGAATGTAGTTAAGGACTGTGGACCTTATACGTAATTTAGATAGGAGTCAGCATAGGAAAGGACTGTGGACCTTATACGTGCTGTAATTGTATTGTGGTAGCATAGGGGAGGACTGTGGACCTCGTATATTCTATGAATTAGGTTGCAACATAGGGAGGGACTGTGGACCTTGTACGTGTTGTTAATGTAGGATGGTATAGGGAAGGACTGCGGACCTTGCACGTACCATAAAAGGTGAGCATAGGTAAGGACTGCGGACCCTTTTCGTGTTCACGACCTTGAGTATAGGTATAGACGGTGGACTATGAACATACTCTCGGTGTACTGAGGTAAGTGATAGTAGTAAGTATGTATGTAGAAAAGAAGAGTAACTAGTTAAGTATGAGTATGTATCTTCGGATACGTAAGCATGTATGATATGTGTATGTAATGTATGTTACCTGATTAACTAGAACTCACTCAGCGTAGCTGACTTTTAGTATGTATGCAGGTGAGCTGAATGTAGAGTTATATGAGGATGACACATGGCATGGATTGAACGGCTAGCATCTGAAGATGGAAGAAACGATGGTGTTTAAAATATGATGTTTTAAGTTGGTTTTAAAGAAAGGATTTAATGTTTTGTAACGAATGATTGATGTTTTATATTCCGCGAAATTGTTAATAAACTCTGATTTTCTAGAACTGTGTTTATGAGTAAATCCGGCGTTAAAGTAGGGCTACCGGGAACGGGGCCTTACACTTTCGATCCAACTTGTGTATCTTTCACATAAAATATAAACATATTAACTCGAGCGTTTGACAAGCGTTTCAATTTATATAAAGATAAATTTAAGCGTATTTTAATACCTTCCTTGGCCCATGCAAGAACTGTAGTAACAACTGAATCAAGTTTATTATTCCCTTCCAGCTCTGTTACTATAATATGTTCATCATTGTTTACTTGAGATTCATTACCAATGACAAATGTATAAGGAGTGTGATTCATCATTCATTACTTGAGATTCATCATTGTTTTACTTGGTAAGTTGTATAAAAGAAGTTTTTAATTTATTACCTTCTTTGGCCCCCTTAACCCATGTATTTAGCATTGCATCACCACCACTTGTATCACCAACCACTGCATCGCCACCACTTGTATCACCCACCACTGCAACACCACCCTTTGCATCACCAACCACTACCTCAGATTGTTTCTTTTCTTCTGATAGATTATAAACTTCAGGAATATATGAGATTCAAAGTTTAGATATCAGAGTTTGTTAAGTGTTTATAGTATAAGTATATAGAAGAGTACCACTACCTTCTTCACCAACTACGGTATCTGAACCAACTACTGCATCTGAATGAATTGATTCAATTGCAGCAGCTGTATAATAAGTAGGAACTTTCAACGACATATATATATATATATATATATATATATATTCAAAGAGTATTAGATTGTTTTCTCACCTAAATTAAGGAGTGAGTTGTTTCTCACGGTTTCACTTTCTTGTGTTTTCTGAACAACATTGGATTGAATCTGTCTTCCCAATCATAACATCTAGCAAAGATATTGGATTTGATAGATGTTTGTCCTTCCCTTCACCGACAGATTCATTGATTTGTGAACAAAGTATTTCAAATTTCATTTATTTTTTATCCATTGCCCGATTCCAAGACTGAAAAATGAAAATATAGTTATTAATTGATTTTAAGTTATTATTTGATTTGATGGGTGTCTTACCTTTTCTTCATTTGTTTCTTTTGGCGGTATGTAAGCAGATATTCCAGACAGCTGAAGCGAGGTTATATAAAAGTTGGTCAGCTCTTGCGTGTGTGTCCCCAATGGCATTTTCAAACTTAAATGTGTATCATCATCATCACCAAATTCTTCTTCGGCATTGTGGTAATATGATTCTGTTTCACTCCCCCCATCTGTCCCTAACATATGTTAAGAATGGCATTAGAAGAAAAATAGATTATAGAGTTTTTAGATGAAAACAACAAGTTTTTTGTTACCATGTTTTTGGTTGTCACCATCTGCCTCAGGCTGATGCATCGCTTTGTCACCAGCAGTTGCCTCACCAATTGTATCTGCACGTTTTTCAGCAGAAGTAATAGCAACTGTATTATCATCAGCAGCTTCAGGAATTATCTTGTCATCGGTAGCTGCAATATTTCCAGCAACTGTAATAGTAACTGTAACATCATCTTTACCAGCGTCTGCAGTATCAGTTGTAGGCTCAATCAGTATTTTGCTTGGAATCTCACCAGCGGCTGCAACATCATCTTTACCGGCATCATCTTTACCAGCATTAGCTTCCACACCAACCATGTCAACATTTTCATACGCAGGAGCGTATTCCTCATTTTCCGAGTCATCATCTAAAGGAGGTCCATTATTAAACAAGTATCTCTCCATCTTTGAAAGAGTTGTTGTTATGTAGTTGACTGATGGTGTTGTGACTGGAGCCCCAAACGGTCCGTATCTCTTATGGTACTCATGTGTGTAAAGCATTACAAGAAAGGTGATTGGACCGTTGTATTGTTCATTGACATCTTTCCATTCTTCCTTTGTCATCTTCAGGTTGTCAATTACATAGCTGCACAAGTTCATATTTGGAATATCTGAGAGTTTGTCAATTGTCGTGATGAATCGTTGGTTGACGGTTGTTGATTTTGTTATAAACCCTATACATGTGTTGAACAACACTAGGATATTAATCTTAAACAACTCACCAACTTCTTGATCTTCAGTCAACTTCTCTCTCACATGCTTTATGCTTATTCTTATAGTCGGGAATTGATTCTTGAACAGATCCGTAGTTGCATCATCCCCCAACTTTGGTCTACTCCTATTTAAATCGGGTATCTTACCCATCGGTATACCCAACACCTCATGAACTTTTGTTGTTGTTATCTTAATAACACGGCTGCCGATGTTCAATTCATTAAACCGGTGATCATAGTTCATCAGCAACCAATGCCCTAACATTGATGAAGTTTGGTTAACTTGTAGGTTTAATATTGACCCAAATCCCATTTTTTCCAAACATTCTTTTTGGGCAGAGTTCATTACACTCACTGCATCCACATTGTTAAATGGTGCACATCTAGCCCGTAACTTTATGTTTAAAATTCAACAAAAGGTTTTCTTTGCACCCGCTCAGCTGGCTTCTTTTCTTTAACAACCTTATTCTCTTTAACAACCTTCTTTTTTGTTTTTGAAAGTCTGAGTCTGAACTATTGTCTTCTACCTCCTTCCTTTTTTTGTTACAAATTTGTTGATTGGAACTTCAAAGTCCGAATCAGAAGTTGCTTCAACATGTTTTGTCTTTAGCTTTTTTGACTCCGGCATCAACTTGTTTGTTTGAACCTTTCGCTTAACTGACCATACATAAAACTCAGATGTTATAGAACTAGTTGTTCAGTCATCACAAATAATCTTACTAGACGCTTGCCAAATGCTCATCAACCCCATTAGGCCAGATACAAACCAGTTATTCAATCATCACAAACAACATTACTAAACTCTAGGTAAACACTCATCAAACGCATAAGACCAAATAAAGAACCAGTTATTCAGTCCTACAAAACAAGTTTACTAAACTCTTGCCAAACGCTCATTAAACGCACAAGACCAGATTAAGGTTAATTAGTTAGTTCCAGTTCCCTAGTCATTACAAACACGCTTACTAAACGCTCATAATTTAATTCATATTAATTAGACATCTTCATATGGTGAAATCATCCCAAACACTTAACAAACGCTTACAATCAGAGATTAATTAAAATCAAACAATTCAATTTAACATAAATTTAAGCCTTAAAAACGATTACATATACAGATTGTTGTCAAACGCTCACGAAATCAACAATTAAAACCTATTAAAAATCAAAAACGATTACATGAATAATAAACAAACACTTGATTTATTAGTAACATGAGTTTTATCTTGTTTATGCTTTGATCTTAGTTCCTTCATCGACGCAGATGAGTTAGGGTTCTTGTTTTATCCATCTCCGCTTCGATTGAATGTATTATAGTTCAGTTGATTGAATGACTTCGCTTCGTCGCCGGGATTCAGTTGCTAGTTCAGTTGATTGAATGTGCACGCTTTTGTCGCCTGGATATTGCGAGTGATTTTAGGAGAGTAATGGAAACCAATTGACGATCTTACCCTTATTGAATAATAGAGGCGCGTGTTTTGAAAAAATTGATCGACACTTGCTGTTGTCACGAACGCTTCGTACGATAAGGTATTAATGTACAGTAACCGCCCCCTACTAATATATATTTGTTATAAGGGTGACGCCAAGGGATTTGCAATTAACAGGAAGGATTGTCTAGGTAATATAGGATGAACCTAACCATGTGATTATTATTATCGCACTTTGAGGATAACAATGGCAAAAGCTATAAAGAATTGTTCATCACAATGTATGTATTTGTTTGATTTCCTATATCTAAAATGTTGTTTCACTTTTTACCGGAGTCATATAAGTTTCTTAAAAGATCATTGACTGAGTTTCTCAAAAGATCATTAGAGGCAGCTATTGGTTCAATTACAACTATTGCAGCCAGTCGTCTTTAATAGGTAGAGTTTTGACATGCTTTTGTTTATGTAATTAAACCAATAGTTATATATGTTTTTTTTCCTTTTAGTTTTTTCCTTTTGTGTATACTTTAATTTAATTAACTTTTTAATATAATTTGATTTAACAAATTTTCGTTGTATTAATCTTTTAATTTAATTTGACTTATTGCTTCTAAATTTTTAAATGAGTTTCCTGATTTTCTTGCTCAAAATATATTAATTATGTTGACTTAATAATTAAAATTTTAAAAATTAAATTATATTATTATTATATGGGTAACAAGGTAACACAATATGATTATAAATATTAGATACTTAACTTAGCACAATCACATTTTATTAGCATCTTAATTGTAATTGTTGTTTCCTAATTTTGAATTGAATTTCCTAATTTTTCTTAATCACAATTTATTATGATGACTTAGTAATTTAAATATGAGAAGTTTAATAAATCCTAAATTTGAGTTATATGTTTAATGACATGTTTTTTCAAACATTAATTTTTTCAATGCAAATTCTTTTCACAAACATTCTTTTTCTTTGTTAGAAAGTCAAATCTGCATGTCATAAGTGTATATAGTGATTCTTGTTATATTTTTTACAAGAATCACAAACATAAGATGTTTTTCACAAACATTTTTTTTTGTATATAGTGATTCTTGTTATATTTGTTATAGTGATTCTTGTATATAGTGATTCTTGTTATATTTGTTAGAAAGTCAAATCTTGTTATAGTGATTCTTGTATATAGACGACTTGTTATAGTGATTCTTGTATATAGTGATTCTTGTTATATTTGTTAGAAAGTCAAATCTGCATGTCATAAGATGTTTTTCACAAACATTAATTTATTTTTTACTCATCAAAAGTGTATATAGTGATTCTTGTTATATTCGACTATTGGCGCTGACAAACATCTTTACGCGAGCTATGTGGATTTAATGCAGTTGTTGGAAAATACAAATGCGCTGGAGACTAGAGATAATTGTTGATAAATTTAGTTCCATGATAAGTACTATCAATAAATAAGTCAAACATTAATGTTAAAGTCAAACTTTGTTACCTCAAAAATTAAAACAAAAGGCCTAATATATATGCTCTTATAATAGAAAACTTTGCATTTGATGGTGATACCATTATTTCTCACTTACAATAGTTTTATTACAAGTTACTTTTCTATTTTTAGGGAGTTTAGTTCTATAAAATAATAACTAAATTTAATACGGGCCAAGGTCGTTTCAAAAGGCTTTTTGATTTATAAAGAGTTAACTTGTCAAAGTGTGTTTTAAGTTTTGGGTCATGATCTTGGCGATGGATTGAAAATTGATTATGGACGTTTCAAACTTTTTTTTCGGATCAGATTCATATTTAATTTATGTATTTCAACTACAAGATTTTCTGAAATTTTAAAGGGCTCACTATTACAACCAAAGAACAAGGGTGCTCTTTTCACTTTTGTTAATGATCTAATTTTAATGAACTAATCGATAAATGTTTTGTATTGCATATTTTTTCATATCTCTTTGCTCTTTATATTTCAAGATGTGCTATGTGAATGGTATTTTAGGCATACCAAATTAATTTATGTAAATAACCATGACTCATGTTTTATAAGTTACAAATTTAGAAGAGTGGCAAAGATTTTGGACGCATATCTAAGGTTTACATGCCGGTTAGTTTTGCGGTTTTACTCTAACGAAATATGTATTTGTATTTTTATTAATATAATGGCTATCTAGTCGAAGCTATTTTTACTTTACACATAAACTACTTTTTTTCTATTATGTTTTTGGAAAAAATGATAGAGAGTAAATATGAGCATAAAGAAGGTATGTCTTGGGTTTGGTTCATAAGGAGTTGTGAGTAAAATGAGTTCATATCAAAACATTAGTTTTTTCGAAAATATGTCAGTTTAGTTAGGATTAAAATTAGTCGTTTTTAAAGAGTTTCAATTTACATGTTATATTTTAAAAAGAAATATTGTGTATAGCATATATTCTGGTTTTAAATTACATGTGTTTGTTATACGATTTTTTTTTTATTTTTACCCGTATCATATACAAATTAATAACTTAGTAAACAATAAACCAATAGATTTAAAAAAAAAGTTATGACACCAACATCTAACATATATCTATATATATAATTGGTAATTTAGAAAACTTTCATTAATTTGGCCACTCAACTCACTAACCAAATAATGGTAATCAAATAAAAAAGAAAGTCAAATAAAAAATATGGAAATCAATCACCCAGTTTAATCAAGTCCGGCATAATCAACTAAATTTCCGGCCACCAATTCCGGAATAATCAACTCGTGACCTCAAACTGATAGTTTACCTTCCTATTCAAATTCAAATCTTTCATAAATTCGTTTCAAAACCATAACTAATGCTCCTTTTAAGTTTAACCCTATATATATAAACCTCACTCAGCTATAACTTAATAGTAATAGCTAGCCACCATGTTTTAACTCCTGCGAGTTCATCCGTTAGCCACCGATTCAAGGTAACAGTTTAGTCGTTTTGATATACTGAATCAAAGCCTCAAGGTTTATTTTATTTGAGAAGATGATCTGTTTCTTTATTATTTTATTCTTTTTAAATTGTTCTTCAAAACTAATTTAGCTTTTAATTAATTGTTTATGACCCTTAATTTCTTTGTTAAATAATAAAAAAAAAATATTGGATAAATATTACAACTAACACTTTTAAACTGATAAAGTCAGTTATGTTATTTTTATTGCCGTTAAAATAATTTTTAGCTTATCTTTGTTTTTTAAGGGCTTTTTACTCGGGTAGTAAGCCGTTAAGCATACCAACCATCATTAGTTTTATGCTCGAGGAATTCCTTAAGGAAAAACCCTCTAATGGTTTTTTGGCAATCTTTTATATGAAATATTAAAAATTAAGGTACATTATTGTGCTACAAGTTTGCAAATATTAGAAGTAGTTGTTACCTTAACTTATGTGTATGGATTCATTCAGAATCGTTATTTAATTGTTTATGTGAAGCTTTTCAAAACAAAAAATGTTATGTTAACCTATTTGTATGCATCTCACTGTTCTTAATATATCATTGTTTACTTTTTTTTTATCTGCATGAACATATAGGACTTACTATCTTCATGGGAGGTATATTGAGCATAAATCAAGTTAAACCAACTGAATCATTTCATGCTCCACGTAAAAGGCGAAAAACATCATCATCATCAAGCTTTGGGAACGATAACCCTCGTTTGATTCCCGGCCTTCCTGATGAAATATCTCTTCAGATTCTTGCCAGAGTTCCCAGAATTTGGTATTTAAATTTGAAGGCGGTTTCGCGCATCTGGAAATCTTCAGTAACAAGCCCTGAAATTTATAAAATCAGGAAAGAACTCGGCACCACAGAGGATTGGCTCTACATTTCAACCAAGGGCCATGATAATAATCCACCTCTATGGCACGCATTGGACCCGGTTTCCAAAATATGGCTAAAATTGCCACCTATTCCTGTAGAAGACAGTTCGGGTTCTGGGATTGCCGATTTTGTGAGGGGATGGCTCGGACTAAAGGTTCATGTAGATCGAACAATGTTTTCTGGTTGTGCTGTTGCAGCCATTGATGGCTGCCTCTACATGTTAGGTGGATTCTCTAAAGATTCTAGTTCCACCCGTGTTTGGAAATACGACCCGGTTTTGAATTCTTGGAGTGAAGCAAGCCCCATGTGTGTAGGTAGAGCTTGTTTTGAAGCCGCAGTATTAAACGATAAACTGTTTGTTGTTGGCGGCATTGGCAGGCATCCTGACGGTTGTACAATGTTAGAGTCAGCAGAGGTTTTTGATCCCCTAACCGGGTTATGGTCAGAAATACCAAGTATGCCATTTTCAAAAGCACGCGCTGCACCGGCTGCGGTTTTAGAACATTTACCTGGAAATGTGGCGACAGGGCTGGCGTGCTATAGGGGAAAGCTATATGTTCCTCAAAGTTTATTTTTCTGGCCGGGTTTTTTTGGTGCGGGTGGTGAGGTTTATGATCCTGACACAAATTCGTGGGACGATATGCCTTTGGGCATGGGTTCTGGTTGGTCAGCTATGCTAGCGGGATTCAAAACGAGTGCGGTTGTTGATGGTGATTTATATACATTGGATCCTTCAGAAAGTGTGAAAGTGAAAGTTTATGATTGCTGGGATGATTCTTGGAAAGTGGTTAAAGGAGACGTGCCTATACACGCAGAGTCATCGTCTCTTCTCTCGGGTTTACTTGGGAAGCTTCATGTGGTCACTAACGATGGTAACCGTATGGATGTGCTAAGGCGGTCTGATAAACAAGTTGATTTGATTGCATCATTAGATGAAGAAAGTTGTGAATTAGATATGTGGAATGTGATTGCTTCTAGGGATTTTGGTATTTGCAACCTTGAGGGATGTCAAAATCTTGATTTATAAGCGGCTTTGTTTCAAAACCAATAATATTGTGAGATTTTTGTGTTTGGTTTGATTTGTTTAAGAATTTGTTTAATTAAATAGGTTTACCCTATAAATTAAAAGTATAAAAAACTAAGTTTTTATATTATTACGTCAAGACGCTTATGATTTGTATAACCCTTACAACTTGTGTACTGATTAACACCGCTAACTTGTTTAGATAAATATGTTACACGAGTTGTGTTTAAGTAATGCTATATTAAATCTCTGGGTTAAAATATTTAGAGCGGAACCCTTTTAAATGTGATATAATTAGGCCAGTTAAACCCACCTGGATTATGGATTATGTAATATTATGTCCGTCAATGGGACTTGTCCAAAAAAATGACTGACAAAGAATTAATTAGAAAAACATAAACAGGGTCAATGTATGTTTTGTAGATAGTCAAAGTGAAAGCAGAACCTCAGCTCAACCCGGACTAATCATGCACTACCGTATTCTTTGAGTATTTATTATCTTCGTGTATGATATACGTTTATTCTTACATCTCGAATCCCTTGTAAAGTTGTATATACTTAATGTTTTGAGTTCGGTTTAGTTCGTGTTTCGTTCATCTTTTATTTAATTTAGGTTTTGAGTCAAGTATTATATTTGTCATGTTTTAGATCTTTTGGTGTCTTGCATGTTAAAACCTAATTCTATCATTTCATGTGAAGTCTATGTTCGTTTTTGCTTATCAATGGTTACATGATTACTTCACTTAGTGCTTTGATTTGTTTTCATATAGATAGTGGCTTGTGAGTCAAGGAAAAGAAGTTCTAGAAGGTTTCTATCGATACTTGGAGTTCAAGGAAAAGATTAATCAAGATTTTACAAGTTATATAATAAAATAAAAAGAAAATCTCGTGGCCCACCTCCTGGTACACGCCGCACCGCGCGGCCAGGGAGGCCAAGCCTGGTCGCGCGGCGCCTAGCCCTTCTGATCAGCTAAAGTTTGCAAATTAAAGGCCCAGCTCGCGTTATATAAAGATATTTTTTAAATCTAGACGGAGATACAACTTATTCCAGCCGATTTTGAGAGAGAAACCAAGGGTTTGAAAGTGTTTTGAAGATAGAAATCAAAGAGGATCAAGAGTTCTTTCAAGGAGGTGTTCAAGGATCAATTACCAAGGGTTTTATCGCTCCAACTTTCATTCCTTGTTCATCGTTTCTATCATGTCTTTCTTCTTTGTTCTTAATTCTTGTTTGGGATTATTTTTAAGGATGATTCTAGGCTACACTTCATGTCTACCTAGGTTTGATAAACATGTTTGACGCCTGATTCTTGCTTTGGACTATTGTTTTGATTATGGATTTGTTGATTTAATAGTAAAGACTTGATTTTGTTTTCATGATGCATATGAATGTTTGTTATCTTGATTGATTGTTAACTATTGCTTCACATAGATATTTTATCTCTTGATTTTGTTCTTTAGATTTAAGGTTCATGTTTAATCATTACTTGGTTTTTTGATTATTGTGACTGAAAAGACCTATTATATCATAGAAGCTTGTTGATCGTTGATTAGAATTTTGAATGTTCTGCTAAATTTCAATAGCTGTGAGGTGAGGAGTTATCATGTGTCTTGGTCAATTGCATTCTAGGTTAGATTAGTGACAGTATTCTTGCTTGGTTATTGTGTTGATCCTTGTTCATGATGTCATTATAAGTCTATCAAGTTATCTATGATTTAGTGTTTCATGAGATTGCTTGCTTGTAATACTATTAATTAACCCTAATTGATGACTTTGAGGAAATCAATCCAACTGATTGCTTAATAATCTAATAATTATTCTTTGGGATTTCGTTTGACTCGGTCAAGGGTCCTCTAGGGTTTGTTAGATGAATATGTTTAGAAATCAGTTTCCATATCATGTTAGTTGTCGATTGCTTGATGATTGTTGATGCATGAGATTCTTACCTAGGTAGATTCCTTCTCTTACTGGTTTCGATCTTGTGATTTATTGTTTGTTTCTAGTTTACTTGTTCATTTACTTTCTTAGTTTAATATTAGTTTAAAAACCCCCTCCAAACATTAATAATAAATAGTCGTGTCGTAAGTCGAGTCTAATTAGTTAATTTACATAATTTATAGAGTCATGTGGGTTCAATATTCCGGACTTACTTAGCTTTAGTACAATTGATCGGTTCACTTGCCGGTGTTTTGTGTAGTTAATATTCCGGACTTACTTAGGTCTAGTTTTTATTACTTGTTTAATATAGTTAATATTTAATTGACTGTTTTTAGCACACCAAGTTTTTGGCGCCGTTGCCGGGGAATTCTTAGCGATTGCGTTCTTTGCTTTAATTGGACTTATAAGCTACATACGTGCTATTTGTTTTATTTGTGTTTGGCGCCGTTGCCGGGGAATTCTTAGCGATTGCGTTCTTTGCTTTAATTGGACTTATAAGCTACATACGTGCTACTAGTTTTATGTGTGTTTGAGTCGTAGGAGTCTAATTTAAGTTTTAGTTTATTTTTAAGTATTCAAGTCTACTCACTTGGTCTGTTGCATTTTTCAGGTTTATGCCACATCATCGTTCGCAAGGACCACCACTGGATGATCTTGAATTTTCTCCGTTGAAGTCCGAGGCTAGTTCGTCAGCAGAGAAACCACCGTCGGAAGCTACTTATACACCGAAATCATCACCACCCAGTTCGCCACCAGAAAGCCCGAAAATCCAACCAGAAGTTCAAATGGCCGACGATAGAACAGTTGCTGCTCAAGCCTTCGATGGCTTAACCGGAAACCAGTCATGCATCGTTGTTCCCCAGATCGACAATCCCAATTCATGGTAGATTCCATCATATTTCATGAACAATATCGTTCAAACTAATCAGTTTCATGGACGTGATGACGAAGATGCACCTTCACACATTAACCGGCTCTACCACGTTTTGAAAACTTTTAATTTACAAGGTGCTACTGAAGATGCTATTTTCTTACATCTTTTTCCGTTTTCACTTGCAGGTAAAGCAGCTCTTTGGCTCGACACTCGGCCGCCTGGCACATTCACCACTTAGGAAGCACTACGTTCTTCATTTATCAAGAGATATTTCCCACCGGCTAAAGCGGCTATTCTTCGTGATCAGATTCACTCGTTTCACATGGAGACAAATGAACAATATTGTCATGCTTGGGAGCGTTTTCAGAATTTGCTTGCCCGTTGTTCACAGAATGGTCTTACACCATGGGCTCTCGTAGAAACATTTTACAACGGGTTGACATATGACAAGTTCGTTTTGACACTGCTGCTGGAGGTAACTTAATGGCGAGGAAAAATGTCACCGAATGTAACGAGATGTTTGAAATCTTCGCTCAATCGGACCTCGCCAAAAGGCCACAACACGGGAATTCCACTCCCGTTAGCAGTACATCCTCATCCGCTCGAGGTGTACACTAGGTTAATCTGGATACTAGTGTGGCTGTTGCTTTGGAATCACTAACTAGAGAGGTTAAGGAGCTGAAGGCCAAGGTGGATAGGTGTGAGTTTTGTATAGGTGGACATGGTACGCTGGAGTGCCCGGTGATGAATCAATAGGTCGATTTTGTTGCTGGTCAGAATAGGTTTCCCAACAACTATAAAAACAACAATCAGAGTTGGAACACCTACAAGAACCCGAATCAGATTAATTCTAATTGGCGTCCGCCAGGCGCACCACCCGGCTTTCAAAATTCTTATACACCAGGACAAGGTTAGTATTTTAATGATAATAATACCAATGGTACTAATGTTCAAAATAATGTACAGGATTCGAATGGTGGAATTAGACGTTTGGAAGAGATGATGAAGCAAATCCTGGAGAGAGACCAAGCTACACAGAAGAAGTTCTCCGAGCATGATCTACTTTTTAAGAATCAACAATCTGCTATTCTTGATATTCAAAGGACTGTTGGTGATATTGCTCGTCGTTTAGAAGAAAGGTCTCCAGGTCAGTTTTCAGGTATTCCTCAAACTAATCCGGCTGCTCAATTGAAAGCCATATCCACTCGTAGTGGTAGGGTTTTTGGTCCGGAGAAAGTTAATAGAGAAGTTGAGAAAGATGGGGAAGACGAGTTGGTGGATGAGGAGAAAGAGATGGAGGTTCCGGGAAAAATACAAGGTAACTCACCATTTATTGAGCCGCGAGTAGAGAAAAGCATCGAAAAGAAGCCGGTTGAAGTCCGCCCACCACCTCACATCATTGACCCTACCTATGTCCCGTATCCCGCTCGTCTAAAGCATCAAAAGTATATGAAAGATTACGGGCATTTTCTCAATATATTTAGCTAGTTAAATATCAATCTTCCGTTCATTGAAGTCCTCCAGCATATGCCTAAATATGCAAAGTTTCTGAAAGACCTTCTTAAAAGAAAGGATAAGTTGGAGGAGCTTTCGACTGTACCAATAAATGGAGAGTGCTCTGCGGTAGTTCTTAATAAAGTACCGGAGAAATTACCCGACCCCGGCGTTTTTAGCATATTATGTCTTTTCGGAAGTGATACGACGTGCCAAGCATTGGCTGATCTTGGAGCTAGTATAAACCTCATGCCGTATTCTTTATATGAAAAGTGGGGCCTAGGAGAGCTCACCCCTACTCGTATGACGTTGTCTTTAGCCGATCGTTCCGTTAAGTATCCGAGGGGTGTCGTGGAGAATTTGCTTGTTAAGATAGATAATTTGGTTTTTTCCCGCAAATTTTCTTGTTTTAGATATGGAGGCCGACGAGAGAGTTCCTATCATTTTGGGTCGTCCATTCTTACGTACTGCTAGGGCAGTCATTGACGTGTTTGAAGGTAAGATCACTCTTAGAGCCGGTGATGATAGTGCCACCTATTTGGCTAAGTCCATGAGACATCCGAGTGGTCAAGATAGTCTTATTGATCCATGTCACCCAGTTTACTCAATAGAATCATTTATTTCGGGCATGGGCCCTAGTGTTGACGATTCCCGTTCGGTGAGTATTAGTGTAAAAAAAGAGCGAGAGGTTTCTTGATCTCGAGAAATGGTGAAGTGTGTTGGATAAATTGGTGGTGGTATGCGAAAGTTTGAAAGGGTTAGTGTAGTTAGAAAGAAGAAAAGCAAGATTGACGAATGGTCGGATCATGAATCGATATTTGAGGGAATTGGAGTTTTACCGAGGTGGAGGAAGCTCCATTCGGTCCGCCACGTGATTAACATAACATGGTTCGTTCTTGAGTGAAAGCTCAAGTGTAGAGTTTGTATATTTTATTTTAATTTTTATTTTCTTTTACGTTGAGTCACTAACTGTAGTTTTTGTAGTTTGGTTGCGCCGTCGAGTCGTTTCAAGGAATCATCACCATCATTAAGAGAGGATTTACGAGACTTCAATAGATGTCAGGTAAGTTTCACACATAAAAATGACATAAAATGGGCATAACAAAGACTTGGTAATTTTCTTGAAATTTTTCTAAGGCAAATAGGGGCAAAAATCATCAAATCTTTCTGTTAAAAGTGCCCGTCGCGCCTCGCGACGAGGTCTTTCCTTTCCCTCCGCGCAACGCGGACCATATGTGGCCAGATGAGGGCGCCGCGCCGCGCAGCCTAACCCTCACCCCCCGGTCGCGCGACGCCTAGGGGTATTTCCAGCAATTTTGTTTTATTTTGTTGTTATTCCTTGTTGCCTTTTGTTTTATCATTCAGGTGTGATTCTTTAGGTTTAGTTTTGTATTTTGAGTCGTTTTTTAAAGTCTAGTTGTTCGAGTCTTGTTTAAGTCATCGAGTCACTAACGAAATTTTTGTTGTTCGTCTTTGTTTTTGCGTTTTTGAGTTTGGCTAGTTTGAAGATTGAGTGAGCTAGAGAAACAATCCCCAAGGAAGAGTATATTGAAAAAGATAAGTGTGGGGATGGAGTAGCAGTGGAGCCGTATACTTTATATATATTTATTTGCTGCTAGTTATTCATGTGTTATTAGTCGGTTGATGTGAAACACTTTAATTGCATAATATCTATCAGTTTGATAAGATACATTTTTAGATTTGTTTGTTTTGTTTTTCCGCTTACGTTCGTGGATGAGGGAAGGAGTTACTGTTTTGCTGAGCACGTTCGTAGTTGGAGGGAATTCATGGAAGAAGACTTTGGCATCATTTTTCATACACAAATTACAAGCTGTTGGAACCCGGTGAATCAATCCAATAACTATAACAGATCTTGGATCTGTGTTAATCTGATTAATAACTTAATATAGATCTAGCTCATAATTACGTTTGATTAAGTGTTATATATGTATATGTATTATCAGTATATATGTATTAGTAGTTGTATAATATTAGGATGAAGATCGAGAGAAAGTTTGGACAGAGTTTCGTTAATTATCTACCAAAACTTAATTTAAGCGTGAACAGTGTTCACGTATAAATAGAAGACGAACCTAGTTTGTTAACATCCCCTAACGAACTAGAGTTCGCTTCGTTACATACATTTAAACGAAATAAACTAAACGAATCACCCCTTAATTCGTTAACATCCCCTAACGAATCAGGAGGGAATAAACTTAAGTCTTAGTTCGCTAAACAACCTTAGCGAACTAGACATTACATATAACGAACTAGAGAATAACTTAATTGTTTATTACATTAAACATAAAACAAATACGTTAACGATAATTACAAAGACTCAAGACGCAAAACCGTTCACTAACAGACACCCTCTCGTCTTGAGCTCTTTGTCTTTAAGTTACTTGAAACGCTTGGACTGCCAGTCTCTGCAACTATGAATTCCATTTTCATGACAAACACGCACAACACGCTGGAATTGCATAGCTAGGTCGTAATCTTCATTGCGCTCGATCAGAATCTGGTTCTTGTGTAGCACGTCATTGTCGGTCTCTGATAAATTAACCAACCACATAGGGTCGATAATCTTGATAAGCTCAGTCTTCAGTCCTTTACCAAGCACAATGACGGCCTAGCCAGTACGATTATCGTAGTACCAGCGGTCAAACAAGAGATGCATCTGTTGGGGCATCGTCTTCACAGGTACCCGCTTCATCGTCTTCAGCGGCTTTACCTTAAGAACAAGTTTCCTCCAGCCAGTCCTTGGATCAATCTCGTCAATACGTTTACGTCTCGGGACCTGGGGCTTGAAGAACTTGAAGCCATGATTAACCTCAAACAGTAAGTGTTGATGAAACAACTCAGCTGTCTGGTGACCACCACGATTGATGAATGGACGACGCGCGAGGGTACGAACATCCCACCGTGGTAATGTTAGAACGTCCATTATCGTTTTGTAGTACTGGATCCCCTTCTCCCATTTAATTATACATACTTTAAGCTCAGAATCATAAAGCCATTAGACAATATCACCATGAACCTTGGAAACAGTCTTGAAGGAGGTCACTTGGTTTGCTTTGACCCAAGCTGCAGCTACATCTTTTCGTTCCTGATCAACATATCTATACGCCTTGATAATCTTACCCGCCGCTTTGTAGCTGAACCACTTAGCAATATCATCATCGGATATGACTTCAAGTGATTTGAATACTGCATCACCTTCCTGTTTACCCTTGGATGCCTTTACCAACTCATCCTCAGCAACTTTAACCGTTTGTTCATCAAATACCGGAGCACCTTGATCAACGTTTGTGTGTTGAAACAGGTCCGGATACTCCTCAGCAGTTACATCTTCCATCTCAACATCCTCGTCTTCATAAATAAAATCCGTATTCATTTGAATTAACGGATCATCTAATATACCTTCCTCGTTCACCATCTCGATGTCTGGCTCAGTCTCTAACACGGTCAACTGTTCGTCATTTAACCCAAGCAGTATGGAAATCTGCTCCCGTGTCAGAGACTTATCAACAAACTCACCAACCTCTATCTCATCCCTGTTCACCACGCTTCTAACCACCCCCGATCCATCCACAAATATCACAGTGTTGGCTTCAATCATTTCAATTGGCTTAACAGCCGTTGAATCCTTATACACAACAATCTGTTTATCCAAATCACCGCCACTTGTACCAGTACCGGAAGATGAGCCGTGCGTTTGTTTAGGCTCACCTCCTGCACCAGACTCGTCAGGATCTTTATCATCATTTTTGAGTTTCTTTAAGGCATCTTCTTTGCAAGTCAACTGCAGGATTAGATTCTCTTGTTCCTTCATTTTCACCCCCTAAGACTCAACAATCGCACGTACCGCTTTAGTCTCCTTTTGACAAAGAGAAATATAACCCATCATCCGTCTTTGATTCTCCATAAGTCGTTCTTGATTCTGACGGTCAGCTGCCATTTGATTCTCATATAGATGAAGAAGATTTAACAGCATCTCTGTTTGGCGGTTCGGTGGCAAGTTGTACAATGATGGATGAACAGGTTGGATTGGTCCCTGAGGCCTAGTATTTCTCAGAAAAGATACATCGCTTGGAGGAGGAGGATGAGGAGGAGAAGGAGGCCTCACAGATGGTGTTGGAGGGACAATAGACAATGTAGCAGGAGGCCTTGGTATTTCAGATAATGCCATTTGTGGAATTAAACCAAGTCTTTCATGAGACATCAACGTCGTCGTCAATGTAAGCATCGGAGTGCTAGTTGTAGGCGGCACTACCGAGCGTTGAGGCGTTGATTGACGAGGTGGTGGCACACCAATAATTACCCCAGCCCCAGCTGACACACATCGTTTCTTTGATGGCTCTCTAGTTGCCACCGCTTTCCCTTTTCTCTTTCGTTCTTGTTGAGCTGCAATGGTGGCAGCTAATGCAGCATTTACTGCATCTTGTTGCTCTTGAAAAGCAGCATCACTAGCTCCACCATCACCATCATTTCCATCATCATTCCCATCATCATCGTTCCCACCTTCTCCCCCTTCACGCTGGGAATCCGAATCATCATGGATCCAGCGTTCAACAGGAGGACATACATAATTGGGATTAATTATATGACCAATCATTCGTTTTTCCACTGGCCTCCCCTTTCTATAAATCGACAATCGACGCACGGTATCCGCTGTCATGTGTTCCATAGGGAGCACATCATTCACCAAGGTCTGATCAATAGCTAAATTAGGTATCAAATCTTGAATAATCAGCTGCAAGAAGCGAGGATACATTAAAAATTTATTTGATTGAATTGTTTGCTGAACTTGTTCTTTCAAATGATCGAAGACTAGCTCCGAGAAGTTAAATGGCTTGTTCAGAATTAAAGCTACAAAGGTTGATTGCAAACTGAGTCTACATTCGTCAAATCCGCCACGACGACCACTCATGCAATGAATAAGAACATGGAGAAGATACTTGTATGGTGGGCATAATCCATTCTTATTCAACATCTATTTATCAATGTCTCCACCATAACGTACACGTGTAAACAAAACCTTGACCAGTTGCTTGTCAGATTCACTCAGGTTGTTATCATTATCATCAAACCGAAGCACACGCCGAATTACTTCAACATCAATTGTGATAGGAGTTTGATTAATCGTTGCTCGAAGATGATTCTCCACCTCCACATACTCAGCAGTAGCCCAAAACTGCATGATAATACTCAGATACACCTTAGTTCGAGCGGTAATGGCGTAATGTATCACTGATCGTCTTAGAAAGCCAACATATCTCCAAATGTAGCTACATCAGCAACGTCTGAGTCAACATAAGCACATATGTTGTGCTTATTGTCATATGATAACAAAATAATTTCGTCTTGTTGTTCTTGTTGTGGTTGTTCTTGTTCATGAGGAGCCACGGGTGGATCTTGATTTCATTGATCGGCCATTTCACTGTATAAGTATAAACGAATATAAAAAGAGGAATGTGAAGATGTAATATACATTTAGCACATATATATCTATTTATTTGTAAATGGTGTATTTAATTTCATATGTTATGTGTAATTAATATATTTACGCGTTTAGACGGTTGGAATAATTTAGTTAAAATAAAAGGTAATTAAATTTAAGTTAGAAATGTCATTCGTGTGAATATCACTCTGATTCGTTACCAAACTGTAACGAATCAAGTGATTCGCTATCATGTAAATAGATTAACGAAGTAGACTTAGCGAATTACTATTTAAAAGGACGAACTAGAATCTAGTTCGTTTTAATTTGACGAACCCACATCTGATTCGTTAACTAACTTATTCGCTAATCTAATTCGTTTGAATTTTTAACGAATTGGACACCACAGAGTTCCAATTTGCTAAAGTTCACGAATGGTCAAGAATTAGACTTGATCTTTGACTCACACCGTCAAAGTCAAAATTACTATGAACACCGACGGTCAACTGGACAAAACCAGGTTCAATTGGCTCATGCTTATCGTTGAGTAATCAAATCCATAATGCTATTAAGATTGAGGCTTAACACCGTAACATAAATAAAAATACTCGGTAAGTTAATCAGAGTCTAAAACCCCAAAAGTATCATCATTCAATCAACCCAGCAAACAATAATCGATAGTAGATTAGAGTCTACCCAAGGTCTCGGAATCACATTCCGGTTACAATGAATCATAAATAAGCTACATTAACACACTAAAGCATACATAAATCATGGTCTTAACTTCGGAAAACCCTTAGACTAGAAAAATACACAATTAGTCTATTAATATAACATTATTTTTGACGAAAATCACATAGATGTGATCGTCTATACCTTAGCAACACAAAGATGTTCGTAAAAGATCGAAATTCGAAAGTCGAAAATTAGAGAAAGAATTTGAAAAGGGTGACTTTAGGTGTAAGGAAAAAGATGAATAGTGAAAGGACGGTTCGTGTTTCTGTCTTATATAGCCTTACACGCTACCCAATGTACCCTATGTACGAATCAAGAGATTCGTTTGAATTTTGAAATAACGAATTAAGCAATTCGTTAACACAATTCGTTATATCAGAATAGCGAACAAGACTTGTATTGTGTCTTGATTCGTTAATATGTATAACGAAGTAGAAGTGGTTTGTTACAGAGTGCGGAAGCGAATTAGGTGAGCGAACTAGAAACTAGATCGCTAAAGAATCACTTAGTTCGTTATCCATACTTAACGAATTAACTTTTAACAAATTAAAATTTTTATTTAATTTTAACTTAAATAAATAAATGAAATGAATAAAGAATTAATTAAATAATATTCAATAATAAAAAAAATTAACATAAAAGAATTATCGAGGACCTTTTATCCCGATAAATTGAAAAATTTAAATACGTTTCACTTTACGAAACATAAATTAAATAATATGTAAAAATAAAAAGATAAACTATTTTTTTGGCTTTTTGTACAAATTAAAGAATGTATATACAAAGAACTATCCGAACATTAAAAATAGACAATCTTTTTGTCTTTTTCTATGATTTATCAAAAGCAGTACATATTTTTGTTTTTGTTGAGTTTGAGCAGAGAATCATATTAACTAAAATGCCCTTCCATCACAGTTTTATATTTCAGCGATATTATGACTGGCGTTAAGTCGGTCATTGATATTGTTGTCCACTTAAATCTCATAACAAACCTTCGAGCATTTATGTGATATGATTTATGGTTCAGTTAGCGCACAGAATTTCAGAAACTATCAGCCTCTAATCTCGGTTCAAGCTTAATTTGATTTTTGCCAAATCACCCCAACTTGACTTAAACCATTATAATGTTGATCAAAAATTTTGAATACCAATTGTGAAATTTTGAGCAATGCATCAAGTTTCCTTCACCGTGAGTGAGTATGCACGAGTCCATCTGTCATACATTGTATCCCCTGGGGTCCGTTTCTTATTGGTATTGAGACGCACGCAAGGGAGGAACAATTGTATGACTAACAGCGGATTTTGATCAAGTCAGTAATTTGGATTGTACGGAGTACAGCAGTGATCAAGTTTAATGACTTTGGGTTTGCTCTAAAAAGCGAGTGAAATATTCATGCTTATGAATACCCAGATGATTAAGCCGCATAAAGACTCACAGTGTCCAGAATCCTAAAGCTTGTTATTTGCTTTATTATATTTTTGGATGATCAACAACCACAAGGCTTGAGTATGACCGGTTATTATATTTCTGCCATCCTCACCGAGACTTTTGCTAGAGACTAACACCTCTTCCAATTTGGCTTTTCTTTAGGTTTATATCACTTACTTTACTCTAACAGCTTATTTAAGACCTATCAATGCACCAATGATTAAACACACAGTCTTTTAAGCTTATTTCTTTCTGGATTCGGGGTCAAATAATCAATGTACTATCATTTTCTCTTTTTGCTTCAAAAACTCAAAATTTTGAGGAGCATAAAATAAAAAAATTTAATCGCCTCGGTTACTTTAAATCTATAGACAAATGGCTATCCTATTCATCTACAAATAGAGAACAGGACCTAAACATGCAAGCATGCTCCACAAACTTAAATAACTGATAAAATTTACAACGAGAAAATAAAGTAGAAAGCTTAACGAACGCCCCAAGTACTATCCATTTGTCAGGTAAATGGCTAGCCCGAATATTTACAAGAAATTATCAGGACCAAACATATACAAGTATATGTCCTTCAAAATAGAAGAAAATGACATAATTTTTAGCGAACATAAGCAAAAATATTTTTGGTTTTTCTCTTTACAAACTAAAAAACACAATCTTTTTGTCTTTTCGGATTTTTCTTTACAAAACGAGGAAAATTCACATTGTTTTTTACTTTTTCATAATTTTCTGTACAAATAGAAATCACAATCTTTTTGGTATTTTTCTAATTTTAAAATGTTTTTGGATTTTCAAATATTAAAATAAAACAAGAAAGAACACAATTTTTGTTTTTTCAAAGTTTTCTAATGTTTTTGGGTTTTATCTATACAAACTAAAAGCACAGTATTTTTGTATTTTCGAAGATTCACCCCCTAAAACCTAAAAACAAAATAAAAATTTAAACTAGAACAAGCTAAAATAAAGATAATTATCCTAATTTTAGGATCTCAGCAAGGGTCTTCAATCCATTTAAACCAAGCAAAAAGTTAAAACGTGTTTTATTAAAGGCTTTGGTAAATAGATCGGCTTTTTGAAAATCAGTATGTACTTTCTCAAGGTCAATTAATTTCTTTTCATAACAATCCCGTATAAAATGATATCGAATTTCGATATGTTTTGTTTTAGAATGTCGTACGGGATTCTTGGTGATACTAATAGCAGCAGAATTATCAATCAAGATGGGAGTAGTAAGAAACTTCAAACCGTAGTCGCGAAGATGTTGTTGTATCCACAAAACCTGGGAACAGCGACTCAAGGCTGCAACATACTCAGCTTCGGCGGTTGAAGTGGAGACCCTTGTCTGCTTCTTACACTGCCAGGAAACAAGCCGGCTTCCTAAGAATTGACATCCCGCTGTAGTAGACTTGAAATTGATCATGCATCCTCCATAGTCTGAGTCTAAATAAGCGGTAAGATCGAAAGTATCATCTTTGGGGTACCATAACCCGATGTCAGGATTTCCCCTTAGATAATAAATCCAAGCGAACTTTTCTTAAATCTAATCGATCTTTTCGTAAGCGTTTGCCCCCGATCCAATCGGGGATCGAATTGATTATAAAAACATGAGTTTAATTAGTCGATTTATTAGTGAACATGGAAAAATATTATCTAGACGAGTAAATAGATTGACCTTGAAACAACAACGATTAATTACTATTGCTATAAAACAAGCTCGTATTTTATCTTTGTTACCTTTTCTTAATAATGAGAAACAATTTGAAAGAACTGAGTCGAACTCCCGGAACTTCTTCGTAGTGGCTCCCCTCCATGCCTCATTTCATAGGGAACATAAAAGTGGCTCTATTTCATTATATTCCATCCATATCCCAATTCCATTCATTTAATATACTTATTTAATATACTTTTGGTCATTTAATATACTTTTGGTGTCATTCACATAAAAGATGTCATTTCTAGTCTAGCTCTTTCTATTTCTTTTCTATATATGGAAAGTTTCAAAATCATCATATAATAATCCAGAAATTGCAATAGAAAAGAAAAAGGGAGGTTTGTGATGATTTTGAAATCTTTTCTACTAGGTAATCTAATATCCTTATGCATGAAGATAATCAATTCGGTCGTTGTGGTCGGACTCTATTATGGATTTCTGACCACATTCTCCATAGGACCCTCCTATCTCTTTCTTCTCCGAGCTCACGTTATGGAAGAAGGAGCCGAGAAGAGGGTATCAGCAACAACTGGTTTTATTACGGGACAGCTCATAATGTTCATATCGATCTATTATGCGCCTCTACATCTAGCACTAGGTAGACCTCATACACTAACTGTCCTAGCTCTACCATATCTTTTGTTTCATTTCTTCTGATTGCCAGGTGAGTCACTCGGGGACTAGCTTGATACCTAGCACATAAACAAACAACAAAAATTATGTCGGGTCGAGAAGCAGTTAAATACATTAAAGAACCAATCATAGCACGATAGAGGGTCGGATCAACGGTATCCTCCAATTCATCCGGTGATAAATTGTGACCCACGGGAAGATGAGTAGAAGGGATTTTTCCGGCAGTTATCTTGAATCGGCTCAAGATATGTCTCCCAGACTGATGAACCTGCAACCCTAAAAAGAAATTCATCTCTCCCATCGAACTCATCTCGAACTTGGTTTGCATTGATTTCTCGAACTCCTTACACAACGTGTCGTTAGTAGACCCAAAGATTATGTCATCAACATAAATCTGAACGAGCAGAAGATCATCACCAATATTTTTATAAAACAAAGTGCAGTCGACAGTTCCACTTTTGAAACCGTTATCCGTCAGATGGTCGGCGAGCGTGCCATACCAAGCTCTCAGGGCTTGATGTAGACCATATAATGCCTTGTTTAATCGGTAAACACGGTCAGGATAATCAGGATCTTCAAAACCTGGAGGCTGTAAGACAAACACTTCTTCATGAAGTTCACCATTGAGAAAAGCACTCTTTACATCCATTTGATAAACTTTAATATTCTTGTAAGCAGCATATGCCAGAAAGATTCGAATCGACTCTAATCTTGCAACTGGAGCATATACTTCAGTGTAATCAATGCCCTCTTGCTGATGAAAACCTTGCACAACTAATCGTGCTTTGTTTCTCACAATTACCCCATGGTCGTCATTCTTACACTTATATACCCACTTAGTCGGAATTGCTTTCTTGACTCTAGCAGGTTTGTCAATCAGATCCCAAACACCTAAACGTGCAAATTGCTGTAATTCTTCTTGCATTGCTTCTACCCAAGAAGGATCTTGAAGTGCCACACGAGAGGTCGTTGGCTCAACTTGAGAAAGAAAGCAAGTGGATTTAGCAACAGTTGCAATTTCAGATGAGTGTAAGTCAGCATAAGCACATAGAGCATTATTTTCACTTGAAGAAGCAACTTGATGTCGTGTTTGAACTCCCACATCAAGGTCTCCAATAATGTTTTCTTGTGGATGGTAATTATGAATCCTGAGAGTAGGATTTTCAGAAACAGTAACATTTTCAAATAAATTAGTGTAATGTTCACCCAATTCAGGAGATGAAACATCACTGTCAAGTTTAATAACTTGATCCACAACTGCATTATCATCAGATAAAGTAGAAGCATTATCATAATGAACAGGAGACTCATTATCAGGTTCTTCAGTTGGAGCAATAATTGGAGCTTCAACATCATTTGAACTTGCGAACCTTGGAATTTCCAAATGTTCTTCAAAATAAGCACGAACTAAATCTTCATCTGGATGATCGATTGTTGGAGTAAATGAATTGAATAAGCCTTCGTAGTCAAACATCTAGTCGGGGCCTTTCCCTTGTGGAGGAGTAGTGTATTTTTGACAGTCTACATGGTACCATTCCTCAACACAGCCAGACGTAAAGTTAAACACCCTTTTTTTAGGTGACGCATACCCCAAGAAATCACCCTCAATGGCTTTTTCATCAAACTTTCCCACATCCTTTTTCAACATAGTACAAGGACACCCAAATGGTTCTAAGTACTTTAAATTATGTTTACGATTATTCAACAATTCATAACTGGTCTTCTTGAGTCTTTTAACAGTTAGAACTCGATTGAGTGTATAACAAGCAGTATTCACCGCCTCATTCCAAAATTGAACAGGAAGCTTTGAATCAGCAAGCATCGTTCTAGCAGCTTCAATCAACGTTTTATTCTTTCTTTCAGCTACACTGTTCTGTTGTGGTACATATGGGGCACTATATTCTCGATGAATTCCTTTTTGTACACAAAAGAAATCCAATACATTATTTTTAAATTCAGTACCATTGTCACTTCAAATTCTCCTCACTTTCAATTTGTAAAGTGATTCGATCTTAGTGATTAGATTTTGAACAAGACCCGGTGTTTGATCTTTTGAACTCATAAATAAAACCCATGAATATTGTGAATAATCATCGGTAACAACTAGGCAATACCAGTCTCCAGAAATACTCGCACGATTCACTGGACTGAATAAATCCATATGAAGTCGTTCAAGTGGAGTATCAATGGAATTTAATAACTTAGAAGAATGTGATTTCTTCTTCTGTTTGTGCTTCTTGCAAGCAACACAGTGATCGGATAACTTAAAATTCTTTAACGACACACCCTCTACCAGATTGTTTCCATTAAGTAGTTCATCTTTCGAACATGTATGTAACCCATTCTTCGATGCCAAAGCACTGAGTCTTTCTCGGTCGCTTTCGAGACAAAACACGTTTTGATCAATGTAGATACTTTAGTATTCATATTCAAGACATAAATATCATTTGATCGAGGTGATCGCATGACAACCATGTCCTCGGGAATCACGTAACCCGGTTTCAAAATCAGACACTCTTTATCTGTAAATACTGTAGTGTATTGCTTATCACAGATTTGTGACACACTCAATAAATTATGATCCACTTTATCACAATAGTTAACCTTCTCAAAAGTAATCTTCCCATTTGACACTTCACCTTCTTGTGTAATCATACCCCCATAATTTCCAGCAAACGCCACATAACCCCCTTGAATATTTCTCACATTTGTTAAGAGGTTGAGATTTCCAGTAATATAACGAGAACATCCACTATCCATGATCCAGTTTTCACCAGAAATGGTCTTGGATGTACCCTACACACAAATGAAAAAGATTAGTTCAAAAAGGCAGCCCAGGCCTCGGTCTTGGGCACCTTTTGGTTTTCTTGAGAAAAGTTAACTTTAGTTGCATTCAATTGTTGTTCAGCAACTTGAGAATAAGTTACAGGTTTCTTAGACTTTCGTCTTAGATACGCAGATTGAACTACATTTGAATTAACATTTTTGCATAATGGTTCAGTAGGAGTAAACTTAGGTTTAACGGAATCATGAGTTTCATTCATATGAACAACTTTTCGAGGATGTATATTTGAAAACATAATATGAGTATCATCAGCATACGACACAGGTCGTTTCAGAATCTCCTTTACCAAAGGAACCGGCTTAGAATGGTCCTTGATAAAAGGATGAAGATTCTGATAGTTCTTCTGGCCACAATTTCTTACTACATGACCTTGTTAACCGCAAAGAAAACAACTTCGCATGTCAACATGATGATGTTGAACATGTGATGAAACATATGATGGAACATGTGACACAGATGATGACTGATGACTCACATTTTTTGTCATACTCTTAGAAAAATCATTAGATAATTCAGATTTCTTTTTCAAGTAAAAATCTAAATTAGAACAGTTTGAGAAAATTTTCAACGTATCCGTTCCAGTTGACTTCACAAATTGAACCTTCTTAGCTTGTTTTAAAAACTGCTTTGCTTTAGTCAATGGATCAGATGGAGCTGATGTTTTCGCTTGATCATACAAACGTTCAAGTTCATGAATCTTGGAAGTTTCATTGTGAAACACACTCTCAATCAATTCAGGTTTAATGATACTTATTGAAATGTCTTTCTCAGTGAACATTGTGTCCATCCATTTTAACTTAAACACATGAGCAGATGACGGCTTAGATGCATTAGGATTTATAAAACACAACAAATCCTCATCAGAAATTTTGAGTTTTTCTGGTTTCTTAGCCTTCACTTAGAATATATATATATATATATGTATATATATATATATACTAGTAGGAGAGCCTGTGCGTTGCGACGGTTGTCCTAACTAATGATAGATTCAATTTGTTGTCTTATCAGTCAACCCATTTAGTATTTAAACATTTTATTCCATCCAAAATTAACCGTAGTAGTGACTACTCGTGTATATGATAAGAAATCCGAAATCTCTAAATGACGAAAAATGTAATTTTTAATAAGACAGTTAATCATATCTGCAAAGAAATATATATATTGGAGAATGCGTTCGCAACAACCACCTAGATTATTTGGTGGACATTTTATACTTCCACGTTCATTAGTTCTTTTTCTGTTGTGTTAAATTGAATATCTTGGAGACCTCATGTAAATGTCCCTCATTTAAGCTTTGCAAAAACCGCAACATATAAATATGTAATAATGATTTGAATCAAAGCAGCACAACCACCCAATTGAGTTTTAGTCAAATACCCATAAAATATAGAAGAGACATGATAAATCCATTAGGTTATACTTAATAATGACAACCCATAAGTCAAAATAAAAAGATAAATTAAATAATATGTAAAAATAAAAAGATAAACTATTTTTTTGGCTTTTTGTACAAATTAAAGAATGTATATACAAAGAACTATCCGAACATTAAAAATAGACAATCTTTTTGTCTTTTTCTATGATTTATCAAAAGCAGTACATATTTTTGTTTTTGTTGAGTTTGAGCAGAGAATCATATTAACTAAAATGCCCTTCCATCACATTTTTTGTCATACTCTTAGAAAAATCATTAGATAATTCAGATTTCTTTTTCAAGTAAAAATCTAAATTAGAACAGTTTGAGAAAATTTTCAACGTATCCGTTCCAGTTGACTTCACAAATTGAACCTTCTTAGCTTGTTTTAAAAACTGCTTTGCTTTAGTCAATGGATCAGATGGAGCTGATGTTTTCGCTTGATCATACAAACGTTCAAGTTCATGAATCTTGGAAGTTTCATTGTGAAACACACTCTCAATCAATTCAGGTTTAATGATACTTATTGAAATGTCTTTCTCAGTGAACATTGTGTCCATCCATTTTAACTTAAACACATGAGCAGATGACGGCTTAGATGCATTAGGATTTATAAAACACAACAAATCCTCATCAGAAATTTTGAGTTTTTCTGGTTTCTTAGCCTTCACTTAGAATATATATATATATGTATATATATATATATATATACTAGTAGGAGAGCCTGTGCGTTGCGACGGTTGTCCTAACTAATGATAGATTCAATTTGTTGTCTTATCAGTCAACCCATTTAGTATTTAAACATTTTATTCCATCCAAAATTAACCGTAGTAGTGACTACTCGTGTATATGATAAGAAATCCGAAATCTCTAAATGACGAAAAATGTAATTTTTAATAAGACAGTTAATCATATCTGCAAAGAAATATATATATTGGAGAATGCGTTCGCAACAACCACCTAGATTATTTGGTGGACATTTTATACTTCCACGTTCATTAGTTCTTTTTCTGTTGTGTTAAATTGAATATCTTGGAGACCTCATGTAAATGTCCCTCATTTAAGCTTTGCAAAAACCGCAACATATAAATATGTAATAATGATTTGAATCAAAGCAGCACAACCACCCAATTGAGTTTTAGTCAAATACCCATAAAATATAGAAGAGACATGATAAATCCATTAGGTTATACTTAATAATGACAACCCATAAGTCAAAATTAGGCTTGTAGACGAACCGAACGAAAATGAATGTTAAACAATATGAAACATAACGGATCAAGCTAACAATTATATAATAACACATTAACACCTCACTGAAAGAAATTGCATTATCTCATGTATTCTAGTTGCCTATATCAATCCTTTAAATGAGCTTGTTTAAAATTCACTAATGCTAATAACCTGCTAGTTCATAAGTTAACAACCATAATTATTATAATGTGAATAAAAATGAACAAAATTAGGTTATGCAAGTATGAAACACACCTTGAATTTTCATAGGGTAAGCAAAGCCACATCCAAAACACCGACGCCTACTCGACAATGAATTAGTAGCATGTTGGCCAAAAGATTGATCTCGCATCAAATCAGTCCGGCCCGAATTCGATCTGTATTCTGACCCACAAATAATATGCATTTCACACCAACCTGGCCTGACATGTTTTCAACACATAAAAATATGCTCTTCGACACCAACCTGACTTGTTTCCAACCCATAAAATATACAACTTGGCTCCATGTTGGTCCAACCTGTTATTCGACCTTTTTAAAAATATACTCTTCAATACCAGCTTGACCTGACCTGTAGTTCAACCCATAAATATATACTCCTCAATGCGACCCGTTTCTGGCCTATAAAAATATAAACTTTGACACTAACCTGACCTTTTATATTTAATAGAGGGCATGTGTGATAAGAAACACATGAATTACTCCACCTAAATTCCAACAAAAACTAATGGAAAGAAGAGGCATATATATCCTACAAAAAGAACTGGTTAAAAGTGTGAGGGAATACCATTAGATACTTTTGACTTTGTTTGACTTGAGCGTGCAGACTTAGGTTCCACGCCCTTTTTTTTTGTCAAGTGCTTGCTTTTTACGTAAGTTTTCTTCTGTTTGTTTCATCAACCGCTCAGCAACAACCAATTCATCCCAGCTGTCACTAAAATAACGAACTTGCAATTAATATTTGTTTTGCAAAAAAGGTTAACATTGCACATGTTATCGTTTAGGCGTGTGTGCGTGACAAAAAGGTTTCCCACATAGTTAACAGGCATAATAGAAAAAAAATTCTACTTATGTAAGTTTATCAGAAATTATATTAATCATTTCTTTTAATGCATGTGTATCCAGTAAAACATTTTTTACTTCAAGCAATAAAGGTTAATATATAAACCCGATTCATCAAAACTTAAATCGAATTACACATGCCAATAAATAGGAAACCTTAGATTGATATCTATGATGCTTCTACAGTCTACGTATTTACAAATAAATAAAAAGATGAAAAAAAATTGATAGCAGTTAAATTAAAGAGGCTTAGAGATTACCTTTCCAAACATAATCCAAGAAGCTCATAGTGACTATCTTTTACTTGGTGTAAATCTATGAGTGAAGCTTCAAGATTATGCAAATGGCTCTAGGTACACAACATATGACTAAAAGAACAGAAAAAAGTGATGAAAAAAATCGAATTCGGATTCAAATTTAAATTTACATCTAGAAGCATGATTGGGTTTAAAAGCAATAATAAACGCTTACCCTTTTATCTGCTACACCCAGTCTATTCAACAATGCAAAAAAAAAAAAGAAAAATGAAAGGAGAAGTTAAACAAAAGTAACACTACATGATGCTCTCATTGTTAAATGCTATCTATTTTGCTCGAACATGTTTGTAGTACAACTGCAGTGGATTAAAAAGTCTTATATTGAAAAGTTAATTGGCGGGTTTGTGATGTTAAGAGCAGACAACAATGTTTCACTAACACCCACATAATCTTTTCAATCTTATGAACATTTCAAAATGAAGTAATTTCAAGTCGTCAATAACTATTACATGTTGATGTTCATAATCAAACTCGTTCAGCCTTTTCCTCACCCACACTTAAGTCTGGATATCAATTTGTGCAAAATTAGACCAGTACACAAGTATCAAATAAAAAAAATTAAATACCTAATCACGTCAATCCAATTAAGCATCAACACGATTCAATTTCATCAAATAAACAAAGAAACGACACTAATGTAAAAACCAACTATTAATAAGCAAAAAGTTTCACCAACAAATAATAAGCAAAACTGGACATTTAAATAGCCATCGAAGAAAGTATGTTACTTGTAATCGTAACGGGATAACTAACACGTAACGGATGGAATCGGTTAAGAAATCATGGAAACAACTCAAATAGAAACTAAAGCACCTGTGTAAATTAAATCATAAATCCATAGGATACATCATCTCAATTAGAGCAGAACAAAAATTTCGTACTCACCTGTCGAACCTGATGGCACGGCTTAAGCTTGATTCGATTAAAACGGATAGAAGGTTAGGTCGTGAATTGAAGAATAGTAACGGACATGAATTGAACTGAATCACCATTGAAACCTATCCCCATTGGAAGGTTCAGATTGCGTACGTTTGATGATTGGGGAGTCCAGTGAAACCTATCATTAAACGTTAATCAAATTTGAAACCTATCACTGAATGACAATCATTATTGAATTGAAAGGATTTGTAATTGAATCACCATCCATCGGGTTAAATAGTAATTCAGCAAAACAAACAGAAATCTAGACAATAAGCTCAAATTAGGGTTGCAAAAATAAAACGAATTACCAGAGAATGATGATGTCAGAGAGGATTCAGACGTTGGGGTTAGGTATTATAGGAGGAGGAGGAGACAACGGAACCGAAGGGAACAATTAAAGACTATTACGGTTACGTGATGATTAATAAACATAGCCTTGAATGCACGTTGGTTACAGACATGGTGCCGGAGACAGGAGAATTGCCGGAGAGTTGATAGGAGAAATAATGGGGCAATAAATTTTACGGCGTCTCACCAAGGAGGTGAAAGGCTGCTTGTATATTTTATAATGTAATATACCGGGGAGAGTTAACGTAGAATAACAGGTTATCGTATATTAGGTACGCGAGACCCAGCACCACCCGATCCTAATTGCAATTAAAACTACGCAGTGGCATAATTGTAATTAAATCAAAAATACTTATCGCACAACAGATCTTCATTTGCTGCAAGCCTTCAACCATAATCAATCATCCACAAAACTAAAGCATAATCAAAATCGATAAACCCATTATCGCTATAGTTTAATAATCTTCAAATTCATCAAAAATTGTTAATTTAATCAATTGAATTGATGTGTAAGAGACTTTAGAATCATCAGTCGATTATGAATTGCAAAATAATACAATTAATTGAGTTATAATTAGGGTTCATGTTTAAACGTTCTGCACAACGTTCTAGACTTTTTGTACAGAACTTCTAAACTTTTTGTATAGAACTTCTAAATTTTTTGTCTAGAACTTCTAAAGTAAAAAGTTTAAACTAATATGAACACCAAAATGAACAAAAAGTTTAAACGTTCTGACCAAAATATACACTTAAAATGACCAAAAAGTTTAAAGGTTCAACTAATACGTTCTGACCAAATCTACAAATTTAAAAGTTCTGACCAAAATGAACACTAAAATGAACAAAAAGTTTAAACGTTCAACTAATATAATCTGACCAAAACCACAAGTTTAAACGTTTTGACAAAAAACAAACACCTTTAAACGTTTAAGTTTAGAAGTTCTGTACCAAAACTTTAGAAGTTCTAACAAAAAAGTTTAGAAGTTCTAACAAAAACATCAATCGATTATGGAATTGCAGAAATAACGCACTCAATCGAGCTCTGATTAGAGTTCAAAATATAATGTTTAAACGTTCTGAAACAAAACTGAAAACCTATAAACGTTCTGACCAAAAAAGAACATCTTTAAACGTTCTAATACATTCAAAGAAGTTCTGGGTGTTAAAAAAACGAACATCTTTATACGTTCTTAGAAGTTCAGGGTGTTTAAAAAAGTTTTGAAGTTCTGATAAAGTTTAGAAGTTCTAAAAAGTTCTGGGTGTTCAAAAAAGTTTAGAAATTCTAAGAAGTTCTGGGTGTTCAAAAAAGTTTAAAAGTTCTGATAAGATTTAGTAGTTCTAAGAAGTTCTGAAGAACTCTAAAACTAACAAAAATAAATAAACACCTGTAAACATGAAATTGAACACTTAAATCACTTCATATAATCTCATAATCATCAAACAATCGTCAATCGACCGTTAATTTGATCATTGATTAGATCATATGAACAAAATAAGGAACGTCTGCAACTGGGTTTCTGCAAAACTCAAAATTGATTAATGGAAACTTCAAATTGATGATTAATTGGACCAATTTCAAAGTTTAATTGATCAATTAGTTCAACAATTTCAATTTCAATTGCTCAATTTGACAATTGACCTGTGTGAAACCCCGTGAAACAGCAGACCATGGGTGTGAATGAAATTTGATTATGTTTATGATCTTGGTCTGCAATTTAGGAGTCAATGTATGATCGTGGTTGATGAGCGAATGACTTAATTTGGGACGGAATATGATTTGAATAAAATTACAATCTTGCCACCGTGTGTTTTTATAAGTCGACGATCCAGACACTCGCGTACCTATTGTACGATAAGGGATTTTTGTATTATATCCTTTATATATATATATATATATATATATATATATAATGGTTTAAATAAGAATATATAGTTGAATAGTAAGAACTAATACATTTTTGACATGTGGCATGCCATATATTTAAATGAAAAGGGTATTATGGTCTTTTGATTTATATTTTATTTTTTAAAACAGCTAAAATACATTTAATATTATTCTTAGATTCAAGGATTCATAATTGACACCACCATTTCCAGTAATATTAACTTCAAAATAACCCAAATAATGATAATAATTTTGTGATTGCATGTGTGGACTTTCATTCACATATAACCAATCACATAAAACTAATTCGACGTATCCCTCTGTATGATTCATGAATTTAATATTAGTGTGGATTTTAAATAATGTATATCATCTTTTTTGTTTCATGTGTTTTCATCGGAAGCACATTCACGTATCAATTACATGTAATTAGTTGTAGATGCAACGGAAGCAACACTTGGTATAACAGAAGCAACCAATGATATCAATATTGTGTTTTAGTTTTTATATTGTTCACTGTCTGTTTTGTTTTTTTATTTTTTATTTTTGTTGTGTTGTGATGATTTAAAAAAGACCCAATAGTGAAGATAAATATATTGTGTTTTAGTTAATATCATAAATTTTAAAAGTGTGTAACATCCTACTTTTGGTAATAATAATAAAATAAATTTCATTTATTTTATAGTGTGTCTTTATCAGTCTAAATAAATAAACTATAAGATGATGGGCTTGGACTTTAGAAGATGGAATAAGATAATGGAATGGGCCTTAGGTCCAAGGGCTTAAGGGAGTATAAATACCCCTTAAACCCTAAACCTTTCCATTTTTATCCATCTCTACACCATAGTCTACACCATCTAAAACACACACAAACGATATCATATAACCCGAGTCAAGATCCGAAGGCGAAAACCCAAGATTATTGATGCTAGAACGTTGAAACGAACTAAAACAACATCAAGACTAGCTCGAGTTCGTAAACCGACTCGTTAAGTTAGCCGTGCACAGCTCAAGAAGGGAATAACTATTAACGGTGAACGTAACCGCATTCAGGTGAGTTTCTAGCCCCACTTTCTTGTTATGTTTTCGGGGATGTGTGCATACTCGATGCGATTAGTTAATACACTTACCTTAAATGGTAAGTGTATGTCTTATATGATTTATGTATGAATGAATGCTTGATGATGCATGAACGATCTTCGGATTTTACGTGTACCGTCAAGGGATACTTTAAAGATATGATTGATATATATATAAATATATATATATATGTGTATGTATGATATACAAATGAAGTGGGTGCTATGGAAGTTATAATTAAGAATGTATGGAAAGGTATGGAATGTATGGTTAGAAAGGGAACGGAACCTAATAATATCCGCAAATGAAGGGAACGGACCCTAATAATATCCGCAAACGTAGGGAACGGATCTTAATTATATCCACGAATGCAGGGAACAGACCCTAATAATATCTGCGAATGTTTTAGGATGAGGCATATGTATATGTGTATGTATGTATGTAAGGAAAGAAGGAAGGTATGATAGTATGAACGTACGAAGGAAGGTAAAGAACTATGTAAGTATATGTACCTTCGGGTGCGTATATATGAATGTGTATGGACGTATTGTATGTTACTTGATTAACTAGAACTCACTCAGTGTAGCTGACTTTTAGTACGCACGCAGGTGAGTAGAATGAGGCAGCTCGCTTGATGAGGACACATGGCATGGAATTGAAGATACTGGCATTTCAAGGAAATCTAATGGCGTTTTTAACAGACTATGTATTATTTTTTTAAATGACTATGAATGTTTGATAAAACGAGATTTGGAAGTTATGTAATACATTATGGTTGAAGTTATTATGTTCCGCGAAAGTATTAATTAACTCTGATATTTAGAATTGCGTTTATGAGAAAATACAACGTCCAATGTAGAGCACTGGTAACAAGGGCTTACAGAGTGTCATAATGTGTTCGTCATAGTTTCTTAGTTCATACTATTATAGTGTTTTAGTTCTATCACATTCTATTTGAATTCGTAAACACAATAAGTAAAACCCGCCACTCAATATTTCGTAAACACAATAAGTAAAACCCACCACTCAATATTACGCCAACAATCTATATAGCTATGTTTATAAATTATTTAATTCACATTGAGATTCGGATTAAAAAACACACCTTTTAAAATAAAAAAATTTATTATTATGTTCGTTCATGTTTCATAATATCGTATTTTAATTATTTACAAATGCTCCATAATTAATTAAGGTGGTTACAAATTTAATTTTTGAAAAATACCAAAAAGCCTACAAAATAGGCACAAAGATCATTCATTCCTATCGTGTGTTTGATGGGAGAAACTATTTTGACCAATTAAGGTAGTTATGAATTATTTTTTTGTGACAACTTTGCCCCTCAAACACTATTACAGAAGGCCATATATAAGACACTATGTGATTTTTTTTGTAACTTTTAATCTCTAACCCTTTGATGTGTTGATCTAATGGCCTACAGTTATTCTTAGGCTTCCTAGGAAACAATATGTTTTAACAGTAACCCACACCCACCTCATATATATATATATATACTAGGATAGAACCCGTATTACACACGGGTTGAAAATAGATAAATAACAAAATCAATATAGACAACCATAAAATTTTATAAATAGACAACCATATATTAAATTAGGATGACCTAAACAAAATATTAGAGAGTAACATTGTCAAATAAAAAGTTAATAGTTACACAAACTTGTCTATATTAGCCAAGTTATGAAAATATTTAAATCGTATTATCCCAGTATGAACTTCAAAAAATTTCCGTCCATAAACAAAAGTATTTTGCTATAGAACTTGAAAAACAAAACAAACTATGCAACATGATTAATTAAGTATTAAACTAAAATGTTAATGTATTTCATAATGAGTTTATGTTAACATTAATATCTAGAAGATTATGTAAAACTAAAAACAAAATATGTGAATGTAATAATTATCATATAAATATAGACAATCATAAAATTTCACAAGAAAACATTTAGTAAATCATAAAATTTAACATAACTTTATAACCACAATTTTAGAAATTCTTATGCTTTAATAAAAAGCCAACAAACTGGTTATCAAAATTATAATATTTTTTCACTATCATATTAAATAAACACACATAATAAACATAACTTGGTAACCAACCTATTGATCATTCATATTGTCTTAATACAAGCTTAGACAAACTAAATATACACATAAAAAGGAGAGATCAAAAGAAGATCTAAACATGTCGGAGTCAAATTTACCAACCATCAATTCTTCAAAATTTCACCAAAAAAAGCAAATTACCTTCACAACTTGACAAACAAAATAAACGATTATAGAAGTTTATTGTATGTTTTTGGAAGTTTCTAGTTATGAACTAAACTAAAAACTTAAATAGAAAACACAATGTAAAAAATGAAAGTATTAAATTTAGAGTAATCAACTACATAACTAAGTTATTGGTGCTGCCTTAAATTTTATCTTCAGATTCCAAAGAGTTTGAAGATCATCAAAATTTGACTCATAGTTCTCACACTCTAACAACCATTTTACCTTCTTACTAACTTCATTTTCCAAATCCAAATGTGCCCTTTCTTTTATAACATTAGCAAGCTTCAAGTGATCCAAATCTCTTAAAAGAAACAGATCTTTGGATTCCAATATTGATTTAGGATGATACCCATGTTACACACGGTGGAACATATTCAAAAACATAATATACATGTAACATCATATAAATTTAATGAAATGCAAATGTTGTACTTATAAATAAATAATACATTTACATGAATTATAAGACATCATAACTTATTTGAATCAAATACAAAAACATAAAAAGACTAACAAAGATAAATGAAAAGTTAAAATATTTTATAACTTATATCATTAGTATAATAATAAGAAAACAAAGGAAATTAGTCTCCAAATCAATAAAACAATTCTACAATGTCGATTCAACAAAACTTTTATCTCAATGTTGATTCAAAAGATAAACTCTATCTAAGACATTTATTGCACATCAACAACTATAATATTTACTACTCTAAGATAGTACCCGTGTTTATTTGCACATCAATTTAAAACATTTATTACAAACCTTGTCTGAATTAAATATTACCAGCTTGAAAAACATTTATCACTAACTTCATTTTCCAAATCCATATGTGCCCTTTCTTTTATAACATTAGCAAGCTTCAAGTTATCCAAATCTCTTAAAAGAAACAGATAATTAGATTTCAATATTGATTTAGGATAGTACCCATGTTACACACTGTGGAACATATTTAAAAACATAATATATATGTAATATCATATAAATTATGAAATGCAAATGTTGTACTTATAAATAAATGATACTTTTACATGAATTATAAGACATTATAACTCATTTGAATCATATACAAAGACTATAAAAGATAAATGAAAAGTTAAAATATTCTATTACTTATATCATTAACAATAATAAGCAAACAAAGGAAATTAGTCTCCAAATCAATAAACAATTCTTCAATGTCGATTCAACAAAACTTTTATCTCAATGTTGATTCAAAAGATGAACTCTATCTAAGACATTTATTACACATCAATAACCGTAATATTTATTACTCTAAGATAGTATCAGTGTTTATTTGCACATCAAATGAAATTATTTTCTGTTTCATGGATTTATTTTAGGAAGTAGTACTTTTGAAATATTTTGAACGAAATTTGAATTTGTAATACTATGAACGTTAAGTTTATATTTTATAACAAAAATAAAGATAAATAACATACTTGTAAAGTATAATTTTAATAATGTCTAAATTTAACATCATCTGAATTATAACTTTTTGTAATTATTAATTATAACTTTTTGTAATTATTAAGATACGGTTATAGTATATATAATAATGGAAAAACAGTTGGATATACAAAAATGTCGGAACGAATATTCATTAATATGTTAGTCAAACATATATAGAAACAATTATGTTTGACAAACAATTATTATGGACATTAATTAGAAATTCAAATTTAAATCATATAACAAAAATGTAAAGAAATACCATAAACAAATTCGAGACATTCATTTACTTATTTATGTATATTAGTAAACTTATTATTATGTATCGATTATGGACCATTAATTTTAGAGAACTTATTATTATGTAAATTATGGATAATTAATTTCAAATTAATTTTTTATGATATACCAAAACTATATACAATTACGGTAAAAAAATATAAAGAATTGAAGTTCTAAGTTGTTTTAACATTTAGAACGAAATTTGAATTTGTAATACTATGAACGGTAACTTGTAATTTTATAACAAAAATAAAAATAATAACATACTTGTAAAGTATAATTTTAATAATGTCTAAATATAACATAATCTGAATGAGATTTTTTGTAATTATGAAAATACGGTTATAGTAAATATAATATTGGAAATACAGTTGGATATACAAAAATGTCGGAAAGTATAAACATGACATTAATATGTTAGTCATACATATATATTCAAAATAAAAATACGGTTTAAATCGGAAACCTGTTGATATATATTCCATGTAAATGTTGGTCAAACCATTATTATGGACATTAATTAAAAATTCAAATTTAAATCATATACCAAAAATGTAGAGAAATACCATAGACAAATTCGAGACCTTCATATTATTACTTATGTAAATTAGTGAACTTATTGTTATCTATCGATTATGGACCATTAATTTTAGTGAACTTATTATTATGTAAATTATGGATAATTAATTTCAAATTAAGTTGTTATGATATACCAAAACTATATACAATTAAGATAAAATCATATTAAATTTGACTTGGGTGAAATGAAGTTAATTTTTAAAATCGGTTTCTTTAAAAATTAAGGAAAGTAAATATATATAAAATGTGATAATGGAATAATTAAATTATATAAATTACAATAGTTATGTTAATTCGGTTAATTAAACAAATAGTTTTGTAAATTATCAAATTACGGTAATATAAGTTATGTTTTAAAATATAATCAAAATTTAAATCTATATAAAATAATATATGTAGTCAAATCATAGTTATTATTATGGAAAATTATTTATAAGAAAATTCAATATTCAATATTGATGTTAATTAAAGTGTGATTATGGATAATTAAAGTATTAAAGTATATAAATTACAATATTGATGTTAATTCGGTTATTTAAACAATTAAGGAAAGTCAAACTTGATAGTATTCAATGTGGATTTGAATAGTAAAAGTAATAACATACTTGTAAAGTATAATTTTAATAATTTAACATAATCTGAATTATAATTTTGGTAGTTATTAAGATACGGTTATAGTCAATATAATAACAGAAAAATAGTTGGATATACAAAAATGTCGGAACGAATAAACATTAATATGTTTTTCATACATATATAGAAACAATTATGTTTGACAAACAATTATTATCAACAATAAATAGAAACTCAAATATAAATCATATACAAAAAATGTAGAGAAATAGTATAGAGAAATTCGAGACCTTCATTTACTTATTTATGTAAATTAGTAAACTTATTATTATCTACCGATTATTGTCACACCCCGACCAAAGGCAGCGGAACATGCCGGGGTGTAACCAATTGCAAAAAATCACAAGACACTATTTAAAGTGACAATATTTATTCAACTCATTTTATTTCATAAATCTGTAATCAACACATCTCGTTCACACAAACAAATTGAATACAAGTAACAATTATATTGTTCGTTTTACTAATATCCTAATAGTCTTGGTAACGTTTTTCATCAAGTCCTCGAGTCAACAAAAGTCAAACCTGTAACATTTCATAAAATAAAGTTTGTCAACACAAAGGTTGGTGAGCAATTCATAAGTTTGAGAATATAAGTATATAGTAATAAAAAGCCAAAAAACTTGTCTACGAAACAATAGATAAAAGCAACAACTTGGATTAATAGATACCGCTAATAGAATTACGTTAGCGACACCTAGCTATAAGGGGATGCCAAATAGTCTAGGATTATATAGTTATCGTTAATTGCATTACGTTAACGACACCTTGCCATGAGGGGTTGCCAAATGGTCTAGGATTTATAGTTCCACCATCCAAAAGCGATAAACACATAAACATGTAAGCATATAACACCAAATCGAGCAATTATTTAAGTAAAATATACAATCATGTTTGTGGGTTTAAGATTTAAGTAAATAAAGCATTTAGTTTGATAAGTATGAAATGCCACCTCAAAACGAAAGATGGAAAAAGGGGTATGAAAGTACTCACCTCGATTGACGAATTGAGAACTAATAAATGATCGACATATAGAAAGCTTGCGAACGAAACGAACGAATCCGACTTGAAAGCTAACTGAAAACGAATAAATAACATATTAATGAACTTGAACTTTAGTTGAAACTACATTTGAAATATTGAACGAGAAGGTTCGATTGTTAATCGGGTTACCGGTTAATTTGTTAACGATTAGGGACTCGTACTTAATTGATAATTTAAAATAAAATAATATTATTTTATTGTGCTTTTAAATAACTAAACCAATATTAAATAGAAACAAGACGGGCTTAAATCAGGAGTTCGGTTTTATAAAAATGAATTGATAATAAAACCTATAATAATATTATTAGTGATAAAGATAGTAATGATAATAATAATTTTAGAAATATGTTATATATATATATATATATATATATATATATATATATATAAAAGATAAAGATGATAATAATATATAAATATACTACCAATCGAGAATTGTTGTTAAAACTAATAATAGTAATAATAATAAATACTTTTGTTGTTGAATACATTATTAATAGATTTATGAATTTTAATAATAATAATAATGATTATGATAATAATTATATGTGCCATATTAATAACAACTAATACTTGTAAAATTTTAATAATAGTAATATTAGTGATAAAAATATAACTCGAGTGACAACGACGTTAAATGGCAACTAGGCCCGACATGGGTTTCGGTTTAATAAAACAAGTGGATAATATTCACAATAATAGAATTTAATAATATTACTTAATAATCATAATAATAATGATAATAATATTCATAATGATAATAATATATTAATTATGAAGATAATGATAATAATAATTGTCTTGTTAATGATAATAATAACTTTAATAATAATAATAATAATAATAAAAACTATCTTATTAATGATAATAATAATAAATAATAATAATAATAATAATAATAATAATTAGTTTTATAATGATTTATGTTATTAATAATAATGATACCAAAAATACACTCCAAAGTCGGTTTAAGGCGGAATCGGACTTGTGACTCGATTACCGATTATGAGTTAGACACAAAAATGATTAAAAACTATAAATCTCATGCTTGCCATACGATATTTGGCCGAGAACAATTGTCGGAGCCGAGCAGGGGTCGTTGGAGATGAATGTAAAATCCTAAATATTCTAATATTAAATAAAGACAATCGCGTTTAGTTGTCGGGTGTTAATAATTAATTAGTATTAAATAAAGAAAGAATCATGGACTTAGATTAATTTAGGTGGATTAATAGGGTAATGGGCCTTGGGTCCATGGGCTTTAAGGGATATAAATACTCCCTTAAACCACCCTAAAACCCTAAATCCTCATTCTTTTTCCATCTTATTCTCTACACACTCAAAAACACACACATACCCCTACACCCTAAATACGGCCGAGATAGAAGAGTAAGATCCGAGCCAAACAAACGTTGAATCCTCGTTACACAAGATAGATACAAGACCAAAAGCTCATAACCAAGCTAAACCGTAACCTTAGAACACGTAAAGGTATGTCTTTTACCTTAAAGTTTACGTTTTTATAAACGTTTAGTCTTGAAACTTGAATCTAGAATAGATCGGGTATAAACGAAACATAAAGTTGTAAACTTGATGCTAAAACAAACCTAATAAACCCGTAAACCTAGTTGGAACGTTTTAGCTTAAAAGATCGAACTTTATGATTCGCTCGGGTCAAGTTTGGGCCGCAATCAATCTAGGAAACGGGTGGGGCTAAGGCCGAACCATAATAATCGAATTAGGGGCACGAAATACGTGTTTTGGATGATAAGATGAACCCGGGCAGCAGCAGCTCACTACAGCGAGCTTGCTGGCTAAGTTCGCCGCGGACTAAGTTCGCTGGTGATTAAGTTTGCCACTGACTAAGTTCGCTGGTGATTAAGTTCGCCGCTGACTAGGTTCGCTGGTGATTAAGTTCGCCGCTGACTAGGTTCGCTGGTGATTAAGTTCGCTGCTAATTAAGTTCGCCTACCGATAACTTCGCTATACAAGATCGCTGAATGTTATGTTCGCTTAACTTAGGTTCGATTAAGCTAAGTTCGCCTAACACGTATGTTCACTTACATTTAAGGTAACGAATCGGATGGCGAATCAGACTTAATTCGTTACGAATAAGGGTTAGCGAATTAGAAAATAAATTAAAATCCTAATGGAAAATGTGTTAAGATAGTTAATGTAAATAAAATTTTTCCAAGCTGACCTGGCAGCTCGACCCCAGCCAGGGGCTCTGCCCCTTGGTCCCTACTAGGGGTTGCCGCCCCTAGAACCCCGCGGCCAGGGGCGCTGCTCCCGGACCCCCGTTCGTTGTGGGTATAATCAAACTAGAACCACAATATAGATAGCGATAGTTGATTGATACGTGTAATTGTTATACAGTTAGTCGTGCACTACTCAAGAAAGGGATAACAATTAACGGTGAGCGTAACCATGTTCAGGTGAGTTTCTAGCCCCATTCCTTGTTATGTTTTCGGGGCTGTGTGCATACTCGATGTGATTAGTTAATACACTTACCTTAAATGGTAAGGGTATGCCTATTATGTTATATGTGAAAGTTATGAATGAATGCTTGACGGTACATGAACGATCTTCGGATGTTGCATGTATTGTTAGGGGATAGTTTAAAGAGGTGACTGTTTATACATGTTGTATGTATGGTGTATGTATGTTATAGATTAACGAGTACGTAAGAAGGTATATAAAATCTATGAAAAGAAAGGAAAGTATGATATGAAGGAATTGACGGTAAAGGGTGGCAGACCCTAATAATATCTGTGAAGGAGGGTGGCAGACCCTAATAATATCTGTGAAGGCGGGTGGCAGACCCTATAATATCTGTGAGGTTATAGGGCGAGAGGCTCTTTAAGGGTGGCAGACCCTACTAATATCTGTGAGGTTATAGGACGAAAGGCTCTTTAAAATGTATGATTATGTTTGTAAAGAAATATAAAGTATGAAGTATGAAAGAAAGAAAGTATGAAAGTAAGAACGAAGGTATATACTTACGTATGTGCGAAAGAAAGTAAAAGAGGTTAAGTATGTAATATAAGAACGTATTGTATGTTACTTGTATTAACTAGAACTCACTCAGCGTAGCTGACTTTTAGTATGCACGAAGGTGAGTAGAATGAGGCAGCTCGCTTGAGGGGAACACGTGGCATGAATAAGGGACTGGTATTGCAAGACTCAAGACGTTTATTAGTTTATGCTTTAAAGACAATATGTTACTTAAGACAAATTATGGATTTATATGCAATGTGTTATGAAAGTTTTTATTTTCCGCGAATGTCTTATTAACTCTGATTATTAGAACTATGTGAATAAGTAAATCCAACGTCCAAATGTGAGGCACCGGTAACGGGGCCTTACAATGAAGGTTGCCGGAGACGTGGAAACAAGGGTCGTCGGAACCGATTTCGGCCGCAGGAGGCGCGCCGGAAAAACGAAACTGAGAGAGAGAAGAGAGAGAGAGAGAAATGCGGAGAGAGAGAGAGAGGCGGAGAGAGCAGAGAGAGAGACGGAGAGAGAGAGGTTGGGGCACGACGGTCAGCTTTCTGGTCGCCGGAAAAACGACCTGGAGAGGGAAAGAAGGGGGTTTTGGGTGCGGGGGTTACCGGAGAACCGAGAGAGGGGAGGAGAGTAGTGGTGTCAGAGTTACGGTGGAGAGGGTGGCCGGAATCGGCGTCGCCAACTTCTCGCCGGAATTTCGAGGTCGCCGGAAAACGGCAGGGGGGTGGCGGCTGGGATGTTTATGTTAGGGTTAGAGTTTGTTTATATTTATATATTACATATTTACAGAAAAGGCCCTCCAAGTTCTAAATATTTTACGGAAAGGGTATTAAACTTTAGAAATGTTAATATAGATTCAAAAATGGCAAGAATTACCCCTTACAATTTATAACTAATTTTATGTTAAATGGACAACGATCAACTTAAATGAAAAATTCAAAGATCAACTTAAATGATTAATAAAATTACCGGGTCGGGTTTACAATACAATACGGGTCCGAAGTATAATGTATTAAAAATAAAACATGAAAGAAAATCGAAATCTAAATTTGACGAATGTCACAATTATGGACCATTAATTTTAGAGAAATTATTATTATGTAAATTATGGATAATTAATTTCAAATTAATTTTTTATGATATACCAAACTATATACAATTACGGTAAACAAAAATAAAGAATTGAAGTTATGAGTTGTTTTAACATTTAGAACGAATTTTGAATTTTTTAATAACATACTTGTAAATTTTTTAATATGTTACATTAAACATAATCTGAATGAGTATAAACAGGACATTAATATGTTAGTCAACCATATATATTCCAAATAAAAATACGGGTTAAATCAGAAACCTATTGATATATATTCTATGTAAATGTTGGTCAAACCATTATTATGGACATTAATTAAAAATTCAAATTTATGAAAACTTATTATTATGTAAATTATGTATAATTAAAATATATAAATTATGGGATAATTAAAGTATTAAAGCATATAAATTACAATAACGAAAGTTATTTAAACAATTATGAAAAGTCAAATTATGGGATAATTATGATGTTAATTCGGTTATTTAAACAATTAAGGAAAGTCAAACTAAATCTATACATTAATGGGATAATTAAATATGTATTTCATTAATGCACGCCGGAAAAAAATAAATCTCCAATATGCATGAACAAATTAATGAAAATGAATATACATGACTATTTAAAAAATAAATATACATCAATATAAAAAAATATATCTTATAAAGTTATCATCAATCCGTGGAATTAGATAATATGAGTGGGACAATAACCTGAAATAATAAAATCGAATATTAATATTGATATTATGGATTATTTTAATTATAATTAATAATCGAAAAAGTTTAAAAGGTGTTACCGGAAAAACGATATTGCGAGAATGACCATGGTATCACGGATTTTTCGTAGAATTTAAATTGAAATTATGTTGTATGTATAGATATATAACCGACATAGCGATTAATTAACTACCTAGCAGTTTCAAGTTACAAAGTTATCAATTACAGGACTCAAACTCAAACTCCTAATAAAATAAAAGGTTAACCGACTTCATATGCCGTCTATGAATGACAAGAATTGGTATTAAAAGCATTTAAAAACTAATTGGAGAATATTTTACTTTCAATAATAAAGAGTGAACCCCCCCGATTTTCGTCCATGTTGTTTGTCCAAATCTACGATGTTAGTTCAATAGTTTCAAAATTTCAATTTTTGTTCATGCGCTTTCATTTCATTTGCAATCAAACCCGACTCTAATAACTCCATTAAGTCTGGTCATTAAACTTATTAGTGTGCCCCTCACATGAGAGACAGTTTTGTTCTTTTTTTCTTCCCAAATAAACCCGAACCCCAGTTCTTAAGCCCTCCTCACATGAGGGGCTGTGGAGTATTTGATAAAAAGAGGATAAAACTGTCCCTCAAGTGAGGGCACACTGATGAAGTTTAATGACGAGACTTAACGATGTTATAGGGGTTGGGTTTAATTGCAACTGAAATGAATCATGTAGACAAAAATCAAAAATTTAAAACTATTAACCTAAAACCACTTTGACAATGTAAAAAAAATATGATGTTGGGCATCAAAACATGTTGATTACAATTTGAATAATTATTCGCCACATAACCTACAAAGATTAATTTGTTTTCATGATGCAATTTAACTACTAAAGTTGAGGGTCATTTACCAGTTCATCCTTAAAACCCGCAATTCAAAGTCACAAATGGCGGATTATCATCCACCCAATTCAAACCAATCACCACACCACACCGGAGAAACCATACAATATTACTCCCTAACGTTTTCCGGTGGCCGGCCATCCTCCACTAACAGCAACAAACGCATGCACGTCGTTGTATATAGATGAGTTTTTATTTTGACGCAAAATAATAATAATAATAATCCGAATTGAGACGAGATTGGAGTCAGATTGGAGTTTTAACATGTCGTCTTTTTCGGGCATTATGAACAGAGTTTTTAGTAGAGTTAGGAATCTGGATGCGTATCCTAAGATTAATGAGGATTTTTACAGTCGTACGCTGTCTGGTGGTGTTATAACGCTAGCTTCGTCTATTGCGATGCTCTTCCTTGTTATTTCGGAGCTCGGTATAATTCATTTTCGATGTGACTATAGTAATTTGAGATCCAAGATGATATCATCATGCATGCTATGATTTTGAAATATTTTTATGGTTTGCAAATTAATATATGTTAAAATCATTCAAACTGGGACTATTCAAAAAGCTCTTGGCGAGTCAAGGTAAGCTTTGCTCGTTAGCTCACTGGTTAGGCTCTTTTGCTGGCTCGTTTAAATTAAAGCGCATATTTTGTTAAGGGTTCTCATTGTTACTATGAAAGAAGTTGGTCACAGAGTAAAATATGTACTTTGAATGTTTTCATATGCATATACAATCACAGATAGCTTGTTGGCATTACACATGCTAATTTCAAGCTCACAGTAATTCATTATTGTTATTGTTGCTGCCTTTTCCCATTGCAGCTTTATATCTCCAAACAGTCACAGAAACAAAGCTTGTAGTCGATACCTCAAGAGGCGAAAAACTCAAAATAAATGTAAAAATCATCAATAAGTTTCATCTTCTGGATCATGATACATATATACTCAACTCTATTCATATCAGTTTCTTTGCATTTGCAGTTTGACATCTCATTCCCTTCTGTTTCATGTACACTACTCAGCCTTGATGCCATTGACATCAGTGGAGAACAGCATCTTGATATTGTATATAGTATATATACTTGAATCATTCATTATCTACTTATTTTATCAACAGTTAAACACCATTTTGACTGCCATATATGTTTTGCAGAAACATGCTATAATAAAGAAAAGAGTTGACTCAAATGGCAATATGATTCAAGTGAGATATGACCGCATTGGTGTCCCGAAGCTCGGGAAGCCGATTCAGAAACATGGTGGCGAGATTAGTCATAATGAAACATATTGTGGTTCATGTTATGGTGCAGAAAATGTACGTCTTCTTTAACGCATCACTAGTTTTAGGCATGTAAACAAACCAAACGTTCGGTGAACTATTGGTAGGAAGTTCGTTTATGTTTGTTTATTTATTAATAGAACAAATTAATATGAACAGAAAAGTTTGTTCTTTTAATTAAACGAACAAGCATGAACACATGTCTCGTTTGTTCATTTATGTCCGGGCGTTTACATTCATTAAGTTATGTTTATTTAGTCGAAACACATTGCAATACACATTTATTTTTAATTGGTTTTAGCTCAGACGTGTTCATTTTTTATGTTTCATGAACCGTTCGTTTACGCATTTAACTAGCAAACATAAACGAATACGAACAAGTTCATTTTCTTAACAAAAGAACACGAACAAGAAAACCATGTTCGTGTTCATTAGGTGCCTTTACAAGCCTAAGTTATACTTTTCTTTTCTTTTTTTTGAGTTTATAGTAGATTTCAGGTTTCGTTCTTAAATTAAGGAAATAACAAGAATCGTCCTTTATGTTCAAATTTGTTTACACGTTTCATCCTTTCACTAAAAGGTTTTATTTTTTTCCGTTAAGTCCAGTAAGTGCTTTGCACATAAGAGCATTTTCGCCATTTTGCCCTTTATAGTGAATTAGTGATGTAAAGACTTGTAGTGACTTACTAACTTTAGTGAAACTTTTGGGATACTTGGGTACTGTTGGTTGAAGGTATTCCATAAGAAAACCTATAAATGTTTATCAAATCAATGATTCTTGATACACTTAACATAACAGTCACCACACGCATGTTGCAATTCATGTGACGAGGTTCGTGAAGCCTATCGAAAGAGAGGCTGGGGATTGATGAATCCTGATTCGATTGACCAGGTTGGTGTTTTTAATGTTATATTCACAATTGTATACATACATGCATACATACACATATATAAATTTTTTCAACATTAATGCTGAAAGTTAACATTGTTGAGATGTTAGTGCAAAAGAGAAGGTTTTGTTCAGAGAATTAAAGCTGAAGAAGGTGAAGGGTGCAATCTATCTGGATCTTTACAGGTCAACAAAGTGGCGGGAAATTTTCATTTTGTTAAAAGCTTTCATTTGGCAAATATGCATGTTTCCCATGATATTAAGGCTTTTGAAGATGATAGTTATAATGTAAGCTACCATCTTATAAACTTTTGCATCTTCAAATTTATGTGATTTTATCACTAGTTTTTGAGTGATAATGATTTTTGCAGATAAGTCACAAGATACATAAGCTATCTTTTGGAGAGCATTATCCTGGTATTGTAAATCCACTTGATGGGTAAGAATTAGTATTAACTATTCTGGCAATAAATAGATTCTTTTTTATGAAGTGAAATAACAGTTGTTTGTGTTGTTGGTTGTATGGTTATTAGGGTGGACTGGTTTCAAAGTACTCCAAATGGAATGTATCAGTATTTCATCAAGGTTAGTATTCTACCATGCACATCAGTCAGTTTTGAGCTTAAACCAATAGAATACATAAACCAATTATAAACTGTTACTTTTGGATTGGGTTCAGTTATTTCGACTTGGTTATGTCCGTTATGTTGGTTTCATGCCCACCCTTACATTCACTTATGATGCATAGTTAGATACATTTATAGTTAGATGCTTACATACATACATACATGATATATAGTTAGATACATGTGTACATACATGATACAGAGGTTAGATACATGATACATAGTTTGAACTTACCTCTATATTATATATATATATATACATGATATTATTCTTGTATAAATCACAGGTGGTGCCAACTGTGTACACTCCTCTTAGAGGCGCGGCTATTCGATCAAATCAGGTACGTGTTGAGCTTTTAAATAGGAAATGTATTATGATTAGCTTTGCGTGTTCTAAAACACATGAAACTTGTATCCTGCAGTTCTCTGTGACAGAACATTATAAGAGTCCAGAAGCCCGTCAACATTCGCTTCCTGGAGTCTTCTTCTTCTATGACCTTTCTGGAATTAAGGTCTGATTTGTTTATGTAGCATAGCTATTAATGCATGGTTAACACCAAAACATCTGGTCCTACTGGTATTAGCTATGTAGCATATCTATTATTCATCATGTGGATCCCATTTCATGCTATGAGAGAAGTAAAAAGACGCTTTGTTTATATAACAGGATCGGTATCAAACCGGCTGCCTTACTGGTTCACTGGTTGGATTGGTTTAAAAAATCTAGATGCATCATCAGTATTTTAAGCAAATAAAAAATATGTGTTTAACTCATTTAAAACAAAATACGAATTAAACTACATCATTTTTTTGTGTGGAGCCTCAAACAAACCAAGTACGGAGCAACCAGTGACCGACATCCTTACGGGTTCATTGATCGGATTGGTTAAAAATCCAAGTGACGTCATAAATAACTTAAAAATAAACAAGATGCATGTATATATCTAATTTAAAACAGAATATGAAACTACATTGGTGTGGATTTGCAATGCTAATAAATTATAAAGTCTTAAATGAACAAATATGAAGTGACAAGTAATTGGGCCTCCTTACTGGTTCACTGGCCGGACTAGTTTCAAAAACCGGATGACGTCTTAAAATAAATAAAATTAAAATAAATAAAAAAATAGATGTGTATATGTTGTTTAAAATAGAATGTGGAACTGCATTTTTTTTTGTGTGTGCATTTGCAATGTTAATAAAATATGAAGCCTCAAATAAACCTAATATGAATTTTGAAGTAGTAAATTAAACAGTAAATAAAATTTTGGAAGAAAAAAAATTGAAATTCGGTCCGGTTCAACTGGTCCTACCGGTTCAAATGGAGGCCGCTTAAATAGACTCAACCAGATGGGTTATGTACCAGTCCGTTCCTGTACTGGAAACATTTCAAAAAAGTAAAAATCGGCTAATCTCTTTATATTGCTGTTTTTGTGGTTTTCACAGGTGAATTTCACAGAAACACATCCCTCCTTCTTACACTTCTTGACCAATATCTGTGCAATAGTTGGAGGTATATGCTCACAATCCCAACCAAGTTTAGAGGTGTCAATTTGGGCCCGTTTACTTATGAACGGGTTGATTTTGGTTATCTTTAATTTCTAACAAGTCAAATGGTAAAACTAAAAAGGTTATTTACTGGGGCAACACGTCAAACGGGTCCATATTTTGTTTCACATCTTCCTTGATCACTTTATTTAAAATTTTAGTATATAATCGAGATAATATAGTTTAACAAATTACATAATTATTTCCATTCTTTTAAAGGATGGACAAAAGCACTAAAATGTTAAGTTTAATGATTTTTGCTGTTGTATTCAGGTATCTTCACAGTTGCAGGGATTTTCGATTCGTTCATTTACCATGGTCATAAGGCATTGAAGAAGAAAAGGGATCTTGGAAAATTATTTTAAGGTTCTTCAAATCTTTGTTACATAATCTGGGTCCGGTTTCCTTCGATTCTGTCATTATAATTATCTCTCCTGTAACGATTTTGCACGAAATGTATAGTTTAGTGGCACAGGGACAATATTAACATTATTTTTTTTTATTCTTTGCAAAAGGTATAAGCTTTTGGTATCAATATATACAGAAATATTTCTTTCAGTTTTTAGATGTTTTTATTGGTTTCAGATTGATGATTAGATTTCATGGCTTGTGTTCTATAGAACAGACACCCCTAGGAGCACCGGCAAGGGTGCAGTGACAGACGAATTTTATTGTCATTAATTTATTTATGAAGAGTAAAAACTCACTCAAGACTTTTAATAAAAAAAAGTTATATTTGCTAATATGTATACATTCTTTTATGTAAACTTATAAAACAAACAAAAAGTATTTATAAAATTTTGTTAATATTTATTTTATCTTTATCTCCACTATATATAAAGAGTGAGTGAGGTCCAATTACTATTGCTTAAAGTACAATCAATAATGCAATCAATTTTGAAAATCTAGGGGTAGTATAGTCTTTGCTTACTATGATCTTGTACAATTAAAAGTTTTAACAATTTAGTTTGAAACATACTTACAATTATGGTCCTTAAACTTAAGGGTAAGTTTTGTTAACTTACTAAATAGTTACATATTAACCCCTTTATTCTAAACCAACAACCCACAAAGTTTTAACGACCATAATTTTTTTACATGTTAATATTTTTTTTAAAAAAATACACTATAAAAATGAGCATTTTATTCTCTTTAATTTGAGTATAGTATTGCTATAATTTTTAAAATTTTAATAATAAAATGTTACGTGACATGCAATTAGGGCCGCAACGGTTCTGGTGAACTTGGGTCATGTTTCAGACCGAGTTACCTGTTCACCGACGAATGGTTACACATCTGATGCCGCATTACATGTATACTATAGTCAGGATACATGCGTACTATAGTGAGGTCACCGCTTACACGTTTGATGTCGTGTTTGAGCGTGTACCTTGCCGCATCGCGCGGGCACCATGCTAGTCTTTATATAATACACCAAACAAGGGCAAATTAAGACACCAACTTTTTAAGTAATTTACAACTTATAATGCATATGATACATCTCATAAAGCATCTAAGATAAGGGCAAACTTGTCTATTACAAAATATGCTTAAAAATAATTACAATATTTCCCCATTTACTTAACTCAAGTTTTGTAAATTTTTAAAATAGTTTCAACTTTGGTCCATCATCTTTACTCATATATATAATTTCAATTTTAAATCAACTTCCCACCAACAATTTTTAAACGGCCATAACTTTTTCGTACGTTAATAGTTTTTTAAAAAAAATACACTATAAAAATGAGCATTCTATTGTCGTTAATTTGAGTATGGTATTGCTATATTTTTTTTTTCAATTAAAAAATTTAACATGTAACCTATATGTGTTTTCTTAATTCGGTTTTGACGGTTTTTAAGTTAAACCGTGAGACAAACCGCCAGTAACATTTTGTTGTCGTTGAAGACCGAAACACATCGTTAAAATTTTATCTGAATCGTTACTAACAGTTTAGTTTCACGGATGGAGCTTTAATTATAAATTTACTGTCCGGTCAGGTTTTATATGGTCGGTTTTCGGTGTAAACTGCAAACTAACTATTTGCTATGGTTTAAAAAATTAGAAACCCCATTACCAAAAAAGGAAAAATCCAACCATGAAACCAAACCGATTATTAGTAATTTAAATGGTTTCAAGGTTTCAAACTAACCATGAACATCTATAATTGTTACGTGATTATTGGAATTTAGTGTTACCCGCTGCATCGTGCGGACACTCGTCTAGTATGCATTTTAATGTCTTGTACTTTGTTGTTAGACATTAAACCCTCACATGTTAAAGTATATGGTTAGATATGACAAAGTATCAAAGTATGTTTAGTTAGTAGATGTTATTTAGGGCTGTTCACGAACCGAACCGAACTGAACCGAACGCAGGCATGCTCATACTTGGTTTGGTTTGAAACCGAGCAGAACCGAGCGGCTTGAATTTAAAGAAACGCGCGACATGTTTATGCTTGAACTTGTTTTGGTTTTAAATCGAGCGGCTTGGTTCGGCTTGGTTTTGCTTGGTTTAGTACAAAGTTTTCAATTTTAAAATTCTAAAACTTCAAAATGTCATTAATTCAAAACTTTCAACTAAAAAATGTATAGAGTTCCAACTCTAAAATGCCAAACTCAAACTTAGCAATAAAACATACATAATAAGTTCAATGAAGAAAATACCTGGTCGATATTTTCTCCTAACAATAGAAAAAATAGTTTGTGTATAAAGTGTGACGAGAACCAGTAGCTAGTTTTTCAATGGTGTAATCGAACTACTGAACGGCAGAATGATAAGAAAGTTTGTGGAAAAGTGGAATTGTGGAAGTGTTGAAAACGTAACTAAGGTTTAAAATTAAACTTTGAAGTCAACACAAATGAGAGAAATTTAAAAATCCTTCAAATTTTCTATATTTCTATATAAATACATATTATATATTAAACTAAAAAAATAATTCGAGTAAAAACAAACCGAATCGAACCGAGCGAAGCTTTTCTCGTGCTTGGCTTGTTTTCAAATCGAACCGATCCGATCGGCTCATTTACAAATCGAGCGGAAATCGAACGAGCATTTTTTGAGCGATTTTCGAGCGGCGAACGGCGAACGATTTATACAGTCCTAATGTTATTTATATAATTAGAAGGTGTGAACATATAAATAGTTTTAGAATGGATTGGTATGAACAATAAGATGCGCCGTTTAGATGTGTGATCCATCTTGTATATAAACATTCTCATCAATGATATCCTGACAACCATTTGCAAATCCAATTGTTTTTCACTTTGATTTTGTGTATTCAGTCATTCATGGGTAACATGTTTAAAGGTTGATATTTAAAAAAAAAAACTAAATAGTTTATAAATTTCTATATAGTTAAGATATAGGGTAACTTAAATTTTTTATTAAGATAACGTATTTAGTTGTCTAATATTATTAAAAATATGGGATCAAATTAAAAAATGTATTGATCAAACTAAATGTTTAGGATAAAAATATGGAATTAGCTTTCTATTGGAAAAATGTAAATACAAGAACTGCAATGACATGTTTTTACAAGTTCTTAAATTACAACTTAACAGGCATAACATAGCGTTTTCTGACCAATTTGGGTGCAATCACATAAGTCAAATACGTTCAAATTATTATTAACCAAATTACACTTTCTTTTTTTCACAGACAATTTCCTCAAGTTTGGATCATGCATTCTTGAACTCCGGTTCTGGATGACCCGATCATGCATTTGATACATCGAATCATGATTAGTGGCTAAGATTTTCTAGTCATCTTGATGGGGTTCCTGACATGGAATCATCAGTCAGTGATCGGTCAATGGAAAAATCTTCTTCACTCTCTGAATCAGCATTAGGGGGCTTAATGTTCTCGATTTCTCTTACTACCTCACTCATATCTGGTCGTTTTTCTGGTACTTTGTCGCAACAACGAACTGCTAGTTGTAACAATTTCAACATCCCATGGATTGCACTTCTTTGCACCATGAGTTCTAAATCAAAAATCTCAGCGGTCCATTCTTCACGAACTGCACGATGAACCCAATTGCAAAGATCCACAGCTTTGTCATCTTTTGGAACCGATAGAACACTAACTCTCCCGGTGAGGAGTTCCATAAGTAGGCTGCCATAGCTCCACACGTCGGACTTCTTTGATACCTTTTTGGAAGTTAAGTATTCTGGACATTTGAATGCAACCATCTGATGAACATAGATTGTGTTTGAGATAATTGAGGTAAGACCATAGTCAGAAACTCGTGCCATGTTATTTTCATCGATGAGTACATTCGATGATTTCAGATTACCATGGGGAACTAGAGCTGAATTAGGATTCATGTGTAAGTACTCCATGGCTCGAGCCACTCCCTGCGCAACGGCTAACCTTGGTCCCCAACGAAATGGGATTCGGTCTCTCGTCCCTCTGGCTCCTATATATACCATGAAAATAATAAAGTTAATTAATGTTAAATAACAAACTTTAGAGCATCCATAATAGGGTGTTTTTGTGACGTTTTTAGTTAGAGGAGAGAAGGCATGACGTGGAGGAGACTGTTATGAGTACGGATATGAGCCCAGACAAGCCCAACCAGCCAGCCCAGTTTAGGTGGCCCAACAAGAGATTAGATTGTGAAGGCAGAATCGCTTAATATATGCTGGGGAGATTGAAGGATCGGATTATGAAAATAATGTTTAAGCAACTTGGTGTTCTTCTCTCATCTCTATTCTAGTCTAATTTCCCATCTCCTCTTCTTAGTGTTGTTTATGATTTCTTCGGTTATAATCTCGTCATTACTTTGATTATCGAACGAACCTAGTGACTGATTTATGAATTCAACTATTGTGATTAAACATTAGATCACTTCAGCGACAGTGTGGTTGTTGTATCTATTAAATCATTGAGTTAAAAAAAAGTAGAAGATGGTGTGAAAATTACCATGAAGGCGACTGAAAAGATTCTCGTTCATCATGAACTTGTGCACCAACAATTTCTCATTATTTGAGTAAAAATAAGCAAGTAACGGTACCAAGTTGGGGTGTTTTTGAGCCGCGATAACTTTCAAGTGGTTCATGAATTCATCACGACTCAGTGGCTTCAAATCTTTTAGCCTTTTCACTATAACATTTCTTCCGTCATCTAACCTTGCTCTATACGTATTTCCAAAATTCCCTTTGCCCAAATTCTCTGCGGAAGCCGTCATAAGATCGCCTAATTCAAAGTCTGGCTCTCCATCAACAAAAACAAGCTTTCCTTGGTGTTGTGTTCGCATGTGTGCTTGGTGATCCATACTATCACTTGTTATTTCGTCCCTCTTCTCCTCTTCGTCTACAGAATACCCCTTTTCTTCGTTGTCCACAGAATATCTCTTTTCCTTATCGTCCACAAAACGCCCATTTTCCTTGTCATCCGCAAATTTAATATTATTCTTCTGTATAATCTTTTCATTAAGTTGTTTATTCTTTCTATAGAACACCATTAACAATATAAGAAGAATGACTAGACCTATAACATTAACGATAATCAACGTAACACCGATAAGGGACTTGTGTGAACTAGAGGAATTATCATTATCCCGTGATGTGGGGCCACATGATGTAGAAGTGGGCGGCCCACACAAAAACGAGTTATGATCATATGAAGAAGGGTTGAAGGATTGTAGTTTTCTAGTATTCGGTATAGGCCCGGTAAGATTATTGTTTGAAACGTTAAATTCTTTCAAACTAGACTGATCAAACCATGGAATTGGACCCGTCAACCTATTTTCTTGAAGTTGTAGCGACTCCAAGAGAACCAAGTTAACAAGTGAAGGTGAAATCAGCCCATCGAATTTGTTTCTGGATAGATCAAGTCGTGCCAAGTCGATATTCTTTGAGAAGTCCATTAGTTGCCCGAATATGGAATTATTCCTAGAGCTCAGTGTTGACAATGCAGTGAGATTGAAAAGCGCATCAAGCTTGATTTCCCCGATGATGTTAAGACTCTCAAGGGTTAAGCTAACAACTCTGCCACCGTTGCAAACAACGCCATACCAATTAATGCAATCAAAACTTTGCCATCTTTCGTCAAGAAAAGCGTTATGAAAACCATTCTTGAGTGCCAAAAGAGCGTTTCGTTCATCTTCAGTGAAACCGATGGCGATTTCGGCATCATCTTGAGCAAAAGCAATGTAATTATGTAATACTAGAACAAGCAATATGTAAGACTTGAGAAACCCCATTTGGTTTTGTTGTCACTAATTTGACATTGAAAATGAGCGAAGGTAGGGCTGTGTACTAATAGCCACATAGGAAAAGATATTCCACAAGGATACCATATGAGTTGTGTTTTTCATTGTTTGAAGAGAAAATCTAGAGAATGAAATTTGTATTTTATTTATTGGAATTTTTAAACTGAGAATCCGAAGGCTAAAGGAACAAGTGAAATTATAGGTTAAGCTTATAAATCATAATGAGTACATATTTATAAAATCTGAATATTTTTAAAATATATAAGGGTGTATGTTAAATCTTTTCAAAAATGTAATGCTTGTTTTGAATTTAAAAATTTTCGTTTTGTGAAAATTATAAATATTAACTTGACATTACTGTATTATAATACAGAAACAAGATCAAATACATTTTATTCTTAACATGAAAACAATGAGAACCAAATTGTTGTTATTATTAGGTTTATTTTTATAGGTGTTTGTTGCTATTTTTTTGTTCGTATTTACTAGTTTTCGATTATGAGATGTTATTTTGATTTGCTGATTTATATTTTGTTGTTATTTTTAGATTTTTTTGTTTTGCTGTTATAAAAGTATTTGTTGGTATTTGCTGTTATTATTTTTTTCTTGATTTTGATTATTTTGTTATATTTTTTAGGTTTTTTCTTTGTTATTATAAATAATTGTTTATGTAGATTGGTATTGTAGTTGGTATTGTTTCTTACGTTCTCATTTTTTGATAAATTATTATTATTTTCTACATTCTCATGTTAAGATTAAAATGCACATGGACCTTACCCTTATAATACACATTAATCTGTTGGTGTTTTGGTGATTGTGTAAGTATTATTTTTAGCTTCTCGCTAGTTCTAAAAAAACAAAAGAAAAACAAACTTTTATTGAAAACGAAGTTGTATTCAAATAAATTATTTTTTGGTATTGTAAGATATGCGATTGTCAAAATCTTTTGGGCATACCATGACTTTATTTATTATTTCTTTTTTTTTTTGAATTTTGTTTTACATTTCCTATAGCGAGTACGGGTACTATAACGAACCAATACCAACCTATTCCTGCCTCATTAAATTGTCTGATCGAAACTCTCTTGATGAATACTTTGGTTTCATATGAATGCCGAACAAACCAAGGTCTCATAGAGAGTAGCATGCTTGTCTTTTAATTGTCATTGCTTTGTTTTATTCATTTTATGATAATATATTTTCTATAAAAAAGTATTTTTATATTTTAAATTGATTCCTCTTAAAATCAATACGGTGGAGATGATCGGCTAAGTAAATCTACATAAAGCTCGAACCAGGGGAGGGTCTAAAAGTTTTCATCACTTGGGGACAAAATGGGTCATATTACAACGAGTCAAGTCAAACGAAACGGATCAAATTATAGCAAGAAATTGCAAATGGTTATGACAAGAGTTTTAACCATAACTGCATCAAACTCCTTTTGACCCATTACCCAAACCGCCAATTGTGCCACCTCTACAGTTCAACTAGAACAATACCAGATCATTGGGCTTTTAGCATTTGACTTTAACAAAAATAGTAGGAGACACTATAATACCCAAATTGATGGCATAAGTGCAAGAACTATAGTACTAAAACAAGGTAAATTTGAAATGGAATCCTTTAAAAATCCGTATAAACATTACATCCAAATATTATCAATAAGATGCAATCGGGTAGGATGTGAATATCCAAATATCATAATTCATGAAGACCACACGCAGACCAATGGTATAGTTTTATTTCAAACTTGAAAGAAGGATACATCCCCACCAGAGTGTTGTGTTATCAACTACAAAATCTAGACTTTTAACACTTTCGAAAAAGTAAGACTCTCTACTACATAAATCAAGAACATACAACTTCCAAAATGTGATGCTGCTCCCGCGGTAGATTTGCTTCCTTGCAAACTAGACTCGCCTATGAATAAAAAACTAAACTAAAATGCCACAATGCCAAAACCAGCTTTCAAAGATAGTTTAAACGCAACATATTATAAATATGAAAAGTATTAAGTAACACATACATACAGCAAAGGATTATGGTTGATCTCATAAGAAACCATTGTACTTATTAAGATGCCTCTTCTTCAATTGCAGCCTCACCTGCCAGTAACCGACCAAATTTCATTAATTAGAGATGTCAAAGAAATTGAATGTAGCAAAATGGGTGGGCGCGGAAACAGGCAATCATAGTACGGGTCGGGTCAGACTGAGTTGACCCAAACCACAATTAGTCCAAAAAATTATTTCTTCTATACATAATGCATGTCAAATATGATTACAAAAGTTATAATATTTTAAGTACACAGGTACAAAATTGAACATACAAAAATACGAAAGTAGAATTGTAAACTGGAATGCGATGAAGAGTTTAATATGGACTTATAGTGGAAAAGATACTAACCTCTAATGTTAGAATTAAATCCACAAGTTGTCAAATGTTTTGCAAGTTTTTCTCCTAATTCTTTTTGCCAGTTTGGTGTGAGCTTGGCTGCGGGTACAAGCCATACAATTGCGGTCTCTGTTTTAAGATTCACATTGGCAGCCGATACAAGTGGCTATCAACATATGACTATTTTCAGTAACTCGGGTCATTGATTCCAGTACAAATACATAAAAAACTCAGAATCTTGGTGTCAAAAAGCACATAAATATGCAAAGAAGTACTTACTTGACTCTCCAAAATCCTCTTTACTTTTCCGGAACACCCTCCACAGCTCATACCCTGACAGAGAAGAGGATTTATAAGTTTGTGTTAAACCGTTTATAGGGGTGCAAACAAGCCGAGTCGCTCGCTAGTTACTCGAGATTGGATTGATAAAAAGCTTGAAACAAACCGAGCCCAAGCCTTAAATAAAGCTTGTTTAGTTATCGGGCCCAAGCTCGAGCCTTGTATGGAAAGATCGTTTAGGTTCGTTGAGTCTTATGTATTTTTACTTTCTAACTCCTTTGGACTTTATATATTAATTTCACATTGCACAACCAAGCTCGAGCAGGTTTTTCTCAAAATATATTAAAATAATTAGACTTTTTATATAAATTAATTAATAAAAATTGAGTTGGGCTTGAGCCGAGCTCAAGTGAGAAAAAAACTACTCACAAGTTGAGCTAGAGTTTCAGAATAAAAAACTCCACTCTAGCTAGTGGCGGACCTACACTATAAGTGTACGGGTCGGCCGACCCATGTCAAATTTATTTGAGGTAGTATATATATGTTAGAATCTCGATCGACCCCGAACAAATTTTGACACGACACTTTTCCCACCCGTGTGAAATTTTTTCTTGGGTCCGCCACTGACTCTAGCTCTTGTAACTCGAAAAGAGGTGAGCTCCAGCCTAGTCGATCTTCTGCCTGGCTCGATTACGCTTTTAATTTAGCATTTAACATTAACATGACATATAATGACCAATATGAAAAAAATAAGCAGGGCTTGCCTCTTGAGACCCCAGTTTTAGAGTTTCCGTTTGATTTCCAACTTTTAGGCTGCCTGTTATGGGGCTTTATCTTAGGGGGTCAAGTTATAATACAAAGGAGAAAAAATTATGAAGTATGAGAAAGATTTGTAGCCACACAAAAAATACCTCTCAAAAAAAAAAAAAATCATAACTCAAAATTTAATACGAAAACGAAAAAAGTAAAAACACAAAAATGTTTCCACCGTCTTTCTCGTTCTCATAAAAAAACTCAATGTAAGTGAAAAGAGTTTTTGTGTCTTTTTGTTTATCATTGTGTTTTGCGTTTATTTTCATCATTGATTGTGTTTTTTTCCTTAACATTGTGTCTTTTTTTTGTTTATATTGTGTTATATTACTCAACATTGTGCTATTTTGTTCGGCATTGTGTTATATTTTGCGATCTATTGTGTCTTTTTTAGTTATAATTGAGTAATTTGTTCATTTTCGTCATTATGTCTTTTCGTCAATTTTTTTTAACGGAAATGATGGCGGAAACTTTTTAGTTTTTAAATTTATTTATTTTTTTATTTATATTTTGAGTTATGATTTTTTATTATTTTTTTGAATTTATTTTTAAGAGGTTTTTTGTGTGGTCACAAATCCTTTTCACACTTCTCATTTTTGTCTCCCTTTGTATATCTTGGGGCGACATCGGTGATGTGGCGGGGCTTTACCACCCCAAACACCACACCATGTGTTGATGAGGTGGGCTTCAAAATTTTAACGGGCGGCAAAGGCATTATTTTGACAAATGGTGAGGCCCAAATTTTAAAAAAACGGGGCCTTAACCACAACGAGAATTTAAGTTTAAAACCATAGTCACATAAATCGCGGTACACTCCGGTACGGGTACGCGGTTCACTAGGATAGACGAATTCGGTACGGAGGGGTAGGCTCATTTCGGTACGAACCAGCACGGTGTACCATGTAGTTCGGTTCGATGCACCCAAATAAAAAACTAGCTATTTATAATTTATATACATTATATATTTAATTTTAATATTTTTTTATGTATAAATATATAAGTTTAAGGATCAAATGTAAACTAGTGAGAATAGAGGGGGTTAATTGTTAGAATACACAAACTAATTTTACATTTTTAATAGTTTTTATGTAAAAAAAATATAAACTTTAGGGACTAAATGTTAAGGATCTTCCTCATCGATCTATTCCTTCTTCCTCTTTCCGGCGAGAAAATGAAGCATCAGCACTGAATTCGTTCCAGTGGAACACCGAATTCATTATATTAGAACACCGATTTTGTTCAATACGGACACAGTTAGATTGGATCGACGAACTGGCGAATTGGGTACACGAATTGAACAACGATCGAAACGGTAACGAATTCCGATCCGGTACATTTCGTACCGTTACGAAATTCGCGGCTGAGTGATTTATGTGACTATGGTTAAAACCCCACAACTGGCCTTATCAATAATATTTTGATAGCTTTTTCCGCTAAAGCTCACGCAATTAACAAGTATAATTATGTTGTTTAAAAATCAAACAAAAGTATTAAGTTACGATGGGGCCCCAAGTCAAAAACTGTGAAACGCAAATAAACACCAAGAGAATAATGTTTTTTTTTGACTCAATAGCAAAATGCCACCATCAGCTGGCCCAACCAGCCGTACGGAGCCTTAAGCGTCTCCAAGTTATATTCAGTTCCGAGGATAACCCATCCACCCGAAGGCCCACTGATCACAAAGATCTAAGTCTTCATTCATTGAACCACCCATACACATCCCAAAGTAATGTTTTGTAGGGATTGAACCTGAGTCCTCATTGAAAAACCAGGCTTCTTACAACTACTCCACATTTGAAAGGATAATAAATTAATAGACAGAATTATAAAATTTGTTATTTAAATATATGCCACATTCGCTTTTTTGTCCTTTACACTAACTGTCATCCAGAAAATCAGATAAATCCAAACATGCCAAAACTTATCAGAGTTTTCGTTTAACATATTTTATTTATTTAGTTTATTTTTCTAATAACATATTTAACTTGTTTTTTTAATTATAAATACATAAATAGTATGCATAAAAAGGCTTAAATACCCTCACATGCCAAGACTTAACGGAGTTTTTGGATGCCGGTTAGTCAAAACGACGAAAATAAAACGAACATGCCATGTTAAAAACTCCGCCTGAGAATAAAACTTTTTAAATTGCATATGCCTAATAATAAGATTTACCTTAACATCGAGAATTATGACATCAGACGAAACGTCATCACCTCCAATCACTTTCGTATCCACATCCACTTCCCCTCCATCACCGCCACCACCGCCCCCACTACCATCATTCACACCACCACCACCACCGCCGCCACCACCAACACATGCCAATCTAAACCCAACCAGTGGTCTCCGGAACTCAGCTTTTACTGCGGGTCGGATATGGAGTGGTGCAGGCTGAGATCGAAGACTTCGAACACCGGTACTGGGTTGGTTAAATATGGTTTTGGAGAGACTGAATACATTGGTGGTTGCCGTTGCCGACATTAATGTTAGCTTCATATTTTGGATTGATAAATTAAAGGGAAGAAACAAAGAAAGATTTTTGTTACAAATGTATTGTACCTACCACGGGTGGGTCATTGAAATTATTTACTTGTTTATTGCAACGTTATCCGCGCCGACTGATTTACTAATGTTACTTGCTGCATTGTCCACACTATGCACGTGCATGTTTCAATTTTGGGATTACTTTGATTAGTTAGCATACGTAATTTGAAAATTTGTTACCAACTGATGTGGGACCAATGGGCTTTGTGTTACCTTGGAATAGTTGAGTACCAAACAAATTAAAATTTTTCACGCGGGATTGGATAGACAGGCTACTAAAAGGACCTTTCTTTTAGAAACATACCTATTGATTTGATTGGTCGTGGTTTGTGTGGTGATAGAGTTGAGACATCCTATCATCTCTTTACTCTGTGGCCCCTCAATGGTAGTTTGCGATGCTATTAGTTTTTGGCCTCAGACACCTCCAATCTATGCTTACTCTATCTGGGACCTTCTTAATCTTCACACCACGACCCTGTTGTATTACAAAAAGAAATGTTTTTTTGCTTAGTATCATTCTTGTTAGTGCATTTGGAAGATGAGGAACAAGGCCGTTTTCTCGAGAATATCTTATAACCTCTTAGGAGTAATGAAGAAAACCAAGTTTTTGGCCTATCTTTGGATAAAAAATAAATCGTCTTTCAAATCTCTGTTTTAAAATGATTGTTGTAGTTTTTCCTTTTAAGTTGTATTTTGTTTGGTTTTGCCTCAAGCATCTTGCTAGTTGTGCCTTTTAATGAAATTGACGGTAAAAACAAAAAAACTGGCGTGGGACCCCCACGATATTTGCGTTTGAAGTTTGTGATGTTCTTAAGATTAAGTGTGTGTACGGTTCGGTTATTAGCATTAAGTTGAAATGAAGGTATAACTACATGAAATGAAGGTATAAACATATTAAATTGAGATATTAGTGCATGAAATGGAGATATAAGCACATGAAAATGATAGTACTAAACTATTAATACGTATAATACGTGAAATAAAGGAAAAAAGACTAGAAAATATGAAAAACAATGAAGAGTTTGGTGCGGTTTGGTTAATTTCGGTTAACTAAACCAAAACAGAATAAGTTCATAAACGGGTTGGGTTCGTTTTTTTATAAACAACCACTTATGCCAAGTTGTTTTCAACAAAGTCTTTTATTTTAAACAAATCGAACAACTTAAAACATACCTGGAAAAAGAACAAGAAGAAAAGAGAAATAAAAAGTCTTGAACTTCACAGTTCGACTCTTAAAGTCAAACTTAATAAAACTCCAAAATAATAACTCGGAAATTTATATGAATAAAGGTGTGACAAAGTTGAAAGGGGTGAAGTGAGACTCTATTTATAGGCAAACATAACCACGAATGATTACAAAAGAATTGAATTTGGTCAAGTCTAGTTAATGGACTTTAATTCTTTGATCACCATTTACTCAATTAATAGAATTTAGAACAAGGTTTGAATGTTTGAACATGTTTATTATCATCATTAAGAGGTTTTGACCAAAATTTAAATGGTGTAAGAAGATATTTTTCATCTTAAAAAAACTAACTTTAGGTAAAAAAATATATGACACAACTAAATTAAAAGAATGTATTTGGTTATGTATCAATAATGTTATTTATGTGATAATTTAATAAAGAAAAATCATAAGTGTTATAATTTATATATATATATATATTAGTAACGATTAATATCATTAAATAACTTTAGAAAAGAAAAAATATTACATATGAAATATGTACTGTAACAACTCGGTTAAGCCCATTTAGTATTTTGTATTTATTACCCGACCCGTTTATTGTTCGGGAAATTTTATCAACATATCGCGTCTATTGAGTTATCATTTTTTATCATTATTAATTTTTTATTTATATTTAATTCATATATATATAACTTTCATTTATTGCTATTTACACACTAGACCAAACTTCAATCCTATTTCGTATCCACACCCAAACTCCAGGGACCAATATGCAAGTTTAGTTAAATAGTATATTATAAAATAACCAAATCCAGTCCCAAGAAACAAACCGTGACCCGTATTTGTTTATATTTGACCCGATTAATTGCCTTGGACCATACTCTTCGCGTTTCGTTTGGAATTGATTTATAATATTTGTACACCTTACCATAACGACTCCACCGACTCCTTTAATTAAGGAAAACGAAGTCAGAATAATATGTATTAACGATTATAGACATCCGTCTGCAACCCGTTTGTAATTCATCATCTAACCCTCATCATAATTCAATTAATCAAGCCCACACCATCCTCATGGAATCACGAACATAACCCCACAAGCAATTGAAGTTTAACAAGCATCAAGTGCCAGTCTGATTCAGAATTCCGCCGTCGACTTTTGGTGAGCGTTTACTATCATATGAACATCGTTTCTGGTAATTGATTTGTGCTGTTTGATCGCCCTGGTTCATGTAGCAAAAGCCCTAACACCCATTAATCAAACATTGATCGATTTGAGTGATTTAAGTTCTAGGGTTTAAAAAGAATTCTGGTTTTTATTGAGTTCTGTTTATAATTAACGGGTCAAGTGCATAACCAGTTGAGACATTTGGCTCGTATGGTTGGTTCAAGGTGGGTTGAGCCTCTGTATCGGTCAGGGGCGCGGGTTTGAACCCCCCTGACCCAGTTTTTACTTTTCTTTTTATATAATATCTTTTAGTTGAATATTAATTAATAGTTAAAATTAAATAAACATTATTTTAACAAACCGACACTCGTGAGCTCGCATTTCTTGTAAATCATCCCTATTTCAAGTTTTGGTATATATATATATATATATTTATATATGTATATGTATATTTATATATTATAAGTATATCCTAATAATGATCAAACCATCTTTATTTTATTAAAACCCGACACCAATATTAATGTTTCTCGTCGTTGAATGTTTTTATAAATTTATTTATATTTATTATATACACACACACATATATATATATATGATAAACGTATTAAATAGATTCTTAATAAGAGATTTAAACAAGATATTTATACATATTATATTCAATTAACTACACATTATTATTATGATTATATATTTATTCATACATTAGTGTTTTATTTATTCAAATAGTTATAAGTATTTTATATTAAAATTAATTATGTAATTTATGTATTCATAAATCTAATTATATGATTCTTATCAAGTATGCGAAATGGTGGTTCTATAATATAATAAAAGTAATAATTCTTTAAAATAGTAACAATAATATTAATCTTGCAATAATAATTATTATAGAAATCCTTCGATAAAATTATTAAATATTCTAATACCAAACCTAATTCGATTCACATTGAAATCTTAACTCATCAAATCATGTTATATATTTTTATAATTAATTCATATTATCCTTATATAGCTAGGAATCCTTGGCGGTATATCCCGAAGGATTCATCTTTCTCACATCATCCTCATTCGTATTTTGTTCCTCTAATAAGGTGAGTAATCACTCTTCTATTTTACTTGTTTTCAAATGTTTTGGGGACACTTGTGTACCATTTATCAGATTATTTATCTTATTTTTTCTCAAACGCAAACTGTGATCTTTGTGCTGTGTATCAATTGAATGATTGTCTATTACTTGCTATTTGCTAACTTGCTTACTTGAATCGCATTTGGAGAGGTCCAATCTCATTATAGTATGATCATACGACCGTCGTAGTGGCTGGAGCCCGATCGCATTGGCAATGGTTTCACCGACACCTCATTTTTGGTAACCAATGCCCATTCGCATGGCAACTGTTTAGCCTTTTCTTTACAGTTGATTATTTATGTATGTGCTATGGTTTAATTGTTTATACTCACAGATAACAGTTTTGCCTATTTTTATTCACTTATATCATTATATATGATTACCATCTTTGTTTGTGTCAAAACTGGTGATCTACTCTCTCAACATGTGTTGTTGACAAACATATATTTTGTACGCATTTGCAGTTATAGATTTGGATTGTTTATCGAACTAAAGCTCACATAGAGATGACTGTAGGATAAAACATATACAAGAATAGTTGGTTTTGTATTTGTATTTTTCTTTATTTTTGTTGTATATGAATGCTGTGTGATAATAAATAAATTAATTAGATATTGTCGCTTTATAATTTCATGATAGTAACCTTGTGAGCTGTGACAATCAGTTCACGCCCCGACATTTCCGCCGTAGGTTGGGGTGTGACAGATTGGTATCAGAGTCGAAGGTTTAAGATAGGTCGTTAGTGGTGCCTTAGTAACATGCTTAGAACCGCATACGTGTTTATTTGTTTACCTGATGTCTTCTATCTTGTAACACCCCGTAACCGCAGCGGAAACGTAAACGGGATGCAACAGACACCTCTGATATCAACCACATTGTTTATAAAGAAAACTGAATACATTAATATGCTTCAAATTACATTATCTTGTATTTCATTACCGTCTAGGTGATACACACATCATACAATACGATACACAATTCTATTTGTTATAATGTATCCTAATATCCTGCACGCAAATCTTACACACATCAAGCACTTAACACGTAAGCAATCACTTCATCTTAATTGTACCTGAAAAGCATGTGAGAAAACGGGTCAACTACGAATAGTTGGTGAGTTTCACAATTTGAGTAAACCATGATAAATCCATATCAAAATATAATATTATCTGGGGACACTGTTAACCCAGTACTGTACTCATTCCGGGGGCAATGTTAACCCAGAATTACGATGTAATTATGCTGAGCCCACAAGCGAAACCTCTGTCTGGGACACTGTTAATCCAGTACAATACCCATTTCGGGGGAATGTTAACCCAGAAACACGTCTAGGGACATCTGGGGACACTGTTAACCCAGTATAGTACTCATTCCGGGGGCAATGTTAACCCAGAAACACTTCTAGGGACACCTGGGGACACTGTTAACCCAGTACTGTACTCATTCCGTACGATTCCCATACAATCAGATATTCATAAATACATCCAAATCCATGTGTTCATTATGTATTTAAACATTTCAATAATAACATGCTTTCCGCCCAGGGAAAATATTTAAAAACAATTCAGAAAAAGGGGCTCGCGAAACTCACCTTAGCACATGCAATCAGGTAACAACAATCATTATCAGTTAACACGTCCAATCTGTAATATGATCCCTACGATCGTTACTATACACTCATTATTAATATAACTTTAACCGTGTTAACCGGTACATCTGGGGACACTGTTAACCCAGCACTGTACCCGTTCTGGGGGCAAGGTTAACCCAGAAACACTTCTCCGGACTCAGATTGTGATATAGTTTAGAGTTCCATGGTCATAATTACTATTAGTTGTTTTTCTCGTTTTGCGTGCCTAGCACGGTTATTCGTTTTTACGTTTCAAAAATGAGTTTGGTCACACACGACCCGAGAGTAGTGGTTGACTGATAATTTAATTAAAGATGTGAAATTAGAGCTCGGTTTAGACGTCCCGATTGGCCGCGAGACTCGTTTCCGTCTTTGGCGTACCGGAAACTGTTAAAATAGGTTAAAATTACTCAAATCATCCGAATTATGTTCGGATGATTTATTTTTACTTGTTTAACTCAATTATATGAAAATAGTTCATTTTTAGGATTTTTATACACCAGTCAGCTCGCTTAAGCGAACTTCACCGGTTTACGCGTTTTAACTTTAAAAGTTTGATAATTAGCACAAATAATTATCCGTTTAACCTCGGATCTTGAAATTTTGGACAAATGACTTTTTGACAGTGGGGAGTTTTATAAAAATATTTCCAGAATTAATTTTTATATTTAAAATTTATTTATCTATTTTTAAACACCATTTAAACACTAAATATGTCGTAAATACCAAACGATCTTAGAAAAATCCCAAATTTTTCCTGGATGTCCCCTGCCATCCACATAGTCCCCTGTAATTTTTCCAGAACCAAAATCTTTTTTTACATGCCATTTTCACAAAAATCGAGCTAGAAAACCCTAGAACTCGTTTAACCAAAAAGTCTACTTAGACTTCTCCAACTGACCTCAAATTTTGTGTGTGACTTATACATGATATAAAAAGCTTATCTGCAATTTTCCAAAAATTTTCATGATATTTAACTATTTTTCACCATTTTTAGCCAAAATCGAGCATTAAATTCACCAAATATTCATCCTTTGTCCAAAAATTACCAAAATTCACAGAACTCTTATTTTCATGTGTAGAACATCTCTGTAAAATTTCATGACCTAAATCTAAACCATCAACAATCTGTCCACAATTCCAAAACCGAACATATACCGAATATACCTTTCGTTTTCCGCCACTACAAGCTACAAACTCGTCTTTTCGTCTTATCTACCACTAAACACAGAGCCTACAAACAACATACCACAATGCCAAGCAAGTTACACTCACGATCAAGCCATTTCTTTCATGGTTTCGGTTATGATTCCAAAAACAAAGATTTAACCGTAAAAATTCGTTTTTGATTCGTTTAACTCCTTTCTTGGACCAAGATCCCTTGTATAACCCGTATACATCACTTGATCATGCAAGAATCGGTTTTCATCTTTGGAACCTCATTTTCTTGCAAATAACTCGAGAAAGGAAGATGAAAACGTGAAATACTCAATCTTTACCTCGTTGTTCTTGCTACCAAGTCTCGGTTTTTGGATCATATGTGAAGAAGAGATGAAGATTTGTTGAATGCTTCTTGAGAAAAAAGAAAAAAAATAATAATAAGGGCAAGCCCTTGTCCGATCGGAATAAGGAGGTGGTGGGGTGGGACCCACCTCTCCATTCTTGGCCACTCATTTGGATTCTCGAAATCCAGATAATGTTTTGGATAATCTGGTTCAGTTCGTTTTTCGGTTAAATGTTTAATTCGGCTTAAAACGAGGCTAAAACGGTCGTTTTTTCGGCTAAAAAATGAAATTTATACAAAACCGATTTAAAAACTTTAAAAACTTAAACCATGACTTTCATTAACTTAAAACATCATATTATTAATTATTGCGCATCTTTTTCGGCTTGATCGATCATCTCTTGCTTGGTTTGGTATTAAAGGTTTCGTTTAATGTACCGACGTACCATTAAATCGAAATTCTTTTTCTGTGCCGAACTTTACTTATCCCGAAGCGTTAATGCTTCGTATAATCACTAAATATTATAGATATCGTCTATAATTGAACCCTCGATTCGTTCGGGTTTCAATAACTATAGATCGAATAATCGCATATTCAATACGATGAATTATATATTCACGTACAATCAATACAGTGAACCATGTATTCTCGTATAACTACTATGGTAATTCATGTACCCGACATTAAATATGACGTAATTATCGTCTACCGGTTAGGGTATACCGGGTTTCGTCGGAATCGTTACATATCTGATTGTTTACAGCTTACGTAATTTCTTGTTAGATTAAATACTTATTTAACTGCTTAGTTAATTGTTTACTTTATTGTCATGCACACACAACTCCGAAGCTATGTTTCTCTCTCAAAATATTTTATTGCTCCGAGACTATGTCTTATTCTCAAAATATATTTTATAACTCTGAGGCTATGCCTCAACCTCAAAATATTTCTATTTAAATTTATTAATATGACTTTTATTGTCGTAAACTTTCTTGAGAATTTCTTAGCTTTGTATTTGTTTTTTTTTTGTTTAAAACTAGGGAGTGTGACAAGATTCCCCGCCATTGTGGGAATTGTTAGGCTACCGACACTTTAAGGGTTTAACGTAACCGGTTAAACGGTTACTCCCTTTATTGTGTTTTATTATTTTTAAAATGTCTAGTCGGGTGTAAAACCTATGGGACGCCATGGACACGCCGACTGTACATTTGCACAATTTGTTGTATTTGCGATATTTTGTTGGAACATTATCATCCGTGGTGATACACTAGATGTTTCAACTACTTATGCTTGAGTTCGTTTATTCGTTATTTAGTTTGGTCAGTCAAATCGCCATGTAACGCTCATGGGCCGACAAACTTAACTGATTCGTTAATGCGTTAATTGAGTTGGGTAATTCAAATTTCCATGTAACGCTCATGGGAGGCCAACTCACTCATTTGTTTTGGTTTTGGTATGCTAATAAGTTGGGGAAACAAAATGCCATGGAAAGCTCATGGGAAACCCAACACCTCGAAGAACATTCGTTAATTGTTTTATTTGTTTAATTTTATATGAAACAATTTATGATTTGATTTAACTATTCAATTATCCTATTATTCAATTATTAAATTATTCAATTCCTTATTAACTAAATCATTTTTGAATCAAGATTTATTGATTCGATCTACTCATACACTCAAAACATTTTTATTCCCTGATCGGATACAAATTCTTGTTTATCTGGATTCGGTTATCACGAGCCAAACAAAACATTTTTATTCCCTGATCGGATACTAAATAAATTAATTAGATATTGTCGCTTTATAATTTCATGATAGTAACCTTGTGAGCTGTGACAATCTGTTCACGCCCCGGCATTTCTGCCGTAGGTTGGGGTGTGACATGTAACATATGGTTATATGTATAACTAGACGGATCACATTGAATAATAAAAACGGGTCAGTTTCGGGTTAAAAAAATTAGTAGGTGTTAAAAGGGGGACACCATTAATGGCTAATTACAAGCTTATTTGTTGCATTAAGCATCCTAGGAGTTCATGTGCATCATTTGTGTTTAAAATGAGTGGTTTAGTTGATAGTTCTAGTGTTGTTAACAATGATGATATTCTAATAAGTAAGCTAGATATCAGTAATCCCTTGTACCTTCACGCTAGTGATTCTAGTATTTTAACTATTATCAATTTTAAATTAAAAGGGACTGAAATTATTCTATTTGGGCTAATTATATGAAACTTTCTTTACAAATAAAAACATATATGGTTTTGTGACTCGATCGTGTGTTAAACCTAATGATGATGTAGTTTTAGCAAGTCAGTAGGATATATGTGACTCTATAATACTCATTTGGATATTGAATTCTATTAGTGAGGAATGATGTGGTGCATTTGAGTGCTTAAAAAGTATAAGGAGATTGGATTTAGCTTTCGTACAAGATCATGTTTTAAATTTATACAAGTGATTTCTATTAAGACTAAACACACACAAAATAGACAAGTGTACCTATCGTATATGTATAATAGTATTGATAAGAACCAAGTATCGATCTGTGGACACACATATTTCTAATAATAAATCTTTCTTTTAACTCAATCGGAGAGTTTAGTCATTTTGGGGTTGATTTTTAAACTTTCATATATATATATAGGGGATTGATCTTGCGAGAAGTGAGGTGTAACTCCATTAATCCCTAATTTCACTCCCTTTCTTATGATGTTACCTACATATATGTAGGTTGGTTGTATTTATCTCTTAGCTACACACATTTAAACCTACCTACACACATATACATGGCGTACCTACACACATTCAAACCTACCTACACATATACAAACGTACCAAGCCACATTCAAACCTACATACCTACACACATACAAACATACATACACATATTCAAAAAATACGTACCTACAAACGTACATACGCACCTACACAATAATAAATAGAGTAAAAATAGGGATTAATGAAGTTACACCATCACTTCTTGCACTTCTCGCTGTAAAAAAACTTCTGAAATGATCCAATACATACATATATATATATATATATATATATATATATATATAGGTAAACAAGAAGAAAAATTCTAAATGAGTAATTCAATTATATGAAGGTTACCATCTAACATAGATGTGTTGTAAAACACACTTGTTTTCCGTGCTATTTATCATTGATTTAATTGCTTATTTATCTAATATTTAATGTTTTTAACTTGTTTTAGTATGATCTTACATGAATATGTATTTTGTAGGTTACGGGTTTAAAGAGAAAGAAACCGAGCTTTGAAAGAGACTTAGAGGCCCATTGTGCATTATTATTGAAGAACCAGGTTGAAGGTTCGACCCTATCTATTGCATGAAGCCCATGCATGATTATAATATAATAAACATAAAATAACAAACCCTAAGGAGCCCCTAAGCTATTTTGGCCGAAATCGGCAGTAACAACAAGAGAAAAGAAGAAAGAATAATAAAGAACCCTAACTCTAGCCCTTGTTCTGATTGGCAGCCAGGAAGGAGGGAAGAAGAGGAGTTTGCAGCCAAGTTACAAGTGTTTATCAAGTGTTTAAGCAGCCAAGTAATTGTGACATTCGCCAATTTTGGGTTTTGTTTGTATTCGTATTTGAATTCGTTTATTATGTAAACCGACCCGATTTGTAAACTGAAGCCTATGTTATAATCAAAATGATGGATTTTAAGTTATAATATTGTTTTACACTTGTTGGGTCTTGAAAACATTCATTTCGGTCTTTAAAACACGTAAAAATCACTTAAAACGAACTTCAGAGACCAAAACTGCCATTTTTGAAAACTTGGAAAGTCTGATGATCAACCCCATCACGCTACGCGATGGGGGATGTTCTCAATGGTCGCGCATCGCGATACCCTTCAGTGCAGCAATTCGTTTTTGTGTTATTTTTATGCAAACATGTGACTAAACCATCCCATTTTCACGCAAAACACTTTATACTTGACCATTTCAACTTACCCTATATATACACCACCATTTCTACCCATTAATCCCTATTACAACTCCAAAAACTCTCTCAAACATCAAAGATTCAAGGTTATTTTTTTTAGTGTTCTTGAAGGTTTGATTTCTGAAAGTTAAATTGAGTTAAATCTTTCTTTTTTAATTAGATTATGTAGTCTTATTAATACTTGATTATGGTGGTACAACATATATATAATATAATACCCCTTGTTACCTTTGGTGGTTACTACTCGGTTCCGATTGGAGAGGTTTCAGGCCTCGTAAGGCAAGGCTTCATGGAGGACTTTGTGTCCTTGATATATATATATATATTTATATAACTTGTTTATACTTAACTTCTGCTCATTTTAGTTTATTTACAAATTCTATGGTTATGGGAACTAAGAGTCTATGCTTCGGTTTAACCGTAAATAGCTCTAGATCGGGAACCGAACTTTTGCTTACTAGTTTTGTTAAAATTGTTGTTTAAACATGTTTAATGTTAGATTTGAGTTTCTAAAATCATTTTTACAAATTCTTTGATATTGGGCATGTGTAATCCGTTTATGAACTTATTGTGAGATGGAAACCGAACCAAAACCGAACTTTTGTTTAAAGACTTTATTGTTAACTTTTTGGTTGTAAAACTTAAGTTTCTTCATTTATAAATTATTATACAAGACCTTGGATATTTGGGCATGTGGAGACCATCAATGAACTATTTGAGAGATGGAAACCGAACCAAACCGAACTACACCAATTCTTACTCGCTTAAGACACACAAGTGTGTTTTTAGCTATTAAGACTTGTATATTTCTTTGAAAGTAGTTCACAAACTAATTTTAATTATTTTCTTAAGTACTTGGAATTGTTGGATCCAACTTGATCTCATAACATAGTTTGGACCGACAAAACCGAACACTCGCTTAACGTGCGTTGTTAGTTCTAAAACAATAGAACTACATACTTGGTTAAGTCTTAATAAGTTTTATTGAGTTATCTCATAACATTCAATATTTTGGAAAGTTGACTTTGGGTTTGACCAATTACCAAGACCCGAACCAACAACCCGAACACTCGTTAAAGACCCGTTTTAGTATCTTTATCCCAAAGGGACTTGCATTTTTGCCTTTTTCCCACCTTATTACTTAACATAGGTTAAGTAAATATTAAGGTTAGATCCTTTAACCCGGTCTCGAGCAAACTTACATTTTTAAAGGGTTATTATTATAAATTCTTAAATAGTTACATTTTAAACCTTGAACTTTAATTTTTTACTTTTTTCCCAACAATTATTTTATTTAAAGATCTTAAAGACAACCTTTCTAAATCCAAGACTTTCTTTTATTTAGGATTCAAACATTAAACTCGTCGTTCCGGCAAATCTCCAAATTATCATCTTAATTCAAGTTTATTACTTGAACGTGAGTACTTTCATACCTCGTTTTCCATCTTTTGTTTAGGGGGGGGGGGGGGGAGGGTGACATTTCATCGTATCTAAACTAAATGTTTTATACTTGGGTCTTAAACCACAAACGTTATTGTATACCTTACTTAAATAAATGCTCGATTTGGTGTTTTATGATTATATGCCTATGTGTTTATCACTTTTGGTTGGTTTATCTATAAATCCTAGACTATTTGGCATCCCCTTATAGCAAGGTGCCGCTAACATAATGCAATTAACGATAACTATAAAATCCCAGACTATTTGGCTTCCCCTTATAGCAAGGTGTCGCTAACGTAAATCTACTAGTGATTTTACCTATTTATCCAAGTTATTGCTCTTATTTATTGTTTTGTATACAAGTTTTGTGGCTTTCTTACTATATACTTTTATGTTCAAACTTATGAATTGCTCACCAACCTTTGTGTTGATAACTTTATTTTATGAAATGTTACAGGTTTGCATCTAGCTTGATTATGGAGTTTGGAGAAGAAAACGTCACAAATACCTCTACGATATTAGCAAAAATGAACAATATTTGATTTGTTATATTTTGTTATATGTTGTTGTAATTGACTTATGAATATTGTTATGTGACATTTTCGATGTTGTGAAATGAAATGAGTTTGTTAAATATTGTCGCCTTAAATAGTGTCATGCGCTTATGAGCAATCTTTGCACCCCGACATGTTCCGCCGCCTTTGGTCGGGGTGTGACAGTAAAAGCCATAATCATCATATTACATTAACATATACTTTGGTTTGGTTTAAGTTTCATTATTCTCTTGTTTTTTTTTATCATAGAATTGATTTCTTTTGAAATTGAGTTAAGGATTAAGTTATGTTTGAATATACTTGATTGTGGATTGATTTTATTAATGATTTGGATGAGTAATATGAATGTTTTACTAAGTATATGTGCTGTCCATTTAAGATGCCTGGTTAATCTTGTTAGTTCTACCTAGGTTTGATGATAATTGTTAAAGTTTGATGAGTTTTATGGATTGTTTGATCAAAAGACTTGAATTGCTATTGTAAAGTTTGATTTATATATGAAATAGGTTGTGTTTAGTGGCTGGGATTTTATTAATATTACTTCATAAACCTCATGCTTTGATTGATTAATTTTGCATGTTTGATTCTAGACTTTGTGTTTAGGGTTTGTTTGCGGTCGGTACAACCGTAGGGTTTTGTTAGTGAGTTATTATATAAAAATCAGTGGGTTTACACCTTCTTAGAGACCGAGAGGTGATAAGAAGTTAGGGTTGTGTCATAGCCTTTGCATGCTAGGATTAGAATTGCACGAGAGCGAGTTCGGTTCTTGCCGGGTGTGGGTTTTTGAACGACTTGTTGATCTAGTTTGCGTTAAATTGAGTTGTTCCTCTATCCTTCGTTGTGTAGTATTCATATTTATTAGGGTCGAGTTTCGGTGAGTCCGAGAGGAGAGTTGGCATTAGAACACCTTAGTAATCATTTCCGGTTTGCCTTTCTAATCAATTAAGTGTAGTTAAGATTTGTTAGTGAGAGAGGTGATCTAGCTAGCTTGAGCGAGCCTTAGTTGTGTCATCCTTAAATAGTGGTTTCGTGAGATCATTCAATCCATTTTCTTGTTAAGCCGTCAACTTGATTCTTAGCTAGGTAGACGTTTTCTCCATCGTCTCAGTTAAGGGTTGCTAAGTGTTTTAAGTTTGGTAAGTTTTGTTAGTTAGTCCAGTTAGTTAAGTTAAATTAGTTACGTTAGTTTTTAAATAAATAAGATAAAGAAATTTATTATTTATGCATGACTTAGATTAGTGTTAATTATCTGAGCCGTTCTCACGTGTCTTCGAGTTCGATATCCGGCCTTTCCTTTTCTTTGCTATACGCGACCGATTTTATATGATATAAAATATACATATTATTATTTAACTATTTCCTACACTTTTAAGTATTTCTGAGCAAGGCTTTTATTGAATATTATTCTAGTTAGTTCATATGTGGGTTTTTATAGGTTTCAAGAGACAATGAGCTAAATTGAATACTTTAATTAAACTTGAACCAACGAGTGAATATGCGAATAGAGTTTATATATTAAAGAAACAAGGATCTACTCCCCTTAGCGGGTCCTAGATCCGATGAGTCAACAGGGTAGGATAGGGTTAACTGCCAATACGATATGAACCCAATTACTAAAGTCCAGTGACGTGAACCTGCAAAACAGAAACCGTGAGCTCGTTACGGGAAGGACAAGAGGGGGGTCTTCCCGTAACCACCCTCCGGCGTGAGAATAAGTACAATTCCGACGAAGATAAAGTACTTAAGTAAATTGAGAGAGTACTGTGTGAGTGAAATGAATTCCTCATGATGATCGAGAGGGTATTTATAGCCGAAGGGTGTGGGGAAGTGATTGGGCCAGCTGTCCTTTTAGAAGATGCTCTCATAACCGTCTGGACACGTGTCTTCATATGATAGGCTCAGTCTATACGTTGCATGTGCATGTATAACAACCTGGACACACGTCCCTTTGATATTGAGCTAATGGGTAACATTGGCCATGTGCGTGGCTATAACGGCTTTGCTAGGCGTCACTGGTTGATTGGCCGAGAAATCACGTATTGCCCAACAAAGCATCTTGACAAATCTTCTAGAAGGTAATTAGTTATTGACAGCTGTCCCAGAGCATTACCTCGTGGTCGTTTACGTGGAAGGGTATTCTTTCTTGCGGATGACTTTCGAGGGTGTCAGGATGCTCTCGCATGTGCCATGAGGGTGTTTCTTCCTCAGATGATTTATGCGGATAGTTCATATGTCCCGCGGGTGCCTTATGAGGGTCTTCTAGTTAACCCGCGGGTATTACTTAAGGGTATTTGGGTCTTTTTGGTACCCTACCTCTATATAATAACAACCTGCTATTCGGTCACCCCTCCGGTTGATAAATGGACGACACGCGAGGGTACGAACATCCCAACGCGGTAAAGTGAGAACATCCATTATCTTCTCATAGTATTGGATCCCTTTTTCCCACTTAACGATTCATAATTTCAGATCAAAATCAAGTAACCTGGAAATAATATCACCTTGAACCGTTGACACGTTCTTGAATGAAGTCACTTGGTTGGCTTTGGCACGAGCAACTGCTTCATCCTTCTACTCCTGATCTACATATCTATAAGCCTCAATAATCTTACGGGTTTTCTTGCTTCGATACCCAAAAGCATCAGTCGGGTTTTCAATCGAATTGAATCTCGTATCAACCACACTTTTACCCTTAGATACCTTATCCATATCATCTTTAGCTGCTTTAAAAGTTTCCTCATTAAATACTGGAGCACCCTGATCAACACTGGGGTGTTGAAACAGGTCAGGGTATTCCTGAGCCGTGACATTTTCACCTTCAACCTCCTCATCTTTATAAACAATATCCTTATTCATCTGAATGGTCGGATCATTTAAGATCTCTTCGTCATTCTCGACCTCAACATCAGGTTCAGCTTCTAACACGGTCAATTGATCATCATTTAAGCCAAGCAATAGTTAAATATGCTCTCGTGTTAGGGACTTTTCTACAAACTGCCCTTCTTCTATCTCATACCGATTCACCACACTTCTGACCACCCCCATTCCATCAATAAAGACCACGGTAATCTACTTGCCCGAGTTACCAGCACTCGTTCCTGTACCAGATGACGAACCGTGAGCTTGTTTCGTCTCACCACCTGCACCAGACTCATCAGAATCTTCTTCATTATTTTTGAGTCTTTTTAGTGCATCATCCTTGCAAGTCAATTGCTAGATAAGTTCCTCCTGCTCTTTGATCTTCACCCCCTAAGACATAACAATCTCACGAAGGGCTCTCGTTTCTTTTTGGCAGTATGAAACATATTCCATCAGCTTCCTTTGATTTTCCATCAATGTTTCTTGATTTAGGCGATCAGCAGACTTTGATTTTCATACAAATGGAGAAGATTTAAAAGCATATTTGTCTGTTGAGCTGGAGGCATAGCATGAAATGATGCAGGGATAGGCTGAACTAGACCTTGAGGACGACTAAGTCTCAGAAATGAGATATCCATTGGTTGTGGAGGCAACATAGTCGGTGTAGGAGAAACCACCGAGGTAGCAGTTGAAGGCCTTGGTATATGAGATAAAACGGTTTGAGGAATCATATCAAGCCTAGGATCTATCGTAAGCGTGGTCGTTAATGTAAGCTCCAGAGTGCTAGTAGTAAGCGGCACCGCCGGGCGTTGAGGTGTGGACGACCTTGGAGGTTGAACTCCAAACGAAATGCCAGCACCAGCTGATACACATCGTTTAGCTGATCCCTCAGTCGCGAACTCTTTACCCTTTCTCTTTCGTTGAGCTGCAATGGAAGCAGCTAAAGCCGTTTCAACCGTAGCTTGTTATTCAAGAATAGCTGCATCACCATCACCACCATTACCACCATCACCACCATTATTACCGTCATCACCACCATCATTCCCACCTGGTCCCTCCTCACGCTCGAAATCCGAATCGTCATGGATCCAACGATCATTGTTGGGACATACATACTCTGGATTTACCAGATGACCAATCAGCTGTTTGGTCGGAGGAGTATCTTTCCAGTAGACTTTCATCCACCGAACAGTATCAGCTGTCATATGCTCAAGCAGCATCACGTCGTCTACAATAGCTTGATCAACCGCCAGATTGGGAATTAAGTCTTCAATAATTAATTGGAGGAAACGTGGATGCATTAGAAACTTCTTCTTCTGAGCCATTTGAATACAATGTTCTTTAAGATGATAGAAAATCATCTTAGAAAAATTGACCGATTTGTTGAGAATCAATGCAACGAAAGCAGACTGTAACATGACTCGACATTCATCATAACCACCCTTACGACCACCCAAGCAATGAATCAACACATGTAATAAGTACTTGTAGGTCGGGCACAAACCATTCTTGTTGTACATAGAGTCTTCAATGTTGCCACCATAAAATACCTGACGAAATAGACCCTTGATCACCTTTTTATCAAATTCACATGGATGATCAACTGTATCTCCAAATCGAAGCACATGTCGGATTACGTCAATATCAACCGTGATTGGAGTTTGGTTAATTGTGGCTTCAATGTGATTCTCCACTTCAGTGTACTTCGCTGTATTCCAAAATTGGCAAACTATACTGAAACGAACGTCAGGATTTGCTGTGATTACATAGTGAATACGTGAGCATCGTAGAAACTCCAATAACCCTCCAAAGATGTTCTCATCAGCAAAATTCATACCAACGAAGGCAAAAATATTGTGTTTCTTATCATAAGGAAGCACATGCAGATTTTGCTGTTGTTGCTGTTGTTGTTGTTGTTGTTGTTGATCAGCAACCGGTGGATCTTGGTCCATGTTACCAGCCATAATACCGATAAATAACATCGAGAATCCGTAACTTTCAAAAATTATAAAACTTTGTAATATTTTGAAGGTTATCAATTAAAATTAATAAAGAGATTAATTTATCATGTCATTCGTTGACAACAGATTTGATTCGTTACAATATTATAACGAATCACTTGTTCGTCTATCAAGTAAATAAATAACAAATTAAGAATTAGCGAATTACTATGAAAAGGTAACGAACTAACCATCTAGTTCGTTATACTTAACCAAAACCAATCTGATTTGTTAAAGAAATTGATTCGCTTATTCTAATTCGTTTGAATTTGCTTAACGAATTGGACACGAATTAGTTCCAATTCGCTAAGCATAACGAATGGCCATAACAGCTTAATCTTTGACTTATTTGCTCAGGGTCAAAATTACCAAGAACACTAAAAGTCCAAAACGCAATTCTGATATCAATTACCCCATAATCATCGATGGATATCCGAACAAATGACCACAAGGATCTCGGAAACTCGTTGCGATTAGAATGGTATCGATTTGGTGTTCCAAACATGGTATAAGTTAGTTAAATTAGGGGTTTAAACGAAGCATAAAACCTGATTGTAAAAGTTAATAATTAACCCAGCAATCACCAATCAAAACTGACGTAAATCATTGAGTTATGATCAACTATACCTTAGTAACACAGAGATATGATCAAAACCACGAGATTCGAAAGTCAAAAATTCATTGAAAAATTGGGCAGAGTAACAGTTTGTTATGGGAAGAAGATGAATAGTATGAAACGAATCATTTCACGAACCCCTATATATTACTGACACTACACACTTCCCAATGTAACGAATCAGCCGATTCGTTTGAAATTTGAACTAACGAATCAGGTGATTCTTTAGGTTAATTTTAACACGTGCCCGAAATAGGCTTCATTCTTGTCTAATTTTTTAACTTATGCATAACAAATTAAAGTCATTCGTTACAGAGTGCGAAAGCGAATTAAGATAACGAATTAGACTGTAATTCGTTTGAATGACCTGATTCGTTATTCATAATTAACGAATTACTCTTTATTTAATTTTAAATGAATAAATAAATTAATAAATGAATTAAATATAGTAAATAATTTAAATAAATAAATAAAAAAACACCCTTTCAACTTAAAATGAATTACCGACGATCTTAATCTCGATAATCGAATACCTTGAATCGTTTCACGTTTTGAAACCAAAAACTTAAAGAGAATTTAAATAATAATATATTTTAGTGCACTGTTTTGTTATCCGTAGCAATCGATTAAGTTAAATAAGACTTTGTTTATTAAAATGAAAACTATTTACAAAAAGAAATATCCGAAAATGAAAAGTATAGAATCGAAAATATTTTTGTGTCTTTGTATGGTTTTTCAAAAGCAGCACATATTTTTGGATTTTTGTTGAGTTAGAGCAGAGAATCATATTGACTGAATTGCCCTTCCATCTCAGTTTTACATTTCAGCGATATTATGACTGACGTTAAGTCGGTCATTGATATTGTTGTCCACTTAAATCTTATAACAAGCCTTCAAGCATTTTTGTGATATGATTAATGATTCAATTAGCGCACAGAATATCAGAAACTATCAGCCTCTAATCTCGGTTCAATTTTAATTTGATTTTTGCCAAATCACCCCAACTTGACTTAAACCATTATAATGTTGATCAAAATTTTGAGGATTTTAGAACTTTTGAGCAATGCATCAAATTTCCTTTACTGTGAGTGAGTATGCATGAGTCCATCTGTCGGCTTACATACATTGTATCCCCTGGGGTCCGTTTCTTATTGGTAATGAGACACGTGCAAGGGAGGAACAATGTAACATCCTACTTTCGATATAATAATAAAATAAACTTCGTCTATTTTATTATGGGTCGTTATCGGTTTAGATAAATAGAATGTGAGTTGGGCTAGTGTTGGGTTAAATGGATATGGGTTAAGGACTTGGGTTACGAAAGAAAGAAGGAAAGACCATGGGCTTAAGCCCATTATCCCTAAATATAAACCATAATCACCATTAAATCCCTCATTTTACACATATCCCTTAGACCACCCCAAACACATACTTAAGATCTCTCTCTAGTTCCTCCTTTTTCTCTAGCCGAAACCAAGAAGGAAACCGAGCACCGACCCGAGGTAATACTAGTATGATGTTTTATTTACTTAAACCCGTTAGATTTAGTAACGAAACGACGGAGCGACACCGTTAAACCGTTAAGTTACGAGATCCGGGAATTATCGGGTATAAACCGAACCTAAGATAAGCTTAGGGATCGCCCTAGCTCAGATCTGGATCAAACGAGACGAAATCCGGTGAAAAACGGTGGAAAACGAGCTAGATCTCGTTTTCCCGGTGAAACAACGTTTTTCCGGTGGTGGCGCCGAAAAGGCGGCGCCGGAAAAGTAGGTACGAGGTTAAGTGGGTGTCGCGGAATGTTCTGACATTCCTTGACCTAACCCTAGTTCACTATTGGAAATCTAACGAATTAGCCTTGATTCGTTAAGGAAAAGAACGACGAACTAGCCCAATTCGCTAAGGTCTAGTTCGTATAAGGATCAGTTCGTTAAGGCCCAATTCGCTATATAGACCAGTTCGTGAAAGGGTCCAATTCGTCATAAGGACCAATTCGTTATAATGCTTGATTCGTTTCAAAGCCAGATTCGTTATAATAGTTAATTCGCTATGAACTCCCATTCGTTAAGGACTGAATAACGAATTAGAACTTTGAAAGAATGTCAGAACAGTCCCTTGACTTCTAAAAGAATGAATTAATTACAAATAAGCCCTTGAACTTTGAGTTAGCGAATTAAATAATAATTTAAAATCCTAATGAAAAATGTGTTACGACAGCTCGACCCCAGCCAGGGACTCTGCCCCTTGGACCTTTCTAGGGGCTGCCGCCCCTAGACCTTGCTGCCAGGGGCGCTGCCCCCGGACTCCCGTCCGTTGAGGGTTATAATTAGACTAGAAACGTGATATAGATAGTGAAAGTTAATTGTTATACAGTTAGTCGTGCACAACTCAAGAAAGGAATAACTATAAACAATGAACGTAACAGCATTCTGGTGAGTTTCTAGCCCCATTCCTTATGTTTTCGGGGCTGTGTGCATACTCGATGTGATTAGTTAATACACCTATCCTAAGTGATAAGTGTATGCCCTACATGTATTATGTGAAATGTATGAATGGTTTCTTGTCGGTACATGAACGATCTTCGGAATTGCATGTACTGCCAGGAAATGGTTGTTGTTATATGTATGTTGTAAGATGAAGAATGAATGATGTATGTATGTGCGAAACTTACGATTATGTATATAGAAAGTATGTTAAGGAGGTATGGAAGAAAGGGTACCGGACCCTAATAATATCCGAGGATGGAGGGTACCGGACCCTAATAATATCCGAGGATGAAGGGTGACTGGACCCTAATAATGTCCGAGGATGAAGGGTGACCGGACCCTAATAATGTCCGAGGATGAAGGGTGACCGGACCCTAATAATATCCGAGGATGGAGGGTACCGGACCCTAATAATATCCGAGGTATGTAGGGCGAATGCTCTTAATAATGTAAGGTTAGTTATGAATGTTTATAAAAGACTGATGGACATGTTAAGTATGTAATGCGTACCTTTGGGCACGTATATGTGTATGTAAAGTAAGTTATGTGATTAACTAGAACTCACTCAGCGTAGTTGACTTTTAGTATGCACGCAGGTTAACAGGTTGAGACAATTGGTTTGTGCAGGACACATGGCTAGATCGAAGAGGCTGGCATATGAAGATTTGTCATGATGTTTTGATATTATCATTTATGTTATGTTTTTAAAGACAAGTTAAGAATGTTTGTAATGTATGGTTGACTATTATTATTATTCCACGAAAGTTTTAATTACCTCTGATTTAGAACTGTGTTTATGAGTAAATCCAACACCAAAGTAGGGCTACCGGTAACGGGGCCTTACAAACAATTTTATGACTAACAACGTATTTTGATCAAGTCAGTCATTTGGATTGTACGCAGTACAGTAGTGATCAAGTTTAATGACATTGGGTTTGCTATAAAAGCGAGTGAAATATTCATGTTTATGAATACCCAGATGATTAAGCCGCATAAAGACTCACAGTGTCCAGAATCCTAACGCTTGTTATTTGCTTTATTATATTTTTGGGTGATCAACAAATATAAGGCTTGAGTATGACCGGTAATTACATTTCTGCCATCCTCACCGAGACTTTTGCTAGAGACTAACACCTCTTTCAAATTGGATTTTCTTTATGTTTATATCACATACTTTACTCTAACAACTTGTTTAAGACCTATCAATGCACCAATGCAATTAAGCACTTAGTCTTTTAAGCTTATTTCTTGCTGGATTTGGGGTCAATCAATCAATGTACTATCATTTTCTCTTTTTTCTTCAAAAAATCAAAATTTTGAGGTGAATAAAACAAAAATGTATTTTTTCACCCCAGTCACTTTCAGTCTATAGATTAATGGCCATCCTATCATTCTACAAGTAGATAACAGGACCAATACATGCAAGCATGTTCCACAAAATTAAATAAACGACATAATTTTCAGCGAGAAAATTAAGTAAAAACGCAAAACAGATGCCCCAATTACTTTCCATTGTCAGGTAAATGGCTATCCGAACATTTACAAGTAAATCTCAGGACCAAACATATACAAGTATATGTCATTTAAATATGAGTAATTGACATACTTTTCAGCGAACGTATGCAAAAATGTTTTTAGTTTTTCTCTTTACATACTTAAAACACAATCTTTTTATCTTTTTTTTGATTTTTCTATACAAACGTGAAATTCACAATTTTTTTTAAAATTTTCTCACAAATAAAATAAAAACTTCACAATCTTTTTGGATTTTCGGATTTTTCCTATACAAACGAGAAATTCACAATTTTTTTTAAATTTTCTTATAAATAAAATAAAAACTTCACAATCTTTTTGGATTTACAATATTTTAAAATGTTTTTGGATTTTCAAAAGTTTAAAGAAAAGCATTAAAGAAATGAAACCACACTATTTTTGATTTTTCAAAATTTTCAATCTTTTTGGGTTTTATCTATACAAACTAAAAACACAATATTTTTGTATATTCTATTTTTCACCCCTAAAATCCAAAACCAAAATAAAATTTAAAGTAAAAATAAACCGAAAATAAAGATAGTTTATCCTTGTTTCAGGATATCAGCAAGAGTTTTTAATCCATTTAAACTAAGAAAAAATTGAAAACGCGTTTTGTCAAATGCTTTGGTAAATATATCAGCTTTTTGAAAATCGGTATGTACTTTCTTAAGGTTAATTAATTTCTTTTCGAAGCAATCCCGTATGAAATTATATCGAATTTCAATATGTTTCGTTTAAGAATGTTGTACAGGATTCTTGGTGATGCTAATGGCAGCAGAATTATCAATTAAAATGGAAGTAGTAATAAACTTCAAACCGTAGTCTCGAAGATGTTGTTGTATCCACAAAACCTAGGAACAGCAATTCGAGGCTGCAACATACTCAGCTTTGGCGGTTTAGTGGAGACCGTTGTCTGCTTCTTACACTGCCAGGAAACAAGCCGGCTTCCTAAAAATTGACATCCTGTTGTGGTAGACTTGAAATTAATCTTCCATCCACCATAGTCTGAGGCAGAATAAGCGGTAAGATCAAAAGTATCGTCCTTGGGGTACCATAACCCGGTGTCTGGATTGCCCCTCAGATATTGAAGAATACGCTTGACCGCTGCCAGGTGAGTCACTCGGGGACTAGCTTGGTACCTAGCACATAAACAAATAGCAAACATTATGTCGGGTCGAGAAGCAGTAAGATACATCAAAGAATCACTCATAGCTCGATATAGGGTAGGATCGACAGAATCCTCCAATTGATCTTGATAGGGTGATAAATTGTGACCCACGGGGAGAGGAGTATAAGGGGTTTTTCCGGCAGTAATCTTGAATCGGCTCAAGACGTCGTTCACATACATTGTCTAGTGAATGAAGATTCCTTTCGCAGATCGATGAACCTGCAACCCTAAAAATAAGTTCATCTCTCCCATCGAACTCATCTCGAACTTGGTTTGCATTGATTTCTCGAACTCCTTACACAACGCTCGTTTGTTGACCCAAATATTATGTAATCGACATAAATCTAAACGAGGAGAAGATCATCACCAATGTTTTTGTAAAATAAAGTGCAGTCAACAGTTCCACGTTTGAAGCCATTATCCGTCAGATGGTCGGCGAGCGTGCCATACCAAGCTCTCGGGGCTTGATGGAGACCATATAATGCCTTGTTTAAACGATAAACTCGGTCAGGATAATCGGGGTCTTCAAAACCCGGAGGCTGTAAAACAAACACTTCCTCGTGAAATTCACCATTGAGAAAAACACTTTTGACATCCATTTGATAGAATTTTATGTTCTTATAAGCTGCATAGGCTAAAAAGATTCGGATGGACTCCAATCTTGCAACCGGGGCATATACTTCAGTGTAGTCAATGCCCTCTTGCTGATGGAAACCTTGCACCACTAACCGTGCCTTGTTTCTCATGATCACCCCACGATCGTCTTTCTTACACTTATATACCCACTTAGTCGGAATTGCCTTCTTGACTCTAGCAGGTTTGTCGATAAGATCCCAAACACCCAAAAGTGCAAATTGCTGTAATTCTTCTTGCATGGCTTCTACCCAAGAAGGATCTTGAAGTGCCATAGGAGGAGTCGTTGGTTCAACTTGGGATAGAAAACAAGTGAATTCAGCAAGATTTACAATTCCAGACGAATGTAAATCTGTATAAGCATATAATACATTATTTTCACTTGATGAAGCAACTTGATGACGTGTTTTCACTCCCACATCAAGTTCTCCAATAATGTTTTCTTTCGGGTGATAATTATAAATCCTAAGAGTGGGATTCTCAGTAACATCAACAGTTTCAAATAAATTAGTGTAATGTTCACCCGGCTCGTGAGATGAAGCATCACTATCAAGTTCAATAACTTGATCAACCACTGGAGTGTCATCAGACGAAGTAGATGCATTATCAAAGAGAACTGGAGAATCAGTATCAGGATCTTTAGTTGAAGCATCGATTGGAACTTCAACATCATTAGAACTTGAAAATCTTGGAATTACCAGTTGTTCTTCAAAGTAAGCACGCACTAAATCTTCATCTGGGTGATCGTTTGTAGGAGTAAATGAATTAAATAAGCCATCATAGTCAAACATCCAGTCGGGGCCTTTCCCTTGAGGAGGAATGGTGTACTTTTGACAGTCCACATGATACCATTCATCAACAAAACCAGACGTGAAGTTAAATACTCGTTTCTTAGGAGAAGAATACCCCAAGAAATACCCTTCAATGGCTTTTTCATCAAACTTTACCACATCCTTTTTCAACATTGTACAAGGACACCCAAACGGTTCCAAGTACTTTAAATTAGGTTTCTGATTATTCAACAACTCATAACTTGTCTTCTTGAGTCGCTTAACAGTAAGAACCCGATTGAGTGTATAACACGCAGTATTCACCGCCTCATTACAAAATTGGACAGGAAACTTTGAATCAGTATGCATAGTTCTAGCAGCTTCAATCAACGTTCTGTTCTTTCTTTTACCTACACCGTTCTGTTGTGGTACATATGGGGCACTGTATTCTCGATGAATTCCCTTTTGTTAAAAAAATAAATCCAATACAATATTTTTAATTCAGTACCATTGTCACTTCGAATTCTCCTCACTTTCTGTTTGTATAGTGATTCGATCTTAATGATTAAATTTTGAACAAGAACCGGTGTTTGATCTTTCGAATTCATAAATAAGACCCAGAGTATCTTGAATAATCATAAGTAACTACCAGGCAATACCAATCACCAGAAGTACTTTCACGATTTACTGGACCAAAAAGATCCATATGAAGTCGCTCAAGAGGAGTATCAATGGAATTCAATAACTTAGACGGATGCGACTTTTTCTTCTGTTCGCCCTTTTTGCAAGCAATACAGTGATCGGATAACTTAAAATTCTTCAAAGACACACCTTCAACTAGGTCATTTTCCATTAGATAGTTCATCTTACGAACATGAATGTGACCCATTCTACGATGCCATAGAATAGAGTCTTTCTCGGTTGCTTTCGAGACAAAACATGTTTCACTAGATGTGGATACTTGATCGAGGTGATCGCATGATAACCATGTCCTCGGGAATCACATACCCCGGTTTCAAAATCAGACACCCTTTATCTGTAAATATTGTAGTGTATTGCTTGTCACAGATTTGCGACACACTCAATAAATTATGGTCTACCTTGTCACAATAATTGACCTTCTCAAAAGTAATATGCCCATTCGAAACATCACCTTCTTGTGTGATCATACCCCCAGAATTCCCAGCAAACGCCACATAAGCCCCTTGAATATTTCTTACATTGGTTAATAGGTCGAGATTTCCAGTAATATGATGAGAACATCCACTATCCATAATCCAGTTTTCACCAGAAATTGTCTTGGATGAACCCTACACACAAAAGAAAATGATTAGTTCAAAAAGGCAGCCCAGGCCTCAGTCTTGGGCACCTTTTGGTTTTCTTGAGAAATGTTAAACTTAGTCAAATTCAACTGTTGTTCAGCAACGTGAAAATAAGTTACAGGCTTCTTAGACTTTCGTCTTGGATAAGCAGCTTGAACTACATTTGAGTTCACGTTTTTGCATAACGGTTCATTTGGAACAAACTTTGGTTTAACTTGACCATGAGTTTCATTCATATGAACAAACTTTCAAGGATTCACGTTTGAGAACATGATGTGAGTATCATCATTATACGACACAGGTCGTTTTAGAATCTCCATTATCAAAGGAACTGATTTTGATTGATCTTTGACAAATGGGTGAAGATTCTGAGAACTCTTCTAACCACAGTTTCTTTCCACATGACCTTGTTGAATGCAAAGGAAACAACTTCGCATGTCCACATGATTGTGTTGAGATTTAGCAGTGACATATGATATAGAAGGTTGATGATGACTCACGTTTTTGGTAAAACTCTTAGCTAAATCATCAGATAACTCAGATTTCTTTTTCAAATAAAAATCCAAGTTAGAACAATTTGAGTAACTTTTCAAAGTATCTGTTCCAGTTGACTTTACAAATTGAACTTTCTTAGAATGTTTTAAAACTTTTTTAGCTTTAGTTAAAGGATCAGATGAAACTGATGTTTTAGCTTGAGCAAACTGACGTTCAAGATCTTGAATCTTGGAAGTTTCATTGTGAAAAACACTCTCGATCAGTTCTGGTTTGATGATACTAATCGGGATGTCTTTCTCAGTGAACATCGTGTCAATTCCTTTTAACTTAAACACACGAACAGTAGATGGCTTGGAAACATTTAGATTTATGAAATGCAACAAATCCTCATCAGAAATTTTGGGTTTTTCTGGTTTCTTAGATTTCACTGGTTTAATCTTAACATGATTATCTTGTTTCACTTGAGTTGTGTGTGAACCATACACAACCTCCTCAAATTCATGAGGTTCACACAGTATGTGATCAGAACTTGGAATGTTCTTGTTCTTATATATGATTTCATGTTCGAACACATCCTCAATGATGATTTTGTCTACATTTTCAACAAAGACTTTGTTGCTTTGAACATGAGGTTTATGAGTTGTAGTTTGGACTTTAACAGTTTCAGGTTTAACTGGTTTTGCTTTTTCAGAAATCACAGATTCTTTAACAATCACATCCTCTTCTTTTCTAGCAAAAGGATTTGGTTTGTAATCATTTTGAAAAGGTGGTGGAATTTCAACAAAATCTATTCCTTTCTTTGAATCTTTTTGCTTACCAGATACTTTAATTATTTCATTTAGCAAAAAGGAAGAGTTTCTGAATTTGTCCAACTTGTTCCTTAACTCAAGAACCTCATTTTCAAGCTCGGTTATCTTTGATCTATGTTTGAAGATTTCTTGAAACTTTTGATCATTAATAGTCATTGTAACCGATAACTCAGCCTTAAGATCATGATTGCTTATAGTTAAAGCCTCAATTTTCTCTCTTGAATTCATTTGAGAGGTTAAGGATTGCCTATAAGTGTCCTTTAACGAAACAATCTCTTTTAGCAAATTATCATTTTGAAGTTTTAAGGAGTCTATCTTAGGCTTGTTGATTTCACATTTAGCACATGAAGTATTAACGAAAATTTAGAAGTTGAAGTATTGACCTCATTTTGCTTAGCCATGTAGGCAGATGTGGTTTAATCACTGATTTTAGCCATACACGCGAAAGTGGTTGGAAGCTTTTCACTTGAATCATCTGAATCAGACTCAGTATCAGCATTAGAAGACAGTTCACTTCCACTTGCATCTTGAAAATTCTCAATAAATCCAAACATCGCCAGATTTGCTTGATTGTTATTGCACAACAATCGTTGTGACCAGTCATCCTCATCTAAATTTGACAACATTGCTTGAGTTCTAGAAGATGATGGTTTCATTCTAGAAGATTTTCCCGCATCACTTCCACTTTTACCAGATGAGTTCTGATCTTGCTTTCTGGGACCAGTGTACTCTTTCTTTGGCTTATCACTTTCTTTTGCAAAATGCCCAAATTCTTGACAGTTGTAACACTTGACCTTTAATTTATCAAAACCCAACTTCTTATTCAAAGATGGAAGATCTTTACCCGTTCTCTGCATAAACTTTTTCACTTTCCTGACTATCATAGCCATATTCCACTTTAAGTCCATCGGTTCCAAATCATCAGGATCAATTGGGTCATAATCTTCATAAGTCAAATCGCTCGTTCCAATTTTACTACTAACCAAATTCTCATATGAAGTCATGAAGGCAGACAAGAACGAAAAATTTTGTTCGGCCTCCCTCATGTTCACATTTGGTTGTGATGGAAATTGATTTATAGCTGACGAGTTTCCAGAATCTCCAGATGAGCCAAAAATACCAAATGAACCAGAATTTCCACCCGTGTAAAAACAAGCACGTGGATCACTATAGATAGTTGTTGCATTATCGCTTGCAGTTTGTGTTAGAAATGCAGTGATAGGAGAAATGGTTGAACTTAATGGCATACTTCCACCATAAAATGCAGGATCTTGACTATCTTTTTAAGACTTTTGACATTTAAGATCGTATTCTCGTGCCTCGATCTTTTGCATAAATTCCGATGCCTGCAAATCTTCATTGTTGAAATAATTATTCTCTTTTAGAACCATCAAGAAAGTCGAGTAAGAACTCTGTAATGCACTTTTAATGGTATCAATTTTATCAATCTCAGAAGTTTCCAGCCTCATCTTATCCATCTCAGCTATCAAATGATTAAATCTTGTTGTCATCTCTTCAACCGTCTCACCGTTAAGCAAGTTAAAGTTTCTAAATTGAAACTTGAGCATAACCTTTTTGCTTTCAGCAGTGTTACCCATACTCCTCATACGAATGTGTTGGAATAATGAGGCACAAATCTTTATACTCCCTACTTGGTGAAAGATGTTTTCAGGTAAAGCCATAGTGAGAGTAGAATAAGCTTTTGTCTCAATTTTTTAATGCTTTCTTTTCTTCAACCGAATATTGCGAGATAGCTTTAGGTATAAAACCAATGGTCTCATTCCAAATCATTAGAACGGTGTAAACTTCATCTAAGAAATAAGAACAATCAGAGTGAACTGACCCTAGATGAGCACGGAAACGGGGTTTCCATTTAGCAAAATCGCTCACATTTTATTAAGCGTGGACACTTTCAATGTGAACCGATCTCGGTATCCAATTGCAAAATTTGTTGCATTAACATATTTTGGGAAGCTAATGCATACATACCAGCCATGTTTGCTAAATAATCAATTTTATTAAACTCCAAGGGTTAAAATTGAAAATTAAATGAACTAACTATGAACAGTAGATGTAATGAGCTATGAACAGTAGGTAACGAATCACAACTTAACGAATTTAAGATTGTTCAGGTAACGAATTATGAATGATTTTAACGAATCTGAAACAGTTTCTTTAACGAATTGGTCCACGAAACAGATGGTTTCCTTTAACGAATCACTAAGTGTAAACTTAGAGACTTAAGTAGCGAATTAGCTACAGTTGATAGCGAATCAACTAATAGCGAATCAGTTAGTTACAAAGGTTGTAACAAACTTCTGACAACAATTGCCACGTGGCAAAAGTTGTTAAGATTAAAGTTAACGAAACAGGACACGTGTGACACGAATTGAATGACACGAATGAGAAATTATAGTGAATCAAAATAGCGAACTAGTGAACAGTGTTAACGAACTATCAAATGTTTAACAGATCTTCAAACTCGTATGAAGATCTTCAAATCTTCAAACAGAATTTCGAGAAATCTGGAAAAAATTTCCAGATTCAACAACACTAATACCTAGTCTCAAATCCGTAATACTCAATCAATATCACACCAAATCGTCCAAATAACCTATCGAATTACTCGGAATCACAACGCGAACCCAAATCAACAACTCTCGTAACCAATTAATACAAATCTCGTATCAAATTGCATCAAAACTATACTCTGTTTTGACCAACAATAGATCCGGACCAACAATTCACACAAATTCAATCCAAATTCCAATTCCTCACTACCACAACTTACCAATACCTTACCAATCTCAAATCCAAATCACTCAATCCATTTCCAATTCTGAATCGACTCAATTCAATCCAAAATCAAACCGGAGATAAACTTAAACACAAAACTACCGATTAACAATCTAATTAATACCAATTAACATCCAAATCAAGAGTAAAGGAGCACCGAAAGCTCTGATACCACTTGTTTGAACACGTTAACTAGATACGCATATCTCAGATCTGATACATATATAATTAACCATTAATAAGGATCTAGTTCATAATTACGCTTAATTGTATGTTATATGTTATATATTAGTTGTAAGTATGTGTATAATATTAGTAAGAAGCTTGAGAGAGTATTTGGACAGAGGTTCGTTAATGTTAACTCAAAACTTAAATTAAACAGTGGCCGAACCCACTATATATAGAATAAGAGTCTAGTTCGTTACACATTCAGTAACGAACTATCCAATAACTTCGTTACATACATTAAATAGAATAAACTTAACGAATCACCCCCTGATTCATTAAACATCCTTAACGAATCAGGAGGGAACTAAACTTAAATCTAGTTCGTTAAGCATCCTTAACGAACTAGAAGCTAATCTTAACGAATTACAATAATAACTTAATACTTTATTACATTAAGAAAACGAAAAATACATTAATGATAAATACAAAGACTCGAGACGCAAACCATGTACTAACAATTGGAGCCGCCCTTATTGGTCTTGAAGCAATTGCTAAGAAAGAAAATAAGAGAAAAGAAGTCTTTGGTTTAAGTGGAGAACGTTTGGGTTCAACACCTACTCAACCAAGCATCATCACTGTTCTGTTTGAATTTATTATTTTAATAATGAGCTTGGTTGTTGAACTTAATAATTTTGATTGTTTGATTTTAAGATGCTAGGCTAAACTTTTTATGCTTCCTAGGCTTGTGAAGAACCATTATTGAAGTTTTATTTTATTTGGAATTTGCTTTTCTTTAAGGGTTTATGAATTAGTAAAAAGTTTAATATTATTTATTCGATGCATATGGGTGCTTGGTTTTATTTGATGAGTTATATTTTTTCACATTTTCTTTGGTGATTATTTGTCATATAATAGGATTTTGTCAGGTCATTAACTGTGTGTTATTGACTAGTTTGTAATTGATATGCATTAAAATAATATAAACAATATTATTAATTAAATAAATAAAAGTGTGCTGTTAATCTAAAAAACTGTAAGGTGGTAGGGTATATGATAGGTCTTTGTTGATTAAGATTGCTAGATTTAGTTCTTTGTAAGGAGTCCGTCTAGGTTTGATTTTTCAACTTTGTCTATTGAGTCGAATGAATTTATTAAACCACCTTTGATTTCCGCGTTGTAAGGTATGTTGTCGTTTAAAGGTAGTCATTCATAATTAATTAGATAACCGTAAGGAAGTCTAATATTAAAACTGGTGTTTTTAAAACTTTATAGAAATCCATATGTGTCTTCTTGAGAAGGGTCAGGAGTCCTGTTCGGGTTTTCTTTTAAGTGACTATTTTAGGATCCCAGTTTCATAACAAGCATTTTCCGATTAATTGATAACTAAAACCTTGGGGATTCTAGTCTAGGTGGTTTTTCATCGTTATCTGATTTAAATCAATTAAAATTGTCTTGTGTTTATTTTACTTATTTTCTTAATTAGGTTAATATCAGTTTTCAATAAAACCCCCCCTTTAATAATAATAATTAAATAGTCGTGTCAGTTAATCGAGTCTAATTAAGTTAATTTACGTAATTTAAAGAGTCTTGTGGGTTCGATATCCGGACTTACTTAGCTTTACTAGAGTCGATCGGTTCACTTACCAGTTAGTAGTTTAGTCGAGTTTTAGAGAGTCTAGAGTATTACTTAGTATCTAGATTAGCGTAATTTAGTTAATAATTGTTAGATACTTTAGCACATCAACGGTACACTTACCATTTGTGTGAACTATGATAGATTGTTTGGTTTTTAAAGCTTAGTTGCGATTCGTGATTACTATATATATATATATATGTATATATTTTCGCATATCAAGTTTTTGGCGTCATTGCCGGGGACATGGTTTGAGGCGATTAGAGAACGTCTCGAGTTTGAGAACTTGCCTTTTGTATTTTTGTATATATCTAGATTAATATAGTTAGCTTAGTTTTTATTTTATCTCATTATTAATTGTCTAGTTTTAGTTTAAGTTTAATTAATTTTCGTCTACTACTATCTGGTGCCCGTGATCCGTTTCTATTTAAGTGTGGAGTAATGGAGACTTACGGGAATGGATTCAAAGAACAAAAACGTTACACCATTTGGCAGATGAAGATAAAGAAGATTTTGGATTGCAAAGAGAAAAATCGAGTGAAACCCTGGTCACGTTTGATTTTTGTATTAAGGGGGAATCTTCTAGGGTATGAAAACACATTCAGTGAATTCATTCAACAAATACCAGATCCAGATGATTTAATGTTTGATTGGTTGCGCATCATCCATGACACAAATCCAAATGCCCCATTTCCGACCCAACAAGCTTTAGATGGAATCTGACTTGGTTTAATGAGTCAGTCACAACTTAGTGAGCTGATTATCGAGTTTGAGGTTGATGTTATGGAGATTCAAATTGAGGAATATGTTCCTTCATGGGAGGACGAGTTTAGGGGTGGGTTTGGTGAAGAGTTGATGGATTTTACCGTTACAGATGAATGAGAGTTTGACCCATGATATGAGCTAAATTATATATAAATATTAAAACTAGTTCTCACATTTTTAAGTGGCTTTAAACTTGTTTTTTATGAAAAACGTCTAATTGGTTCATATTTAGAGTTTAAAAGGTTAAAGAGACAATGATCTAAGATGATGTATTTTCGCTAAATCCAACAAATAATATTAAAAGTTTTATGAATTTCTATTTTCACTAATATTAAAAAAAATAAAATAATAATCGATTTTTCCTAAATGTAAAAATTACATATAATATATTAAATGACCTTGAATGTTAATAATTGTTGGTGTTTAATTTGTGATGTAGGCCACGAGAGTTTGGACTGCAAATAAAAAAACTAAAAGATGAAAAGTCCATAATAAAATAAACAAGTCCAACATTCCTGGAACCGATATATCAAAGGGTTTAACAATTAACATAAAAGGGAAGAAATGAGACGTCAATCAGGAGGGGCGGCTGACTTGGGGAGCACCCCTGGTTCGACCAGCGGAGATCTAAGAAGTCAAGAGAAAAGAAGCAAGCAAGCACACATGTCTCATATATTATATTATTCTATAATTTATAGATCGTATTTCATTTATTATTTTGAGAGGCTAAATTGTTATACTGTCTGGGTTTGGATGAATACTTTGTAGACTCGTTTTATTATCTGTTTTGGATTTATTATTGATTGGTTCATGTTTTGGTAAAGTCTTTATTTTATTTGGTTGTGATGCATATGCGTATTTGGTATTAATTTACTATCAGTTTTTGTTCCATACGTCTTTCTGAATGTTTTTCATGTATGGATTCATATTAGGTTGTTTACTGTGTGTTTACAACTAGTTTATGGTATATAGTTAACGTATTCCATTGGAATGATAACTGAGAGTTTAGAGATACCTTATATTCTGTCATTTGAGAGACCGGGAGGTAATTAAGCGTCGTCTGTTTTGGTCTTTTGTGGGTTTGGGTAGTGATTGCACGGGAGTGAGTTACCCTAGATTCCTTTAGATTCTTACAGATCTGAGTTATAACCGAATTAAATAAGAATACCCCTTTACGCCTTAGGGTTTTTTGTGATTAGAGAGACCGGGAGGTAATGTATTCTTTGGGTACCTTAGCATAGTTAGGTAAGGTGAGACCGGGAGGTGATCCGAACCATTAGACCGTTGAGCTTTACATGATATTTAAGGTTCTTAGGTATTGTTGGTGAGACCGGGAGGTGATCTAGCATACTTTAGTTATTCCTTAAGTTTCATATTTTTAGAATTCGGTAACCAATTATAAATCCAATTCTGAGAGTTTACGAGTTGACTAGTAGGATTTCTTACCTAGGTAGTTGTTTCCCCTATTTCAGTTCTAAACCGATTTGTCCGTGTCTAGTTTCCGTGTCAGTTTTAGTTTAAGTATTATTTTATTTTTAGTTATTAATTAAAAAAACACAAAAATCAATTAAATCTATTTATTTAAGTTATTAGTCTAGTTTAGGTGTCGCTAGTGTCCTGTGGATTTGACATCCGAACTTCATTAGGCTTTATTGCAATCGATAGGTACACTTTCCTGTCTAGTGGTCTAGCATTAGGAGAGTCTAGAATTATAAATTTAAAACTAGATTGTCTAGGTTAGGTTAGGTTTTAATAGACCGTTTGCACATCAACCCACTTGGCGATTTAAATTTGCTTGAGGATCTGTTGTATAACGAGCCAAGTACGGGGATCAATAAGGAGCCTTGTGAGGAGAGCTGTGAGGTGGTTGGTGATTCAGTCTTCCAACCATTACACTTCGATTGTGAAAAACCAAAACATGACCCGTACTCAATCTCCATCCGGGATATCTTTTAAAACGTTGGCTAAAAGAATTAGAAGGAAGATATATGGAATCAAAGATCACGGTTTGATGATGAGTTTGAATTCCTCACCTCACTTTACTGAATCATTTTCGGGGGAATTCAAGAATTGGTGGTTGAGCTGAATTTAGATTTTCGGGCCAATATGAGTAATGCAATTAGTTTCTTCCCATCTAGTTATAAGAGGAGAGTGTTGAGGAGTATTGATAGGAAACGGATAAAGGAGAAGCCTCCTGATTGAGGTTTAGAAAGTGAGTCCGGCTGAAGACTCGTATATAAACTTTGCGCTTCCCGGGAGGAAACCCGGTAATATGTTTCATTTTATTTTGTTTTAGTTTTGGTTTTGTTTCTCCGATACTCCAATTGTTTCTTTTCTTGTTTGAAGGTTGTTCAATGATTGGTTGATGATGGTTAATGAGATGATTATAAACAAGTGTGTGGATGCCACTTGTTTTAGAGGATCCGTTTTCGTTCATGAGTGACAACTTGGTAGAGAACACTTGAGTTTGAGGCTTGTGTTCGAATTGGAGGGCACGAAACATGACTCATGACACACGTTCACTGCTATTTACCAGGGAAGTCTGTTCCATTTTTCTATATTTATTTTATTTTTGTCTTTTTCCTGTCTCATATTGAGGACAATATAACATTTAAGTGTGGGGATAGAGAATTGGTGTTTTAAATGTACTAATAGATAACAAAAATAAAATTAAAGAAATGTTTAAAAGAAAAATTATTAAAAACGATAAAAGATTTTAAAATTTTTTGTTCCTTGTTTTCAAATTTTGTATTAAACAGGAAATGATATTATCTACCAATTATTATCACCCTTGAATTCTTAAAATAAAAATGAGTTTTTAAATCAGAGTACATAATTTGTGATGTGTCGGTGGGCTTAGCTCTTTAGTTGCTATAGACAATACATGTTTGACTTTAATTGAATCTTGATGTAATTGAACTTTAGTGGGATGCGTTAAAATAATTTTGGGATGAAAACCTGGCCCATACTCAAAGCCTCATGTTTGATTTGATTGCTAAATTTTTATGAAAATCTGAATACTGAAATACGATACTTGGGTAAGTTTAACGTTAGGGTATACTAGTTAGCCCATGATATAAACATAAGAAAACATACTTCCAGTTATAGTGGTAGACACTTCATAGGTGTATGGTTTTATAACCTTAAATCCTGTATTGATGGAATGCTCCAGGATTCGGAGACTATGTGTCAGTATACGATACATCATCTGGGTGTTCACATCGCCTAAGTGGATTTGTGAATATGTAGATAAGCTAAAAATAGCAAACCCGCAATTTATTGCCATTTCATAAGTCATAAAATTTGACAACTCATTCTTTAAAGTACAACTACATTACTGACTTGATAAAACCACGTTGTTAGCCATATGAGGTCTCCTTGCTCGCGTTCTATTACTATTAAGAAACGGACCACAAGGCTCATATCATATTTAAACCGACAGATGAATTCGTGTATACTCACCGATGGTGATGGTCCTGGGTGTTGCTTGATAACGGGGGTATGTCATGTAGTTGGGAACACTAACTAGTTCCTTTTTAATTGCACTTTATTGAGTATCTAAGTGGCTGCCTAGTAGACCTTAATGCTTAAATTTAGGTGGATAAACAATATCGTTGATCGTCTCAGTTTTTGCTTAATTGTTACATTATGTTTTGATCAGTTATGAGGTTTAAGTAAACTTGGGGTGGTTCCGCGTTGGTAAAACTGAGCAAAAAGGAAAAAAATATTATTATCAATTTCGGCTTCCACTAGTTCATATAAACTTAAAAGACCGTCACATGTTATTTGTCTTGTTGCGTATGGAAAGAGAATGAGTTTAAAGTGTACCAACATACTGGCAATTGAGGTTAATATTTTTAATATTAAAAAAAATCAAGAGTTGGGTTGCCACTATCAATCTGTTATGATCCTGTGCATACTTCTTTTTCAGGGACGAAAAAGTCTTAAGTATAGGGATATTTGATGTATTGTAAACACACTAGTTTTTCGCGCTATTTATCATTGTTTTAATCCCTTATTTGTCTAATATTTAATGTTTTTAACTTTTTTTAGTATGATCTTACATGAATATGTATTTTGTAGGTTACGGGTTTAAAGAGAAAGAAACTGAGCTTACAAAAAGAGACTTAGAGGCCCATTATGCACTATTATTAAAGAACCAACTCAAAGGCCCGACCCATATCTATTGTGCGAATCCCATGCATGGTTATAATGTAATAAACATAAAATAACAAACCCTAAGGAGCCCCCAAGCTATTCTGACCGAAATTGGCAGCAACAACAAGAAAAAAGAAGAAAGAAAAAAAAAGAACCCTAATTCTAGCCCTAGTTCCGATCGGCAGCCAAGGAGGGAAGAAGAGGAGTTTGCAGCCAAGTTACAAGTGTTTATCAAGTGTTTAAGAAGCCAAGTAACAACCATAAACATCATCTTACATCAACATATACTTCGGTTTGGTTTAAGTTTCATTATTCTCTTGTTTTTTTTTTATCATAGAATAGATTTATTTTGCAATTGAGTTAAGGATTAAGTTGTGTTTGATTATACTTGATTGTGGATTGATTTTATTAATGATTTGGATGAGTAATATGAATGTTTTATTAAGTATATGCTGCTTTTCATTTAAAATGCTTGGTTAATCTTGTTAGTTCTACCTAGGTTTGATGATAATTGTTAAAGTTTGATGAGTTTTATGGATTGTTTGATCAAAAGACTTGAATTGCTATTGTAAAGTTTGATTTATATATGAAATAGGTTGTGTTTAGTGGCTGAGATTTTATTAATATTACTTCATAAGCCTCATGCTTTGATTGAATGATTGTGTTTTGATTGATTTTTGCAAGTTTGATTCAAGACTTTGTGTTTAGGGTTTTTTTGCAGTCGGTACAACTGTAGGGTTTTGTTTAGTGAGTTATTATATAAAAATCAGCTGGTTTACACCTTCTTGAAGATCGAGAGGTGATAAGAAGTTAGGGTTGTCTCATAGCCTTTGCATGCTAGGATTAGAATTGCGCGAGAGCGAGTTCGGTTCTTGTCGGGTTTGGGTTTTTGAACAACTAGTTGATCTAGTTTTTGTTAAAATGAATTGTTCCTTTATCCTTCGTTGTATTCATATTTATTAGGGTCGAGTTTCGGTGAGTCCGAGAGGAGAGTTGGCATTAGAACACCTTAGTAATCATTTTCCGGTTTGCCTTTCTAATCATTTAAGTGTAGTTAATATTTGTTAGTGAGACCGAGAGGTGATCTAGCTAGCTTGAGCGAGCCTTAGTTGTGTTATCCTTAGATACCGGTGTCGTGAGATCATTCAATCCATTTTCTTGTTGAGCCGTCAACTTGATTTTTACCTAGGTAGACGTTTTCTCCATCGTATCAGTTAAGGCTTGTTATGTGTTCTTAGTGTGGTAAGTTTTCTCAGTTAGTCCAGTTAGTTAAGTTAGTTTTTAATAAATAAGATAACGAAATATATAATTTAGGCAGGACTTATATTAGGGTTAATTATCTGAGCTGTTCTCACGTGTCTTCGTGTTCGATATCCGGACTTTCTTTTTCTTTGCTATGCGTGACCAGTACACTTGCCGTTTGTGTGAACTGGGATAGATTGTATTTTTTAATGCTTTGTTGCGATTCGTGTTTACTATATATATATATTCTCATATCAAAGATCAGGAATCCACTCCATTCTTCCTTGATGAATATATTGTAAATATGTGATAAACTTGCCTTAATAATACATGATAGAATAACCCATCATATTTAAGTGAACATATTATATGACATAAAAGTAAGTAACATGCATATTTTCAAGTCCACCCTTGATTAATCTCATGCTACCACGAGAATGCCAATTTAAGTAGGAAAATAGTTTAGTGAAGTAGAAAGATTAGGATTGACTTCGTTTTCTCAAATACCTATTCTAACAACTTCGGGTGGTTATAGCTTAGTCACACAACCTCCTCTTGGTTGATTTAATTAGGTTATAATTACACTTTCCTACATATGATTTATTTAACTAGTATGATAACCTAAGCAATCGTGTTAACAATGTTATTTCAGAATTACCAACACTAGAGAAATAGATCGTAACTTATATCTCATCATTTCTAAGTATAATATAAGGATCCATGTTTTATCTTAGATAAGTTATCAAGATATTCTTTTTACCATTTATAGTCTCCAAGAACATGAATGAATCATGAATGATTGTTAGTCATCAACCTTGATTTGTTGAGTTAAAGTGATAAAATATTTATCATCAAAGGATAATTGCAAGATGACCATGTACTTTACTAAACTAAATCACATATTTAAGATAATCATCAAGTAAAACAAAGTTTCTTCATAGAAATTAGATGGTAAATGGAGTTTAACTCATAATGAGCATGGTTATGAACACCAAAAGAGATGAATATAACAAACACATGATCAAACTAGAATAATCTAACCAAATGTGGATGAATCTTCCTTCTTCAATGGTGATGGATGATGATGATGATGATAACCTCAAAGCCTTCAAAGTCTCCACAATACCTTCAATATGAGTGTAAAGTTGGTGTTTTTATAAGAGAAATCCGTATAGAACTCTATTCAAGCACACTTGATGAATGCAACATGCACCACTATTTATAGGCAAGCTGGAGGATCAAGTACGGCCCCGTGCCCCATGAGGCACGCCCCCGTGTCCATCTGTCTACTCACATATACACTCTGTTCCAGAGTCTCACTTATGAAGAGAAAAGAAAGGAAAGTGAAGGGAATCAAGCAAAGAAGGTGTTTCAGAGTTTTATTTGGGAGGAAATGGGTGAGAAAGGAAAGAAAAGTGATACAAATTTAACATGATTTATTTTCCTTCCAAATTGGAAGGAATCTGATGGAAAGAAAAGGAGCCATGATTGAAATTACTATCTTACCCTTATCTTATCTACAATGGTTCATATACTCTGCTCAGTTAACTAAACATAACCAGAAGTTCTTCATCACAATATCTCAACAACGACTGACCAACGAAGCATTTCCACACCCACTGACCACCTGCTTCATCAACGCTTGTTTCAACCCCTCTTTTATTAGGTATTCTTAATTCTTAATTCAATATCTAACACTTTATTTTGATTTTACATCTTTAGGGTTTTAGTAACCAATTAATGAATGATTAATTTGGTTCTTTCATGTAGAGTTAGTCGAGGGCTAAGCATGTTCTTTGTTAATTGTAAAATAATTGTTATCTGTTAACTTGAAATTCAAAGTTTTTGAATTTAATAAGAGCTTGAAATTTGTTAACCGAAAGACAAAATGAGAGGCTATGCTTTTTCTTTGTTAATATATTAGCCTTTTCAATTTAATAAGTTGATCAAAACTTCTTAGATCAGTAATTACAAAATCCTCTCAAATATTGCTTTATAATTCTTAATGGTATTGGTAGTATATATGCTAATGGTGTTTACGGTCCGCTTTTGACGGTTTTTATTAGTAACTGTTTTTGATAATCAAAAACCAAAAGCGAACCATTGAAAATCAAAACCGAACCATTACTAACGGTTTGGTTTCGGTTTTGTTTCATGGGGTTTGGCCTTATAAGCCCTTCAAAAAAATGCTATTGATTAAATAACGAAAACTTATTTAAAAAAATAACATCCATATCTTTAAACAGTTTATTACTCAAAAGATCCTTCTTCAACCTCTAATTGCTTTTGTTTTGGTGATTGGTCACAACACAATAATACACAAATCTTAATTAGACTATCTAACTAAATCACTATATAGAAGGGGTGTTCACGGTCCGGTTTGAACGGTTTTTAAGGTCAAACCATGAACCAAACCACCAGTACCGGATTTTTAATAATCGAAAATGAACCTAACCGAACTGTTACTAACAGTTTGGTTCGGGTTTGGTTTCATGGTTTAAAGTTTAAACACGTTAGGTCTTTATAAAAAATGCATAAAAGATAAATTTAAAAGTTATAAAAAATGAATAAAACAATGCATCACAATTCCTTTTAAGCAAACAAAACTCATTATATTGTGTGCTGCTGTGCTGTGTTACTGCACTTAATAAAACAATTCTTGAATGTTAAATCATAAGCCTAACTTTCTTATATGTATTATATTCTAATCAAGTAACACTTTCCACAGTTCATAAACTCACAATGGATAATCAAATACTCAAGATAGCTCATGTTGTGCGAGCTAGACAACTGCAAGCAATTAACCTGATTTGCGTAGTGGTGGCTTTCATTACACAACATAAGCCTTCAACAGTACATGTTAATTTACCGACTAGAGATGAAATTTTACAGAGAAGACATGTACTAGAAGAGATCTTACACGACCTTTTAAATTGTGGTAAATGTCGTGAACTTATCCGAATGAGTGAGAAAGCTTTTATCACATTGTGCAATATCTTAGAGCGTGACGGCGATCTTTGACCTACTCAACGCATGTATGTTGAAGAACATGTTGCAAGATTTTTACATGTTGTTGGTAATGATTTGAGAAATCGGTTTGCCTCTTGGATATATCGTTGTTCTGGATCAACAACTAGCCGGTGCCTTCATTGAGTTCTGCGAGCAATTTTATCATTAGAAAATCGTTATCTTCAACAACCTAAAGGTGAAATTGTCCCAAAAGAAATTCAAGAAAAGAAGAGATTTTATCCTTTTTTCAAGGATTGTATAGGGGCAATTGATGGAACACATGTTCGTGTCAGAGTACCTAATAAAGATGCCCCTAGATATCGCGGTCGCAAGGGATACCCGATAATAAATGTAGTGGCTGCTTGTACATTTGATTTGAAGTTTACATATGTTTTAACTGGTTGGGAGGGTACTGCATCAGACTCAAGAATTATAAAGAATGCGCTAACTAGAGAAGATAAACTAATTATTCCGACAGGTAATCTTAAACCATATTTACTTACTTGTGTAGTATTTTATGATAATACTAATTATATAATAATTGTAGGCAAATACTGCTTAGTAGACGCGGGTTTGCCTCATACGAGTACCTTAATGACGCCATATAGAGGTGTTAGGTATCATTTGAAAGAGTACTCCACTCGCACCCCTGAGAATGCAAAGGAATTGTTTAATCTTTGTCACACATCATTACGTAACGCAATTGAACGGGCATTTGGTGTTCTTAAAAGAGGTTTCCTATTATTAGAAGTACGGAGGAACCATTTTACTCTTGTGAAACACAATCTTCCATCTTTTTGGCATGTTGTATTTTACACAACTTTTTACTAGAGGAAGATCATGACAAAGATCTAGAATATGAGGTCATACGCGAGGTGTTAAATGGGCCCGAAGAGGAAGAGCATCGTAATACAAGAGATGTGTATGAGGGTAGTATCGGAGTGGACGGATTAAGGAATTCAATTGCAAATGAAATGTGGATTAACTATTTGATGTATCCAAACAATGAAATAGATATGTCAAAATAGTTACAAAATATAATGTTATTGTAACGTAGGCGTTGATGACGTTATTTCTATTTCTTTTTGTTGGTAGTTTTTGGTTATGTATTTTGAAAACAATTATGTAACTGGTACGGGCCAACTGGTTTTTCCTATATTGAGCATCATTATTAGGTGTTAACAATATATCTTGGGTGTTATAAGCTGTTAACATTTTTTAAAATGAACTGATTCGAACAAATTAAATTCACTTATCATAAAAGTTATCCATTAAACAAAGATGTCAAACTTCAATGTTAACAGCAACATTGACCCCGCTGTTGACCACCGGTCATACAAAATATAAATTTGCATAATACATGGTACACAAACTCATGAAGGTTGCTACAGGTCGTTCTGATTCTGATGAAGTGAGATCAGGCCTTCACAAAGTGTTTGAGGTATACAATATTTTCAATGCCAGATATGATAAGTTTTAGCCATTGTCCCATCACAGTAAATGTAGTCGAACAGATGGCAAATGATTCTTCAAAGGATCATAAAGTGTGTAAAGTTACAGAATTTTTATGTTCTTCAAATTATAAGTTTGACTAGAAAAAGTAGTTTGTTTCACTTGGTTGCAGATTGCTTACAAACAAAGGTATATGTGACATTATGTATGCTAATTAGAGTGTGAATTGACTAAATTACCATTAGGGAGCTTCTTCAACGCTGTCGATTTTTAGATGATATGCTTGGATCTACAACAATGATGTATACCAGGAGTTGTAATGATTTGGTGGAGAGTGACCAGGTACACATATATAACTTTTAACTTGCAAGCTTCGTAATCAACTATCTAATATGTGTGTGTAAATCATATGCAGATACAAGCCTAAGCGAGAAAAGGATGAAGCACATTTGACGGCACACCATGAGTAAACATCAAGGATAAGTGTTTTTAAAACTTGTATCGAATTCTGTATCGATTTGGTACCGTCGGGTCCGAATCAGTACCAAGTTTTGAGTTTACGATATCGGTACGAGACCGGTAGCGGTACGGGTCGGTACGGTTCCAATATTTCCCGAATTTTGCACGAAATACCGGTAACGGACCGAACATTTCAGTACCGATACCAAATATTTCAACTTTTCGGGATTGGTACCGGTACCATCCCGAACTCATCCCTAGTAAACATAATCTTTTTGTCATGTTGGAGTATTTTTTATTTAATTATCTCTATAAAGGGTATAATAGTAAAAATGAACTTCCTTTTCTTTTCCATCCATCTCAGGAACACATAAAATGCTTACTTTCTTTTCCTTTCATTTAAACTCAGGAACACAAAATGAAATCACAATTTTCTTTTCCTTTCCTTTCCTTTTCCTTCTAATTTCCTTTCCTTTCTTTTCCCTTGTTAAATGAAACTCGGGAACATAGTGATAATGCTCTGTTATATCGTACATGATGACTCACCACGGGGGCGTGCTTCATGAGGCACGGCCCCGTGTTTTGGGTGTCTGTTATATTTTCGTTTTGTCCTTTCTAAAAGGTGACCGCGGCCTCATGTCCCTTGAGGCACGACCCCGTGTCCAGCTGTCCAGTATTTTGTCTTTTTCTTGTAGATTTTTGTGTTTTCCTGCACAGGAAAGCATGGGGGCATGCTCCATGAAGCATGGGGGCGTGTTTTGTTGTTTTCTTGAGTTTTCTTTGATTTTTCTTTGAATTTTCATTCGTTTCTTCGTTTGAGGCTTGGATTCACTTGAAAATAAATTTTAACATGATAAGTAGTTATTTGAATTATATTTTATAATAGAAGTTGCGCAGGATTTAGAGATTATTTGATGCTAAAAAGATGTATATTTTTATATACATCAAACATCCCCACACTTGAACCTTGCTTGTCCTCAAGCAAGCTACTTATAAATATTCTCTAAAAATAACAAATTAGGACCATAGCATAAACATCCCCAAAAGAGTTCCAAGAAAATGGGAACAAAATAACCAACCTTAAATCATAAGAATATATGTAGTGATATATAAAAAGGAAATTTGTTTTTTATGAGCTTTTGTTTATGCAAAACGTCAGGTTCTCACAATGTTCACACACACTCCGTTTTATATCTGATCATACCTGTGATGTATGTATGTGAACACTCTTAGCCAAAATGTTACATGTGATAAATAAGCTTGTAAGAAGTTCAAATTTCCACATTTTTGAAGGGTTGCATAGATCAGTAATATGGTTTGGTTTTGTGTGAGTAGGGATATGATATTTTGTGGCGGTTCAATGGTTTATGTTAATGATGGTGAGGATGGTACATAGAACTTCTGCTAATTTTCGGGAGTCTTAAGGTCTCTTCAATGGTTAGCTCCTTTCTCTAGGTTGCATTTTTTTAGTAAAAACGTAGTGACTCATTTAAGGCCAGATCGTCAAGACCAGTTTTGTCGACGATGTGAATAAGTTCTTCCTTAATCCTCCTCTGAACATAACTCCCCACTCTAATGGATCGTTAGGCTTTGAGCTTAATATCCCCCACCCTCATTAGTTCGGTATATTCATATTGAGACTGAGTTTCACTTTTTCTACATCTTCCTTAGTGGGACCAGTTTCCACATCCTAAGCATCGTTCGTATCTTTGTGCTCTTCTTTTCATTGCGCTTTTGGAAACCCCTTCAAAATGGTGGCCTTTGTTCGTCTTGGCGCCACTTTTTCCTCACCTCATTGCTAAAGAGAAAGATTCTCTCCATAAGTTGTGGAGGCAACCTAGGTTTTGCGAAATGTATGCAGCAAAGGAAATTGAAATCGATAAAATGCATTTCTAGTTCTTTAGGGTCTGCCGGTAAAATACCAGTGTTGTATTTTACCGGTGAAAGGGATAAAGTGGTATGGTAAGGTTTTGTAAGGTTTATGGGTTTTGTAATTTAGAGAATGGTTTGAGGGAATTGTGATAACAATACCTTCTTCTTTATACAACACTTCATGCAGTTTTGAAATGAATATTTGCGACAAGTTCTAAATCATACGAAACATATGACTCACTCAAAGCTTCTGAAAAAATATTTATATGGCATGAGGTTTATCTCACAATAACGGAGTAATTAGGTATAAATGCCATATTTTGCATAAAGCTATTCTCAATATTACAAAACGTCTTTTTACTTTTTCTTATTTTTGAATATAGTAATTATTTAGTAGGTTATTTGGGAAAACTTTTCTTGGATTTTCCTTTGGTTTTGTTATAAATTAGTCTTTGTTCGCTACAAAAATTTTGTTATTAGAGAATCTTATAATTAGTTGAGCAAGCAATTGATCAAGTAATTCCCCTCCCCACACTTGAATCTCACATTGTCCTCAATGTGAAAAGTGATTCATAATACGATTCATATGAAGTATGATGGGTAAAATGGAAAGGAACTTCCCTACGGGCTAACGAAATTTCGATAGAGCGTTCCCTGTTATTCGTCTGTTTTACTATTAGTGTACCTAAATAATAAAACTGCACACAACCAACAAACAAACCAAAGCATAATAGTACTGAAAATCGGGTGTGAAATCATCCACACCCTTGGGCTAAATAAGTCCACAATCAAATGTCTCGACACACCCAGCCATAACAAACATCAAAGAAACAACCAAATAAAATTGTATCAAACAAACATAATGATAAATAGTGTCATTAAGTACTACCACTCAAACTCATGCCATACCTAGAACTACCATCGCCGTCACTCGTCAGTTACCCGGATGCTCTGGGTCAAGGGGTCCCCATTGCCGATCCATGCGCTCATCTAGCTGACGATTCTCTCACCTCTTCACCACATACTCTTCGGCACGCAGAGCGTCAGATGCAGTAATTTGTCCTGATAATCTGCCAAATGAAGCGGTAGTGTGAGTCTGAAAACGGTCAATGAGTCCATATAGCCCCTCAAAAGAGTATTGGATATGATAAGACGAGCTGGGGCCGACTCCTGATGATAATGGGGTGCCTTGCTGAGAATTAGTGCGGTGGAGGGTCTGTCGTGGTGGCGATCTGGTCCTCCTCTCAAGTATGTCCTAAATGGTCATCTCAGCGAGGTCCTCAGGATCCCGGATCTGGTTAAGGGCATCGTGAAACCTCCACTGTGGTGGGTTTTGTTCAATCTGCTGGACCATTTGCATACTGATACAGAGGTTGAGATCGAGTGGTATTGGGTTCGGGCTTAGTGTTCCTTCGCGATCTTCACCATAAGCTTTGTAGAGCTTATATATCCTTGCACCATCAAATATCAGGGTATTTGAGGTTTTTTCATTTGCATTTGTTTAGAATAACTGATAGGACAGGTAAGTGATGTTACATGGTATCTCATTCTTGATGCAATAAAGAGCCCATAAATCCCTCAACCCCACGACCCCCTCGCTCTGGCCACGTTGTGTAACTGTGTGGCTCAGCAAGTGGTGAATGTAATGCATCAACGGGTCGTGTAATGTCATGCTCTTGGTGCTTCTTGGATAATAATCTTCATCCCTATAGCTGAACTATTCCCATGCTTGTTTTCTGGTATTTCCCGGTTCACTTGCTTCATGATCATCTTCATTTGAAAAATTCGTCCCTCCCTCATACCATAAAGCAGAGTCCGTCTCATTGGACGTGTAAACACCCATGTCGATTCCAAGCTGTGTGACCGAAGTATTATACCATTCTCCACCGATTCTAAACTCAATAGCCTCGTTGTACCACATATACAAATATTTTGTTTCTATCAAAAACGAAGCCAGAAATTCCTTAGTTAGTTCAGTTACTGATTTTCTTCTTTGTCTAAGAACACGCGCCCATGGCCCTTTTACGAACCGTTTGTACCTTCCCAATTGGTTTACTTGCTGAAACGTGTCGGTACATTCATAGAAGTTCGGCTATAGGAATCAGTTGTTCAAGTATCCCAATCTTTGTCAGGCGATCCTTTCTCGCATTGTGTTCTCGACGAATATCAAGAAAGCATGCTCGCCATCCCCATATTCAGCCATCTGCAATTTAGAACAAGATTAGGCAGATAATCACAAAATTTAACTGAAAATAACAGAGGCTGAGGCACTCCCCCGTGCTTCAAGAAGTACGACCCCATGTTTATGGAATTTTGGCAAATTTGACGATTTTGAGCAATTTTGACCTTAGGTTGACATACAGTTGACCACGTGGCGTGTTTTGCAGAAACACAGCCCATGTTTTTCATCCGAATTTTGAAAATGTTAAGATTCAAACTTGCATTTCAATCCGGTTCTTAAGAAATATCACCCGGGTTCAATTCATATGATATGGGTTGTTCAAAATCCGAACCCGAATGATAAAATATTTCAATCCTATGCTCTAATCGGGTCAAATCTTTTAAACAAATCAAAAACCTAGACTACGACAATTAAGCATCCTATTATTAAGAATTTGACATGATTCAACAAAAAATGGGTATCTAATCTGATTTGGGGCTCTCTTTCGACCTGAGTTTGACCTAGAATGATGAAATAGAGTCATAGAATCATCAAATTAACATACCTTTTATTGATAATCGAATGGTTGAAGCAAAGATTGAAATGAAGGGTGGAAGTTCGCAGGTTTTCGAAGGTAGGCGGAGTATGTTTTTAGGGTTAAGTTATGAGAGATGTTATATTTTAATAAAAATCCCGTAACTGCAGTGTCTGATGGGGCACGACCCCGTGCTTTGTGAAGCACGGCCCGTGCTAAAGGTAGCAGTCAGACCATTTTTGTTTATTTGTTTATTTTAATGAGCTGGGTTATTTTTAACTGATTTTTCTGAAGATTTAAGGTTAAACACATGATATCCTACGAAATTCCATTAATTCTTTAAACATTACACTGAAAGTAACATAAAACGAACCGAGAAACATAAGAACTAGCTTAATCGAAAACAAATCCTAGGGAAACGAGACAAGGCTTCTCCTACTTGAAACTACTGACGACCATCATTCCCGAACAGGTCTTGAATGTGTGGTGGGGCTCTCTTGGCTTCCAAGAGCTCAGAAAGCTTTTTGTCGAGTTTTCTGATTTCTTGATTAAGGAATTTGAGCTTGAAATCCATATCCTTGTTGTGACTTTCAACAATGTAGAAATTTTCGAACCTCAGTAGCTCGATTTTGTTTATCAATTCGATCAAGGGAGCCTCCGCTAGAATGTTGCTCTCAACATGGTCCCTCAGTACACTTTGAAGCCTCATGATTTCTTATTCAAGATATGTAGAATTTTCACCATCTTTAAACTTTTTCACTGGCTTCCATTCCATTTTCTTGTTATCCATTTGAGGTATTTTGGTTTTGGTATGAATGGAATAGTGAATTGTGTTTGCATTATGTAGAAGGTCCGGACGTCAAGCACGACCCGTGCAACAGTTTACACGGCCCCGTGTCTTTGAGGGAATAAATGTTTCTGATAAAGAGAATTATACGGCGTCAGCGCGTATCATGCTGAAGATTCTAAGGTGACCACGGCCACGTGTAAAAGGAGGCATGACCCGTGCTTTTAGTCACTGGAACTTTTAGATTTGATATTCAGCAAAACGCTAGAGCAAGAATTTTTGGAAAGATGTTACGATGTTAGTTGAATAGTTTTATCATCTCAAAATTACTTTTCATAAATAAAAGGTCATAAAAATAAAATCGGGGGTAAGCCCGAATATCCTAAAATATGAAATTAAGTTTGGATAAGCCCGAAAGTCCTAAACTCGTGCCTAGTGCACTTGATTACACATGAAAAGGTAAAAACTAAACGATTCTAAATTCCTCAGAATGGATCTCCTCCATCGAACGGCCCGGGTGGAGGAAAGTAGGTGAAACAGAGGACTTGAAACTGAAGTTGTTCATTGATGTCCCGTAATTCCATTTTCACGCTTTCCATCGACTCGGTGAGTTGAATGAGACGCATCTCTGCAAGGAGATTCATTTCGGTGAGTTCCTTTACGAGCTCTTGAAGTTTTAGGAGTAGCTCGGTTTTGGAAACGTGTGGAAGGTGATCGGACCGTTGTATTGAATGTTGATATCTCTCAAGTCTTCCTTTGTCATTTTCAAGTTTTCAATAACATAGTTGCACCGGTCCATATTTGGAATATCCAAGGTTGTATCAATTGCGGTGATTAACGTTGATTGATTGTTGTTCACCAACTCCTTGATCTGCGGCTAGTTTCTCTCTCACATGCTTTATACTTAATCTTGGAGTCGGGAATTGATTTTTGAACAAATTTGTATTAACATCATCCCCCAATCTTGGTCTACTCTTGTCTAAAACTGGAATCTTACCCATTGGTATCCCCAACACTTCATGTACTTTTTGTGATGTTATCTTAATAACACCGCTCCCAATGCTCAATTCATTTAAACGGTTATTATAGTTCATGAGCAACCAATATCCCAAAGTTGTTGGAGTTTGGGTTTCTTGAAGTCTTAACATGGACCCGAAACCCATTTCTTCTTCACAAGTTTTTTGGGCAGGAGTCATTGCCTTCACTGCATCAACAATATTATATTATGCACACCTATTTTTCAATTTTTTGTCTACAAATTCAACAAAAGATTTTCTTGATGTCCTCTTGGCTAGTTCTTTTCTTTAATAGCTTTCTTTTTCGTACGTTGAAAGTCCGGGTCAGAGGTGTTATCTTCCACCTCTTTCAGCTTTGACAACAACTTGTTAATTTTTGTTTCTAGGTCTGAATCAGAATCTGCTTCCACAACATGTTTTGTTTTCACCTTTTCACCACTGGAGCAACTTTTTTAGTCTTCCTTTTATCTGTCTTTTCATCTCTCTTCTCATTTAGATGCTTAGCTTTATCTTTATTAGTCTTGTTTTTTTTTCTACAACTGAATCATATACATACAATAAGCCATGGGGGTAGGGTATAACAACACGAATCACAAGTAAACAGAAAACATATCATATAATAAATTAAAAACGCTTATCAAACATCACATTGATAAATCTCATACCAGAGCCATAACACGCTTAGCAAACACTTATTGATGTGCAAAACGATCTATTTAAACCTAACCTATACACTCTAGTTTTTAATTTATAAAGCTAAACTCTCCTAATGCTAGACCACTAGACAAGCAAGTGTACCTATCGAATGTAGTAAAACCTAATGAAGTCCGGATATCGAACCCAAAGGACACTAGCGACACCTAAACTAGACTCTGATTAATAACTTAAATATATTGATTTTATTGATTTTTGTCTTTTTTAATTATTAAATACAAAATAAATAATACTTACTCTAAATTAGACACGGACACAGGACACGAACAAATAGAACTAGAACTCAAATAGGGGAAACAACTACCTAGGTAAGGAATCCTACTTGTCAACTCGTAAACTCTCGGAATTGGATATATGATTGGTACCGTATTTTATAAATATGAAACTTAAGGAACAACTAAAGTACGCTAGATCACCTCCCGGTCTCACCAACAGTACCTAAGAGCCCTAAATATCATGTAAATCTCAATGGTTAAATGGTTCGGATCACCTCCCGGTCTCACCTTACCTAAGTATGCTAAGGTACCCAAAGACTAAATTAAATCCCGGTCTCTCTAATCACAAAACACCCTAAGGGGCAAATGGGTATTTTCAGTAAATTTGGTTATAATTCGGATCTATAAGAATCTAAAGAAGTCTAGGGTAACTCACACTCGTGCAGTCACGACCAAACCCACAAAAGACCAAAACAGACGATACTTAATTACCTACCGGTCTGTCAAGTAGCATAATATAAGGTATTTCTAAACTTTCAATTACTGCTCCTATGGAATAAGTTAGCAATAAACCATAAACTAGTTGTAAAAACACAGTAAACAACCTAACATGCATCCATACATGAAAGACATTCACAAAAACGCATATGGAACAATAAATTAATCATAAATTAATACTAAATACGCATATGCATCACAACCAAATAAAATAAAAACTTTACCAAAGCATGAACCAAACAATAATAATCCAAAACCAAAAGTAAAACGTGTCTACAAAGTATTCATCCAAACTCAGGCAGTATAAACGTTCAGACAATAACAATTACCAATGAAAGAAAGATAAAATATATATTGTGGTTCATTATAAAAAGAAATAAAATAGTTGACGTGCCTTGATGCTTTCTTTTTAATTCCTTGATGGCCCTGTTTGTTTACGTTTTAGACTTCTAGCTTGATTCTTCTGTTCGAACTTGACAGTAGCCTCAATTCGGGGTAGCCTCCACGTCGATTTCTTTGCTTAACCCCTGGCTCACGCACTAGGGTTTTGCCCTTCTTTTTTTTAATAAGTATATCCCCCTTTTATTTCCGTCGGACCTGTGTGTTTCTTATGGGCTTAAATCTGTATCTTTTAATTGCCCTCCACCAATAACTTAAAACTTAGTTTGGGCCCACCAATTTATTATGCAACGATTCCCTTGAGTAGAAAACGAGCTGAGTTGCTAGTCTTCATAGCATCCACAACTTATTTGCTAACTACAAATCTAAACCAAATAGTGTTTAATAATTGGAATATGTTGACCAAAATCACCAACTCTATATGTTCATTATTTGAATATTTAATTTAAGAAAGATGGAACAAAATTAATAATAAATAAGTAATATATTAAATGTACTCGAATATTCTCTCGTTATCTTAAATGTAGAAAAAATACTCTATTATAGCTCGTTGTTTTCTTAAAACCATTAAACCCACAAATAATCTCCTTGAGAGTAATATTCAACCAAAACTAGCTCAAAAGTTACTCAAAGTGTAGGGAATATTTATATAATAATGTGTATATTTTAGACCATATCAAATATTCCCATACTTAAACATTTTTCGTCCCTAAAAAGTATTTTGCAATGGAATCAGAAATTGAAAACTAATCTTTAAAACATATAGGTTATCTTTTAAGCACAGATAAACGCAAAAACCGCGATTGTCGATATTGTTGTCCACTTAAACCCAACCACTAGTCTATCAAGCCCCCAATTGCATTAAGCGTTTTAAGTTCAAAAACCACGGCTGCACGTACCCCATCTCAGATAAAGAGGTCTAGAAAAACTAGAGTCAAAGCAGACTGGTTTGACAAATTCCAAAAGCCAAGGACTCGTTGATGGTATTAAGTTGATGCACTCGGTGAAATTTGATGGATGAATGGTCATGTGGAGGTCGTACGTGCTATTCCTAAATATTATTGTAGATTGTCCTATATATTCCCAAAAAAAAATATTTATTGACTAAAAACCTTGAGCCCCAATAGCGATAACCCCAGAGTCACTATCCCCTTAGCAACACGTAAACTCTCAGCCCCGTCTAGTATGTGCACTTTGGCCTCTTTTTCTATTTTTGAGAATGCTTCTTTGGAATTTTACAATACATAACTTTCTTTTTCTTTTGCTTTTCGGACCTATTTTTGGAATACTGATAACTTTCATAACATATTTTTTTTCTTTTTTTTTTTCTCGTTTTCTTTCTCTTTTTTTTTTCTTGTTTTTTATATCACTGTAAGTATATAACTATGTCTAAACTCGTAAGAAGATGGACATGTGCTGGTTTGAGTGCATATAAGTCTTACCATCTCAAAGTTTTTAGATTATGGCAATCCTCCCTAAGCATCGAAATTCGGTTTCACCGTTTTTCAAATTATTAGATAAATAAAATTTGCTAAAGAGGACTATCAAAGCTAGTTGGGCCTACCGACATATCCCAAGCTTAGTGCGTTATCTTTTATTTAATCTCGTATATAATAGTAGTTTTAAAAACAAATCTCAAATTTTTCTATCATTTTCCATTATTTGCAAAAATTTTCAGTAAATATTCGGGGTATTTTTCAATTTTTTTATCATTATCTTTTTTTTTTAAATTTTATTATTATAATTTTTTTTTAAATTTTTAATTTTTTTTATATATAAAAACGCAAGTTTCTCATCCCCACACTTAAATTTCACATTGTCCACAATGAGACAGGAAAAAGTCAAAAATTAAAGCACATTCAAATATAAGCAAGTGGAACAGACTCCCATGGTTAATATGACATACTGCCTTGCGAGTCGTGTCCTGTGCCCTCCAATTCGAACGAAAGCCTCATACTCCAATGCTCTCTACCAAGCTGTCACTTACGAACGAAAAAGGCAATCAATAAGCAAATAGCCTCCCCCACACTTGAATCAAACCATGTATCATCAACCTTCCACAAGAAATCCAGGAGCGACCTGAAAGAAAAACAGAAACAACCAGCACAAGAAAGAAAGAAACCCCAAAAACAAAAATAAATGTAAAACTAAAACATACTACCGGGTTGCCTCCCTGGAAGTGCTAAGTTTACAGAAGAGTCTTCAGCCAGACTTGGTCCAGAAATCTTAATCAGGAGGCTTTTCTTTTCTCCAACCCCGGTCTAACCCGTTTAGTTCCACCGGTCCAAGATTTAATCAGATAACACATAGTGAAACTAAAAAGCATTTTAAAACATTCAAACAGGTCAGACCACCAATACTAAAATTTACCTGGACCAAACCTAATACATGGCATATAATGAGGAAAATGGTTATTCTTGCATTTTAGTGTTCTCCTACAACTCTTAACATACCATTTTTGAACCCTGAAAACGTGTTGATCCAAACACTTTTGCGCCCTCTTCTGTGGCTTTGTCGATTTCGGTGGTGATCCACAATCTAGTTCCTCCACAAACATTCTAACTTACATATGATGTGGCGACTCAACTACTACCATATTCTGATCATCCTCATTTGCCACTTCCTCTTCTGGTGACGTTTTGATCTCCATTCTTGGCTTCCCCATGATTAGTGTTTCTAAATAGATAAGATCGCCAACAGGGTCAAATTCTAATGTTCTTCAAAAACTGGTAAACCCAATAACTCATCACCAAACTCATCTTCCCAAGATGGTGCATGCTCCTTCTCTTCGCCATCTTCCATCTGGCCAAGTGGCTCCACAACGACATATTCACTCAAATTCGTGTAATCAGGTAGCCCTAACTCCATTTCTTCTATCATGACCTCATCATTATCATTCCAGAAGCCATCATCTGTTTCATAGACGGCTTCCTTCTCCTTGTAAGAAAATCTCTCAATTTGACATCTAGCACTTATCTCATCTAACCTAGCTTCGAGTTCCTCTATCTTACGGAGTCTTTCTAATTCTAACAACCTATCGAGCCTGGCTTCTAATTCCTTTATTTACGGATTGTTTCTCTTTTGATCAACTTATCAAGCATGGCTTCTATTTCCTTAATCTTTTGGAGTCTTTCATGTTCCTCGTGTTCGGCTCTTTCCAACATCTTCGATATAAGATACTCCTAAACGGACTCGATCTATTAAACATATTAACTAGACTCGATAAAATAAATCATAAACTAAATTATCCTAAAGACGACTAGACACACTAAATTTAAGACACAAACTCACAAGACACACCACAACTCAAGACACAAAAGACCAATTAATCAGTTAAGTTCAATCAACGCTAGTTTCGCTATCGCCTAAGTATCCCCGACAACGACGCCAAAAACTTGATGTGCAAAATGGTCTACTTAAACCTAAGCTAGACACTCTAGTTTTAAATTTATAAAGCTAAACTCTCCTAATGCTAGACCACTAGACAGACAAGTGTACCTATCGACTGTACTAAAGCCTAATGAAGTCCGGTATCGAACCCAAAGGACACTAGCGACACCTAAGCTAGACTCTGATTAATAACTTAAATAAATTGATTTTATTGATTTTTGTCTTTTTTAATTATTAAATATAAAATAAATAATACTTACTCTAAACTAGACACGGACACAGGACACGAACAAATAGAACAAAAACTCAAATAGGGGAAACAACTACCTAGGTAAGGAATCCTACTAGTAAACTCGTAAACTCTCGGAATTGGATATATGATTGGTACCGTATTTTATAAATATGAAAATTAAGGAACAACTAAAGTACACTAGATCACCTCCCGGTCTCACCAATAGTACCTGATGTGCTGAAAGTAGTCTAATATTTATTAACTAAAAAATAAGCTAATCTAGACACTAAGTAATAAATCTAGACTCTTAACTTAACTAAAACTACTAACCGGCAAGTGAACCGGTCGACTCTAGTACAGCTAAGTAAGTCCGGATATCGAACCCACGAGACTCTTTAAATTACGTATATTAACTAATTATATTCGACTTACTGACACGACTAATTAATTATTATTATAAAGGGGGGGGGGGGGTTTACTTTAAAAGAAACATAAATTTAAACTGATTATGAAAATAAGTAAAATAAACAAAAGACAATTTTAATTGATTTAAATAAGATGACGATGAAAAACCACCTAGGCTAGAATCCCCAAAGTTTCAGTTATCAATTATTAGGAAAATGCTTGTTATGGAATTGGGATCATAAAATAATCACTTAAAAGAAAACCCGAACAGGACCCCTTACTCTTCAAGAAGACACCTATGGATTTCTATTAAGTTCTTAAAAACACCAATTTTAATATTAGACTTCCTTACAGTTATCTAATTAATTATGAACGAGTACCTTAAAACGACAACCTACCTTACACCGCGGAAATCAAAGGTAGTTTAATAAATGCATTCGACTCAATAGACAAAGTTAAAAAGTCAAACCTAGACTGACTCCTTACGAAGAACTAAGTCTAGCAATCTTAATCAACAACGACCTATCAAATAATCTATCACCTTACAACTTTTTAGATTAGCAGCGCACTTTTATTTATTTAATTAACAATATTGTTTCTATGATCTTATTATAAATCAATCACAAACTAGTCAAGAACACACAGTAAATGACCTAACAGAATCCTATTATATGACAGACAATCACCAAGGAAACTGTGAAACAATAAAACTCATCAAATAAAACCAAGCACCCATATGCATCGAATAAAAAATATTAAACTTTTTACTAATTCATAAACCCATAACGAAAAGCAAACTCCAAATAAAATTAAACTTCAACAAAGGTTCATCGCAAGCCTAGGCAGTCTAATAAGTTTAGCCTAGCATCTTAAAATCAAAGAAACAAAAATAACTAAGTTCAACAACCAAGCTCATAATTAAAATAATAAATTCAAACCGAATAGTGATGATGCTTGGATGAGTAGGTTTTGAACCCAAACGATCTCCACTTATACCAAAGGCCTTCTTCTATAAAAATATTCTTTTTTCTTGCGGCAATAGGTCTTGGTCGAACTCCGTAGGGTTCTCCCAATCTTCTCATTTGACCTCTTTTTATTCTTTATAATCTTGTAGCACAAGTCAACTGTTACCGACTTCAATTTCCTTTAGAAACACATGAATGGCGGCCCACTTCATCTGCATAGAATAATGAATTTTAAGCTCAAATAAAATCAATTAAGTTGAAACTAAAATAAATAATTAAAATTGTTTCGTTGAAAGACCCAGACCCTTTTTCCTGTGTTTATATTAGTTTAATTTTATTGTAACATAATAATATAAATGAATAGCCATTGTCTAAAATGATTAACCATTTGTAATTTGAATTCAAGTGTTTATAATTCTTTTCTTGACCATTATTAAATCATATGTTTAATAAAATTTTAATATATATTTCAAGTTCAGTAAACATGGAGAATAAAAATAATAATAATCGAGTAATTACTCGGTGCTCTCAAGTTTAGTAAAAACACTTCATATTAGCTCATTTTCTCTTAAAACCTTTAAACTTTAAATATGAACAACGAACTAGTAATATTCATTAAAAACAATCTCAAATATACTCAAAAGTGTAGGAAATATTTATTTAATAATATGTATAATTTAGACCACATCAAATATCCCCACACTCACTCTTTTTTCGTCCCTGAAGAAGTTTGATGTAGTTGGATCAGAATCAGAATATACAGTCTTAAAAACATATAGGTTAATTTTTTAAAGCTCAGAAAAACGCAAAAACCGCGATCACCGATATTGTTGTCCACTTAAACCCATGCCTTAATCTTTACCGGGACAAATATGATCCGACAATAATAGTACTCAGTGGTTTACACAATTAAGACCCACTTATTTTCAGCTTTTACCGAACCTAACCACCCCAACTTGACTTAAACCTCAAAATTAGCTGATTTAAAACTTTTGTTGCTCTTTTTTTTTTGAATAGTTAAGACGATCAAGGGTGTTCTTTATCCACCTAAGCTTAAGCATCAAAGTCTACCAAGCAGCCATTAGATATTATTAAGGTTCAATAAATTCATAGCTAGTGTTCCCCACAACATGACATACCCCCGTTATCAAGCAATACACCGAACCATTACCATAGGTGAGTATGCAAAATTTCATCTGTAGGGCTTTCATGTGGCGTGTCCCTTGTGGTCCGTTTCTTAATGGTAATGAGACACGAGCAAGGGGACCCCACATGGCTAACAGCGTGGATGATCAAGTCTGTAATGCATTTGTACTTTTTGTGATCATGTTTAAAGACTTAAGTGGCAGAAAACTGCGGGTTTGCTCTTTTTAGCTTTATTTTAAATATTCACAACTCCATTTTGAATTGTGAATACCCAGATGAATAGTCGGCATATAGACCCATGGTCTCCGGACCCGGGGCATCACATCAATACAAGATTTAAGGTTATAAAACCATACGCCAATGATGTGTAAAACACTAAAGCTAGCAGTTTAAGATTTATATCACAGGCTACACGGCATACTCTAACGTTAAACCTACCCAAGCATCATATGATAATGTATTCTATTTTTTACACTTTTCAAACTTTATAATATTTTCATTTTTCATACCAAGAATTGAGGCTTGAGTATGGCCCGACCTTTCATTACTTATTTTCCACGGACAAAACGCTTTATCCACAAGAGATTTCCTACCCATTTTATCAAACTGCCCTTTCATTTTCAAGGCTGAGCCTACCGACAAATCCCAAGTTAAGTGCGCTTTCTTTTATTTATCTCATATTATTAGTATTTTGAAAAACCAATTTCCGATAAGTATCATCATCTCCCACTTTAACGCAAAAAACTATATTAAAGGGATATTTTTAAACATTTTTTCAATTTTTTTAAAATTTTTTTTAAATATTTTTTTTATAAGTTAGATTTAAACTACGACTCAAACATTATAACATCCCGTTTTTCGGGTTTCGGTTAATAAATTAAAATACAAGTTATTATGAGTCGGACTAGTGTTGGGTTAAATGGATATGGGTTATGGACTTGGGCTATGAAAGAAAAAGGAAAGTACCATGGGCTTAAGCCCATGATCCATAATTATATAAGTCATTAAATGGCCTTTAATCATTCATTTCACACATTCCATACACCTCCCAAAACACACACTTAAGCTCTCTCTATAGTCTCTCTCTAGCCGAAATATCGAGGAGGAAACGGATCCCGACCCAAGGTATGATAGTATTTTGTCGTATGAGTTTAAATCCGTTAGATATAATCATGAAACGACGAGCCGACACCGTTAAACCGTTTAGGTCATGAGTTCCGGGTGGAATCCGGTATAAACCGAACCTAAATGAGCTTAGGGGTCACCCTAGCTCAGATCTGGATCGAACGGGACGAAAAACGATGAAAAACGGTGTAAAACGGTGAAGATACGTTTTTCCGGTGAGTTTTCCGGCAATGGCGGCGCCGGAAAAACGTGTACGAGGTTGTCAGGGAATGTTCTGACAAATCTGACCTAACCCTAGTTCGCTAAGGAATAACTAGCGAATTAGAGGTAATTCGCTAGCTGATTCGCTAAGGAAAGATTAACGAACTAGCTGTAGTTCGTATCCAATTCGTTAAAGGAAAAGGGTGACGAATTACCCTTGATTCGTTATGACCAGTTCGTTAAAGGAGATAACGAATTAGAAGGTCCAATTCGCTACTTGGACTGGTTCGCTACATGGACTGATTCGTTAAGAGTCCAGTTCGTTAAAAGTCCAATTCGTGTAAGTAACCAGTTCGTTAAAGGTTCCAATTCATTACAAGAACCAGTTCGTCATGGCAAGTCAGTCCGTTAAGGATAAGTAACGAATTAGAAGTTTAACAGAATGACAGAATGGTCCCTGGACTTAGAAAAAAATGATTTAATTACAAATAAGCCCTTGAACTTTTAAGTAGCATATTATTCAATGATTCAAAATGCTAATGGAAAATGTGTTAAGACAGCTTAACCCCAGCCAGGGGCTCTGCCCCTTGGACCCTGCTAGGGGCTGCCGCCCCTAGAACCCCGCTGCCAGGGGCGCTGCCCCCAGACCCCCGTTCGTTGAGGGTATTAATTAAACTAGAAAGGCGATATGTGTAGTGATAATTTACTGAAACGTATAATTATTATACAGTTAGTCGTGCACAGCTCAAGAAGGGAATAACCGTAAACGGTGAACGCAACCGCATTAAGGTGAGTTTTTAGCCCCCACTTCCTTGTTATGTTTTCGGGGCTGTGTGCATACTCAATGTGATAGTTAATACACTTACCTTTAAGTGGTAAGTGTATGCCTTGTATGATTTATGTATGATGATTGCCTGACGGTGCGTGAACGATCTTCGAATATTGCATGTACCGTCAGGTTGTAGCTAAGGATGTGATCTCCATGTATGATGTAAGATAAGATGCATGTATGAATATATATGATGTATGCATAATGTACGTACGATATGTTAATGGTACGTGAACGCTCTTCGGAGATTGCACGTATTGTCAAGAAAAGTATTTAAGAACAGGTATAGCATGAAGCTATGGAGAAAGGGTACCGGACCCTAATAATATCCGAGGATGAAGGGTGACCGGACCCTAATAATAATATCCGAGGATGAAGGGTGACCGGACCCTAATAATAATATCCGAGGATGAAGGGTGACCGGACCCTAATAATATCCGAGGATGAAGGGTGACCGGACCCTAATAATAATATCCGAGGTATGTAGGTGAAACGCCCTTTATAATGTATGGTTAGATATGAATGTGTATGGACGAATGATGAACATGATATGTATGTAATGCGTACATTCGGGCACGTATATGTGTATGAATTGTAAGTTATGTGATTAACTAGAACTCACTCAACATAGCTGACTTTTAGTATGCACGCAGGCAAATAGGTTGAGGCAGCTCGCTTGACTGAAGACACATGGCATGGAAATCGAAGATACTGGCATCTCGAAGAAATGTTGTGATGTTTTAAAGACTATGTTTTGTTTTAATTGACTACGAATGTTTTATAAGACATGATTTGATGGTTATGTAAAATGTTATGGTTGAAGTTTTATTATTCCGCGAAAGTTTTTGTTAACTCTGATATTTAGAACTGAATTTATGAGTAAATCCAACGTTAAAGTAGGGCTACCGGTAACGGGGCCTTACAAACATCCTATCCCCACACTTAAATCTTGCATTGTCCTCAATGCAAGGATAAGGACGACTTAAAATAAAAAATAAAAAAATGAAGTCGGACTACAAAAAAATAAAAACCTAAAAAAATAAACAAAAATAAAATAAAGAAAATTAATAAGCTAGAAAATGAAAAAGACTTAGCTACTAATATGCGCATGAAACATGATGCTAGAGTCTTCTTCCATTAATGCCATCCAACTACGAACGTGCTCAGCAAATAGTACCTCCTTCCCTCATCCACGAACGTAAGCGGCAAAAAGTCAACAAACAATATCTAAAAATATATCTTATCAAATTGATAGATATTAAAACATTTAAACTATTTCACCAACCAACAAATATATAAAACATGAATAATTCGGAGCAAATAAATAAACATGAAGTATACGTCTCCACTTCTCTATCATCCCCACACTTGTTTTTCATTAAATTCTTCCTTGGGGATCGTCTCTAGCTCAATCTTTCTTCAAATTAGCAAAACTTAAAAACACAAAAACAAAGACGAACTACAAGAAACTACGTTAGTGACACGATTAAATATACAAACTCTGCGAAACCTCCCCACACTTGAATTTAATCAGGAGGTTTCTCCTTGATCTGGACCCCGTCCAACCCGTTCAGTTCCACCTGGTACTTATCAAACAGTAATATATCAATGATGGAACCGCAAAATATTAAATTAGAATTAAAAATCAGTAACGGGTCAGACAACCTATATTTAAACTTACCTGGCAAGAGCCCAATGCGTTGTAAGTATCGACAAGAACGGTTATGTTTGACATTTAATGGCCTTTTCACTCCCGTAGACCATCTTCTAAAGTATACGCAACTTCGGTTTTCAGGTAACCTATCATCCTCGACCTTATCCCGTGGTTTTGATTCCTGATCATCATTCAAAACACAGCCCACGGGCTGGCAATGGTGTTCTTCCTCTAACATCACATACTCATCTACAACGTCCTCTACAAGTAGGGCCTCGAAAAACGCAATATCCCCATTAACGTCCAATGTGTCTCCCCCGTAATCCGACAATCCATCCATCTCCAGATCAAGGAATTCATCTTCCTCACTCAATTCATTCACAACCTCTTCCTCAACGCCAAACATCAACTCAAGTGAATCTCCCAAATCCACGTCATCCTCTATCTCTTCTTTATTCACTAACGACCTCTGATAAGCAGCCCACTCTTCTTCATTTATTTCATCATCAGAGCCACTGTAACAACCTGCAAAATCAACAACGCATACCTGTGTGGCTTGAGGTGGGACTTTATCAGCCACTCGTGTCTCCGTATTTAGAATGTTCTCCTCTGAATCATTTATATACTCCATGATTGACTCTTTCCCTTCTTCTGGAAACATCGGGAACAACTCGCCCAACCGATTCATGTATCCCAAATAGTTTCCTTCCGCATCATACTTATAACCATGTGTCGGTTGTTGCTCTTTTTTCATGCTCTCCTCTTCGGTTTCTCGAATAAATTCGTTATCTGACTCATACACGCATTGGGAGATCTTCTTTGACTGTCCTTCTTCCACCTTTGTCAGTATTCCAGAGATTTCTTTAACTGCATCTTGGAGACCTGCAAAAACAGATAGTTGATTTCTTAGCATAGCATCATGTTCAGCTAATGCTTGTTGATATTGGGCATCCTTCTCTAATATTCGGGTCAACAACTCCTCGATCTTATTCAAATACTCCTCAGAACCCCTGTTGGGGCTACTTTTGGAATGTTGACCATAATCTTGCCCTTGTTTGTATTGATATCCTCGATCCGGTTCTTATAAAAATATGACGGGGACCCCTGTGAAAGATAAGACTGTTGCTGCGCATAGGGGTTAGTACAATAATATGAACATCTATGAGTTAAATGAAGACCACCACACGTATCACAATTAGGGTGAGCACTTTAGTATGGACATTTAATGGTAAAGTGAGGACCGTCACAAATTTCACACATAATTACAAGAATTTAGATAAGCAAAAGACACAGACAATTAGACACCTACGACTCAAAGCAAAAAAATAAATACGTAAAAATTTAATTAACTAAAACCCTAAAAACTCAAAAAAAAAACATAATAGCACGTATATAACAAGTAAATCCAATAAAAGCTAATATCGCAATCGCCAAGAGTCCCCGGCAACGGCGCCAAAAACTTGATGTGCTAAAAGTAGTCTAATATTTATTAACTAAAAAATAAGCTAATCTAGACACTAAGTAATAAATCTAGACTCTTAACTTAACTAAAACTACTAACCGACAAGTGAACCGGTCGACTCTAGTACAGCTAAGTAAGTCCGGCTATCGAACCCACAAGACTCTTTAAATTACGTATATTAACTAATTATATTCGACTTACTGACACGACTAATTAATTATTATTATAAAAGGGGGGGGGGGGTTTACTTTAAAAGAAACATAAATTTAAACTGATTATGAAAATAAGTAAAATAAACACAAGACAATTTTAATTGATTTAAATAAGATGACGATGAAAAACCACCTAGGCTAGAATCCCCAAAGTTTCAGTTATCAATTATTAGGAAAATGCTTGTTATGGAATTGGGATCATAAAATAATCACTTAAAAGAAAACCCGAACAGGACCCCTGACTCTTCAAGAAGACACCTATGGATTTCTATTAAGTTCTTAAAAACACCAATTTTAATATTAGACTTCTTTACAGTTATCTAATTAATTATGAACGAGTACCTTAAAACGACAACCTACCTTACACCGCGGAAATCAAAGGTAGTTTAATAAATGCATTCGACTCAATAAACAAAGTTAAAAAGTCAAACCTAGACTGACTCCTTACGAAGAACTAAGTCTAGCAATCTTAATCAACAACGACCTATCAAATAATCTATCACCTTATAACTTTTTAGATTAGCAGCGCACTTTTATTTATTTAATTAATAATATTGTTTCTATGATCTTATTATAAATCAATCACAAACTAGTCAAGAACACACAGTAAACGACCTAACAGAATCCTATTATATAACAGACAATCACCAAGGAAACTGTGAAACAATAAAACTCATCAAATAAAACCAAGCACCCATATGCATCGAATAAAAAATATTAAAATTTTTACTAATTCATAAACCCATAACGAAAAGCAAACTCCAAATAAAATCAAACTTCAACAAAGGTTCATCACAAGCCTAGGCAGTCTAATAAGTTTAGCCTAGCATCTTAAAATCAAAGAAATAAAAATAACTAAGTTCAACAACCAAGCTCATAATTAAAATAATAAATTCAAACCGAATAGTGATGATGCTTGATGAGTAGGTGTTGAACCCAAACGATCTCCACTTATACCAAAGGCCTTCTTCTATAAAAATATTCTTCTTTCTGAATAATGGCAAGTATTCCCGCCTGTCACGCGGGTGACCCGGGTTCGATCCCCGGCAACGGCGACAAAAACTTGATATGCTAAAAGTATACTGATATTTATTAACTAAAAAATAAGCTAACCTAGAAACTAAGTAATAAATCTAGACTCTTAACTTAACTAAAACCGGCAAGTGAACCAGTCGACTTTAGTACAACTAAGTAAGTCCGGATATCGAACCCACGAGACTCTTTAAATTACGTATATTAACTAATTATATTCGACTTACTGACACGACTAATTAATTATTATTATAAAAGGGGGGGGGGTTTACTTTAAAAGAAACATAAATTTAAACTGATTATAAAAATAAGTAAAATAAACAAAAGACAATTTAATTGATTTAAATAAGATGACGATGAAAAACAACTTAGGCTAGAATCCCCAAAGTTTCAGTTATCAATTATTAGGAAAATGCTTGTTATGGAATTGGGATCATAAAATAATCACTTAAAAGAAAACCCGAACAGGACCCCTGACTCTTCAAGAAGACACCTATGGATTTCTATTAAGTTCTTAAAAACACCAATTTTAATATTAGACATCCTTACAGTTATCTAATTAATTATGAACGAGTACCTTAAAACGACAACCTACCTTACACCGCGAAAATCAAAGGTAGTTTAATAAATGCATTCGACTCAATAGACAAAGTTAAAAAGTCAAACCTAGACGGACTCCTTACGAACTAATTCTAGCAATCTTAATCAACAACGACCTATCAAATAATCTATCACCTTACAACTTTTTAGATTAGCAGCGCACTTTTATTTATTTAATTAATAATATTGTTTCTATGATCTTATTATAAATCAATCACAAACTAGTCAAGAACACACAGTAAATGACCTAACAAAATCTTATTATATGGCAGACAATCACCAAGGAAACTGTGAAACAATAAAACTCATCAAATAAAACCAAGCACCCATATGCATCGAATAATAAATATTTAACTTTTTACTAATTCATAAACCCATAATGAAAAGCAAACTCCAAATAAAATCAAACTTCAACAAAGGTTCATCACAAGCCTAGGCAGTCTAATAAGTTTAGCCTAGCATCTTAAAGTCAAAGAAACAAAAATAACTAAGTTCAACAACCAAGCTCATAATTAAAATAATAAATTCAAACCGAATAGTGATGATGCTTGGATGAGTAGGTGTTGAACCCAAACGATCTCCACTTATACCAAAGGCCTTCTTTTATAAAAATATTCTTCTTTCTTGCGGCAATAGGTCTTTGTCGAACTCCGTAGGGTTCTCCCAATCTTCTCATCTGACCTCTTTTTATTCTTTATAATCTTGTAGCACAAGTCAACTGTTACCGACTTCAATTTCCTTTAGAAACACATGAATGGCGGCCCACTTCATCTACATAGAATATTGAATTTTAAGCTCAAATAAAATCAATTAAGTTGAAACTAAAATAAATAAATACATTAAAATTGTTTCGTTGAAAGACCCAGACCCTTTTTCTTGTTTTTATATTAGTTTAATTTTATTGTAACATAATAATATAAATGAATAGCCATTGTCCAAAACGATTAACCATTTGTAATTTGAATTCAAGTGTTTATAATTCTTTTCTTGACCTTTATTAAATCATATGTTTAATAAAATTTTAATATATATTTCAAGTTCAGTAAACATGGAGAATAAAAATATTAATAATCGAGTAATTACTCGGTGCTCTCAAGTTTAGTAAAAACACTTCATATTAGCTCATTTTTTTCTTAAAACCTTTAAACTTTAAATATGAACAACGAACTAGTAAAATTCATTAAAAACAATCTCAAATATACTCAAAAGTGTTGGAAATATTTATTTAATAAGAGCCCTAAATATCATGTAAAGCTCAACGGTTAAATGGTTCGGATCACCTCTCGGTCTCACCTTACCTAAGTATGCTAAGGTACCCAAAGACTAAATCATCCCGGTCTCTCTAATCACAAAACACCCTAAGGCGCAAATAGGTATTTTCAGTGAATTCGGTTATAATTCGGATCTATAAGAATCTAAAGAAGTCTAGGGTTACTCACTCCCGTGCAGTCAATACCTAAACCCACAAAAGACCAAAACAGACGACACTTAATTACCTCCCGGTCTCTCAAGTAGCAGAATATAAGGTATCTCTAAACTTTCAATTACCGCTCCTATGGAATAAGTTAGCAATAAACCATAAACTAGTTGTAAACACACAACAAACAACCTAACATGCATCCATACATGAAAGACATTCACAAAGACGCATATGGAACAATAAATTGATCATAAATTAATACCAAATACGCATATGCCTCACAACCAAATAAAATAAAAACTTTACCAAAGCATGAACCAAACAATAATAATCCAAAACCAAAAGTAAAACGAGTCTACAAAGTATTCATCCAAACCCAGGAAGTATAAAAGGTTAGACAATCATAATTACGAATGAAACAAAGATAAAATATATATTGCAGTTCATCGTAAAAAGAAATAAAAATAGTTGATGTGCCTTGATGCTTTCTTTTTAATTCCTTGATGGCCCTTCTTGTTTATGTGCTAGACTGCTAGCTTGATTTTCTGTTCGAACTTGACAGTAGCCGCAATAGGGGGTAGCACCCACGTTGATATGGTCTAAATTATATATATTTTCTATTATTATTTTTCCCACCTTTTATTTGTGTTTGAGTTGGTTTTTAATAAGTATCATTCTTAGTTGGTTCATATTTAGTTTTTAAAGATTTCATGAGACAATGAGCTATATTAAGTACTTTAACTAACTTGTGATCAACGGCTAAATATTTGAACACATTTATATCTTATTACTATTACTACTATTATTAATTTTTAATATTATTGTGTTATTTGTTGGTTTTTAATTGCTCATGCTAGTACATAGTGACAAAGTGTTTTTTATTATTATTAAAATTTAAGTCATCTATTTGATTGAAATGCAATCATCAGGAACTCGATATATTGAGTGTTGAAAGAATGGACCTCATAACAAAATTTAATGGGCTATATGGAAGCAGATGGGCTGTCTTGGACTTGTGGATTTTTAACGAAAAGAAAACATAAGGCAATTGTGATGGAGTGTTGTGCAAGTTCTTTTATTTTAAAGAGTTATTTAAGAGGGCCAATTAATAAGAAAAAGGGGGAACGACACATAAGCCAGAAGTCAGACATCAAAAAGAGGGGTTGCCTTTAGGCTGCTATTCATCGCAAAGAAAGAAAGAAAGAAGAGAAGAGCACCTGGGTTCGAGTAGAGAGCGTTTGGGTTCGACACATATTCATCAAAAACATCATTATTAGTCGGTTTGAATTTAGTGTTTTCTTTATGAATTCAATTTTTGAGCCTTATTTATTTAGTTTGTTCTTGAGTATGGTTGTTGGCTAAACGCTCAGACTACCTAGGCTTATGATGAACTTTTGTTGATTTTAGATTTTGGTTTGGGTTTTGTTTTCGTTTATGGATTTATGATTAAGTAAGAGGTTAATGTTATTCATTCGATGCATATGTGTGCTTAGGATTGTTTGATAAGTTTTATTGTTTCACAGTTTCCTTGGTGATTCTTTCATATAATAGGTTCTGTTAAGTCATCTACTGTGTGTTTTTTACTAATTTATGGTTGATTTGCAATAAAACCATAAGAACTATATTAATAAATCAAGTATACCTAAGCGTGCTGTTAATCTAAATAGCTGTAAGGTGATAGATTATGTGATAGGTCTTGGTTGATGAATTGCTAGATTTAGTTTTTTGTAAGGAGTCCGTCTAGGTTTGGTTTATTTGCCTTGTGTAAGTCCCCCAGGTGCGATGGTGATCGATACGAGATCCGCACGAGGTCTAGGAATGCGGAATCCTCCTAGACTCGTTTATTGGTTTTGAAGACGAAGAACATGATTACAGACAAACGAACACACGAACGTATATATAGATACACAAACTCATGGGCTTGGGCTTGGGCCAGACGGCGAACTTGTCCTAACACGTGAAGTTATAGTAACTTTACCAACACGTGAAGTTGTTCTAAGCTTCACCAACACGTGATGTTGTTCCTAACTTCACCAACACGTGAAGTTGTTCTAACTTCACCAATGACGAAGTTGGCTCTCTCCAAAACTTCTCCCCAACTAGTCAGAATTCTAGTCGAGTGAATTCTTTAAATTACCTTTGATTTCCGCGCTGTATGGTAGGATTTCTTATAGGGGTACTTTTCATAAAATAAATTAGCGACCGTAAGGAGTCTAATTAAAACCGTAATTTTAATAGCTTATTAGGGTTCCATAGGTGTCTTCTTGAGAAGGGTCAAGGGTCCTGTTCGGTTTCCCATTAAGTGAATAGTTTAAGATCTTGGTTCCATAACTTAGCATTTTCCAACTATTTGATAATTGATGCATTAGGGATTCTAGCCTAGGTGGTTGTTTGTCATCATCTGTTTAAGTCTAGGTTTAATCGTCTTAAGTTTTATTAATTAGTTTTAATTAGTTAAATATAGTTATTAGTAAAATCCCCCTTAATAATAATAAATAAATAGTCGTGTCAATAGTTAAGTCTAAATTAGGTAGTTTCGTAATTCATAGAGTCTCGTAGGTTTGATATTCGGACTTACTTAAATGTACTAAAGTCGACCAGTTCACTTGCCGATTAGTAGTTTTAGTTAAGTTAAGAGTCTAGAATTATTACTTATTATCTAGATTAGCTTATTTTTAGTTAATAATAATTAGACTACTTTTAGCACATCAAGTTTTTGGCGCCGTTGCCGGGGACTCTTAGCGATTGTGTTATTAGCTTTGATTAGACTTGTTTTATTAATACGTGCTATTTGGTTTTTTTTATTTAAGTCGTAGGAGTCTAAGCGTTATTATTTATTATTATTATTATTATTATTATTTTCCTAGTCTGTTTTGAGCCGTAGGATTTAGGATAATATAGTTTAGTTATATTTCTTTAAATTAGTTTAGTTTTTCTTTAATATTTTTTACTACTATTTGGTGCTCGTGATCCATTTTTGTTTAAATTTATCTTTGTAGTGATCTTCATGGATTATTACTATGGGACCAGAGTTGAAGAAAATCTTAATAAAGATCAAAGAGGTTTAACTATATGGGAGTCAGAAATTAAAGCAATTATGGACCACCTAGATAAAAACAGCTATTAGCCTAAATTCTGTGTGGTGTATGATAAGATGGGGAATATTATCGGTTGTAAAGACTCATCTGGCGCAATGATGAATCACATACCACATCCAGAAGAGATATTATACGATATTTTACGTGTCACCCATAGCATTAATCCAAAAGCACCACTTTCAAATATAATGGATGATTTCCGGCGAGGCTTAAAGTATCAAATACAATTTTATGAGCTGACGATCGTGTTTGAGGATGTTGGGTTGCAGGATAAGACAGAGGAGTGTATTCCCTCTTGGGAAGACGAGTTTAGGGATGAATTTGGTGAAGATTTGGCGGGTTTAGCCGATATAGATGAGAGAGATTTTAATCCCTAAAGAGATATTGAGGAGCTTGAAGTTTTGTTATTCGGGAAGCCGGTTAAGAAACTAAATGCCAAAGATGAATCAAATGAGATATCCGAAGAATTTAAGAATGAAGAATTGCATCTCATTGTGAAACGTCATCCGCATATGTGCGGTAAAGCTGACCGGTTTTTAGAAATAGTTGTTCGTGGATCGCCATGTAATTCAAGAGTCCTAAGAAGGAACATATTTAGGCTCAGGAATCAAAGTGTGCCAAATTGGTCGTATTTTCAGAATATTAATAATGGGTGGATCGAGCTGAATGCGTATTTTTGGGCCTACATGTGTTTTGAAATTAGTTTCTTCCCAACTGATTTTAAGAGGAGAGTGTTGAGGAGCACCGATGGGAAGAGAATCAAGGAGTAGCCTCCTGATTGAGGTTTTGGGAGTAAGTCTGGCTGAAGACTTTTAGTAAACTTAGAGCTTCCCGGGAGGCAACCAGGTACTATCTTTTTCTTCTATTTTTATTTCTATTTTGTTTTTACTTATTTGTTATGCCGGGTGTTTCTTTTCTTACTTGCAGGTTGTTCCAAGGTTGCTTATGAGATAGTTGATGGGATATGGTTTTAAACAGGTGTGGGGATGCCACTTGTTTCAGGATTTCTGCTTTTGTTCGTGAAAGATGACGTTATTTGAAGATAGCTTGCTGATCGCGTTGGAATTGGAGGGCGTGGAACACGACTCACGAGGCATATCATCTATTTATCAGGGGAGTCTGTTCCAATTCATTATTATAATTTTTGCATAAATTTTATTTGTAATTTTCTTTTTCTCACATTGAGAACAATGTGAAATTTAAGTGTGGGGATGGGAAATTGATATTTTCGGCAAAAATAAAAGAGAATTTATAAAAATAATTAAAAAAAGCTTAAATATAATTTTTGAAATGTCCCAAGAGTAATAAAAATTTTTGCAATAAAATGGAAGATGATAGAAAAATCGGAAATTGGTTTTTCAAACTACTAATAATATGAGATAATATAAAAGAAAACGCACTTAACTTAGGATGTGTCGGTAGGCTCAGCCTTGAGAATGAAAGGGCAATTTGATAAATTGGTTAAAACGGAAATCTTTTGTGGGTAAAGCGTTTTGTCTGTGGAAGATAAGTAATGAAAGGTCGGGCCATACTCAAGCCTCAATTCTTGGTATGAAAAGTGGAAATATTATAAAGTTTAAAAAGTTTAAAAATTTGAATACGTTATCATATAATGCTTGGGTAGGTTTAACATTAGAGTATGCCGTGTAGCCTGTAATATAAATCTTAAACTGCTAGTTTTAGTGTTTTACACATCATTGGCGTATGGTTTTATAACCTTTAATCTTGTATTGATGGGATGCCCCGGGTCCGGAGACCATGGGTCTGTATGCAGTCTATTCATCTGGATATTCACAATTTCAAATGGGGTTGTGAATATTTTAAAATAAAGCTAAAACAAGAGCAAACCCGCAGATTTCTGCCGCATAAGTCTTTAAACATGATCACTAAGTATAAAAAGTATAAATACACTACAGACTTGATCATCCACGTTGTTAGCCATGTGGGGTCCCCTTGCTCGCGTCTCATTACCATTAAGAAACGGACCACAAGGGACACACTACATGTAAACACTGCAAATGAAATTTTGCATGCTCACCTATGGTAATGGTTCGAGGTATTGCTTGATAACGGGGGTATGCCATGTTGTGGGGAACACTAGCAATTAACTAATTATACCTGAATCGTATCTAATGGATGGTTGGTAGAATTTAATGCTTAAGCTTAAGTGGATAAACAATACCCTCGAACGTCTTAACTATTCATAAAAAAATAGAGCGATAAAAGTTTTAAAAGCTGGAAATAAGCGGGTCTTAATTGTGTAAACCACTGAGTAATATTGTTGGAACTTATTGGTCCCGGTAAAATTTAAGGCATGGGTTTAAGTGGACAACAATACCGACAATTTCAGTTTTTCCGTTTATCTGGGCTTTAAAATAAACTACATGTTTTTAAGATCAATTTTCGGATTATGATTCCATTACAGATTATGTTTTTCGAGGACGAAAAAGGTTTAAGTGTGGGGATATTTGATATGGTCAAAATTATACATATTTTTTATTATTATTTTCCCCACCTTTTATTTTTGTTTGAGTTGGTTTTTAATAAATACATTTTTAGTTGGTTCATATTTAGATTTTAAAGATTTCATGAGACAATGAGCTAAATTAAGTACTTTAACTAATTTGTGATCAACGGCTAAATATTTGAACACATTTATATCTTATTACTATTACTACTATTATTAATTTTTAAAATTGTTGTGTTATTCGTTGGTTTTTAATTTCTCATTCTAGTACACAGTGAGGTAAAGTGTTTTTTTATTATTATTAAAAGTTAAGTTATTTATTTGAGTGAAATGCAATCATCAGGAACTCGATATATTAAGTGTTGAAAGAATGGACCTCATAACAAATTTAAATGGGCTATATTGAAGCAAATGGCTGTCTTGGACTTGTGGGTTTTTAACGAAAGGAAAACATAAGGCAATTATGATGGAGTGCTTTGCAAGTTCTTTTATTTTAAAGAGTTATTTAAGAGGGCCAATTATAAGAAAAAGGGGGAACTACACCTAAGCCAGAAGTCAGACATCGAAAAGAGGGGCTGCCCCTTAGGCTGATGTTCATCGCAAAGAAAGAAAGAAAGAAGAGAAGAGCACCTGGGTTCGAGCAGAGAGCGTTTGGGTTATACACATATTCGTCAAAAACATCATTATTAGTCGGTTTGAATTTAGTGTTTTCTTTATGAATTCAATTTTTGAGCCTTATTTATTTAGTTTGTTCTTGTGTATGGTTTGGCTAAATGCTTAGACTGCCTAGGCTTATGATGAACTTTTGTTGATTTTGGATTTTGTTTTCGTTTATGGATTTATGATTAAGTAAGAGGTTTAATGTTATTCATTCGATGCATATGTGTGCTTAGGTCATCTACTGTCTGTTTTTGACTAGTTTATGGTTGATTTGCAATAAAACCATAGGAACAATATTAATAAATCAAGTATACCTAAGTGTGCTATTAATCTAAGTAGTTGTAAGGTGATAGATTATGTGATAGGTCTTGGTTGATGAATTGCTAGATTTAGTTCTCTGGAAGGAGTCCGTCTATGTTTGGTTTATTTGCCTTGTGTAAGTCCCCCAGGTGCGATGGTGACCGATACGAGATCCGCACGAGTTCTAGGAGTGCGGAATCCTCCTAGACTCGTTTATGGTGTTGGAGACGAAGAACATGATTACAGACAAACAAACACACGAACGAAATAAACGAATCTGCAGATCCTTTATATAATATTCAAAACGCATTACATACCGAAAGAGAAAACAAAACACGACCGACTCGAGGTGAGCTCTACCTCGGATCTGCCCACACGACTCTCTCTTTCTGTTTCTCTCTATACAACTAAACAACTGAACAATTGAACTACTAACTTTTTTTCTAGATACCAAACCATAAACATGACACACGTATATATAGATAGACAAACTCGTGGGCTTGGCTTGGGCCAGATGGCGAACTTGTCCTAACACGTGAAGTTATATTAACTTTACCAACACGTGAAGTTGTTCCTAACTTCACCAACACGTGATGTTGTTCCTAACTTCACCAACACGTGAAGTTGTTCTAACTTCACCAATGACGAAGTTGGCTCCATCCACAACTTCTCCCCAACTAGTCGGAATTGCATAGAGATAGTCACAAAATGCACCAAGAGACTCCCCCTTGACCATTGCTCTCAATTCTAACAAACACTAAAGATCATCTGTTACAAAATATGCACCAACATAAAATAATATTGTATAAAAAATATATACTTTTTTAGTTTTAAAAAATTTTATAGAATAAATTAAAACCTAATAAGATATATGTATTAAAATAACTGGCTTGGGTTGAGTTGTGAATAAAAGTGAAAAATTGGGTTAGATTAGGTTGTGTATGTGGAAGAAAGAGAATTAGTTTTTTATTAAAAAGTTGAGTTTGGTTGGGTTACCAATAAAAGTAACATTTTCTCTCCTGAAAATGTTTTTCCAACAAATTGAAAAAAGGGTCAACAATTTGAATCTCATACCAACATACTTCGCTGTACGTTACAAGCTTTCTTGTAAGAATTTAATTCAATTTATGTTTCTAATTTTAGTGTTTGGTTTTCATCTTATTTCACCTGTTATAGAGTTTGTTGTTGTCTAATATCTATCAAAATCTTCTAAACCTCAATATTTGTAATTCGTATTTACTATGATTTATGTATTCAATGATATTCGTAGACTCGGTTGACATAAAAATGCACGTCTCAATAATGGAGTTAAGTTTCTGGTTGGTATCGACAACGATTCCATGAGTAGGATGGTATGTTGTCAACATTTTTTTTTGTAAAACATTTTACAGTTATGCAACATATACATTTTAAAAACATTTTTTTGTTACTTATAGCTCATTCCTAAAGCTGTTCGACCAATGTTTGCTGATATTAAATCGAATAACGGCTGTTGTTTGATTTATGATCAAAGTGGTAGAACATTTTCTGTAGTTATAGTCAAAGTACTAGATGACTTTTATTTTGAAACCGGTTGGACTGGAATAATCAGAGAATGTTATATAGAAGCTGGAACATATGTTGTTTTTAAGCTTCAGTCAACATCTATGTTGAATATGTTACTTTCTGTAACACCCCGTAACCGTAGCGGAAACTTAAACGGGATGCAACAGACACCTCTGATATCAACCACATTGTTTATAAAGAAAACTGAATACATTAATATACTTCAAATTACATTATCTCGTATTTCATTACCGTCTAGGTGATACACACATCATGCATTACGATACATAATTTTATTTATTATAATGTATCCTAACATCCCGCACGCAAATCTTACACACATCAAGCACTTAGCACGTAAGCAATCACTTCATCTTAATTGTACCTGAAAAGCATGTGAGAAAACGGGTCAACTACGAATAGTTGGTGAGTTTCACAATTTGAGTAAACCATGATAAATCATTGTCAAACTATAATATTATCGATGTAATTATGCTGAGCCCACAAGTGAAACCACTGTTAAACCATTACTGTACCTGTTCCGGGGGCAATGTTAACCCAGAAACACTTCTAGGGACATCTGGGGACACAGTTAACCCAGTACTGTACCCATTCCGGGGGCAATGTTAACCCAGAAACACTTCTAGGGACATCTGGGGACACTGTTAACCCAGTACTGTACCCATTCTGTACGATTCCCGTACAATCAAATATTTATAAATACACGCAAATCCATGCGTTCAGTATGTACTTAAACATTTTAATAGTAACATGCTTTCCGCCCCGAGAAAATATTTAAAAACAATTCAGAAAAGGGGCTCGTGAAACTCACCTTAGCACATGCAAGCAGGTAACAACAATCATTATCAGTTAACACGTCCAATCTGTATTATGATCCCTACGATCGTTATTATACAATTATTGATTATATAATCTTTAACCGTATCAACCGGTACATCTGGGGACACTGTTAACCCAGTACTGTACTCGTTCCGGGGGCAATGTTAACCCAGAAACACTTCTCCGGACTCAGATTGTGATATCGTTTAGAGTTCCATGGTCACAATTACTATTAGTTTGTTTTCCCCGTTTTGCGTGCCTAGCACGGTTATCCGTTGTTACGTTCCAAAATTGAGTTTGGTCACACACGACCCGAAAATAGTCGTTGAGTGATAATTTAATTAAAGTTGTGAAATTAGAGCTCGGTTTAGACGCCCCGATTGGCCGCGGGACCCGTTTCCGTCTTTAGCGCACCGGAAACTGTTAAATCGGGTAAAATTACTCAAATCATCCAAATTATTTTCGGATGATTCATTTTTACTTGTTTAACTCAATTATATGAAGATAGTTCATTTTTAGGGTTTTTATACACCAGTCAGTTCGTTTAGGCGAACTTTACCGGTTTACGCATTTTAAGCCTTAAAAGTTTGTTTTTGCACAAATAATTATCCGTTTAATCTCGAATCTTGAAATTTTGCACAAATCACCTTTTGACAGTGGGGAATTTTATAAAAATATTTCCAGAATTAATTTTTATATTTAAAATTTATCTATCTATTTTTAAACACCATTTAAACACTAAATATGTCGTAAATACCAAACGACCTTAGAAAAATCCCAAATTTTTCCTGGTTGCCCCCTGCCATCCACATAGTCCCCTGTAATTTTTCCAGAACCAAAATCTCTCTATACATGCCATTTTCACCAAAACCGAGCTAGAAAACCTTAGAACTCGTTTAACCGAAAATCCTACTTAGACTTCTCCAACTGACCTAAAATTTTGTGTGTGACATATAAATGTTATAAAAAGCTTATCTGCAATTTTCCAAAATTTTTCATGATATTTAACTATTTTTCACCATTTTTAGCCAAAACCGAGCATTAAATTCACCAAATATTCATCCTTTGTCCAAAAATTACCAAATTTTACAGAACACTTATTTTCATGTGTAGAACATCCCTGTAAAATTTCATGACCCAAATCTAAACCATCCACAATCTGTCCAAAATTCCATAACCGAACATAAACCGAATATACCATTCAATCTCCGCCACTACAAGCTACAAACTCGTTTTTCCGCCTTATCTACCACTAAATACAGAATCTACAACCAACATACCACAATACCAAGCAAGTTACACTCACGATCAAGCCTCTTACACTATAGTTTCGGTTATGATTTAAAAACAAAGATTTAACCGTAAAAATTCGTTTTTGGTTCGTTTAACTCCTTTCTTGGACCAAGATCCCTTGTATAACCCGTATACATCACTTGATCATGCAAGAATCGGTTTTCATCTTTGAAACCTCATTTTCTTGCAAATAAACTCAAGAAACGAAGATAGAAACGTGATTAACTCGATTCTTTACCTTGTTTTCTTGCTACAAACTCTCGGTTTTAGATCATCAAGTGGAGAGGAAGATGGATTGTTGAGTTGCTTGTGTAAAAAAAAGAATAACAAGACAAGGGGGAATACCCCTTGTCTGATCGGCATTGTTAGGGGGGTGGGGTGGGACCCACTTCTCCAATCTTAGCCACTCATTCAGATTTCTGTAATCTGGATAAAGTTTTGGATAATCTGGTTCAGTTCGTTTTTTGGTTAAATATTTAATTCGGCTTAAAACGATGTTAAAACGGTCGTTTTTCGGCTTAAAAATGAAATTTATATAAAACCGATTTAAAAACTTTAAAAACTTAAACCATGGCATATATTATCTTAGAACATCATATTATTAATAATCGCGCATCTTTTTCGGCTTGATCGATCGTCTCTTGCTCGGTTTGGTATTAAAGGTTTCGTTTAATGTACCGACGTACCATTAAATCGAAAACTCTTTTTCTGAGCTTTAATTTACTTATCCCGAAGCTTTAATACTTCGTAAACATCACTAAATATCATATATATCGTCTATAATTGAACTCTTTATTCGTTCGGGTTTCAATAACTATCGATCGATTGATCGCATATTCAATACGATGAATTATATATTCACGTACAATCAATACAGTGAACCATGTATTCTCGTATAATTACTATGGTAATTCATGTATCCGACATTAAATATGACGTAACTATTGTCTACCGGTTAGGGTATACCGGGTTTCGTCGGAATCGTTACACTTCCAAAAGAAACGTAAATGATCAATCCGGTACTATGTTATGCATTCTAGTCAAAACCGACACATTCATTACTTGGTAAGTTTTAATTTCTGTTTTTAATGATTCTTTCCAAATTCAAATATCTATTAATTAATATGTTTAACATGATTTCCCTGAGCGGTACGTGATTCAAGATTTTGGTGAAATTACATGAATTTGCTTTTCGAGCTTATTGCTCCAGATAGTTAGTTGTTTAAAGTTTCATGTCATTGGGATGGAATGGGTTATAGGGCAGAGGATGGATGGAATGATGTTTTTAAACAAACCAACTTGAAAGGTGGTTCGTTTGATGTGTTTGGAATCATACCAGATATTACAATTCATATTAATGTCTTTCATGAAGATGACATAGAATTTATCCTTCCTGGTCCAAATCAGTTGTTTCTCAATTATCAATTAAACAATCAAGGTAGTTCCCAAAACCCAATTCAACTTGATGAGTGTAACATTCGTTACTTTTAAAACCCAAAAATCCGACCCGTTTTAGATTTTCGGTTTTATTTATGAATATATGTACATATATAAATATACTTTTAAAACCCGAAAATCCGACCCGTTTTAGATTTTTGGTTTTTATTTAAGAATGTATATACAAATATAAATATATTTCAAATTTTGTCTTATGTATTTATATTCGTTAAACTGACCTGTTTGTTTTTTCGATGCATTCTTGTTATTTTGTTCAACATTTATATAATATTCTCGATGGTTCAAGTCATCGATCGTTCATTTTCTATATGATTCATTTAACTTACAAATCTCCAGCATTTATGTAAGGCCCCGAACCCGGTAGCCCTACTTTAGCGTCGGATTTACTAATAAACACAGTTCTTACAAATCAGAGTTCATTAAAACTTTCGCGGAATATAAAACCTTTCATAAAACATTTCGTAACAAAACACATCTTGTCTTAAAACATCATTTTGTCTTTCAAAATTAACGAACATTAACTTAAACGTCTTGAGTCTTCCGATACCAGCCTCTTATTCAGTGCCACGTGTCTCCTCAAGCGAGCTGCCTCATCCTACTCACCTGCGTGCATACTAAAAGTCAGCTACGCTGAGTGAGTTCTAGTTAATCATACACTATACAATACATACACATACATACATATCCGAAGATACATATCCATACTTAACTAGTTACCCTTCTGTTCTACATACATACTTACTACCATACATACATACATATCTACAATCACTAACCTCAGTCTACCGAGAGTACGTTCATAGTCCGCCGTCTATACCTGTACTCAAGGTCGTGAACACGTATAAGGTCCGCCGTCCTTACCTATGTTCACCATTCATGGTACGTACAAGGTCCGCGATCCTTCCCTATACCATCATACATCCACAACACGTACAAGGTCCACGATCCTTCCCTATGTTGCAACCTAATTCATAGCACGTACGAGGTCCGCAGTCCTCCCCCATGCTAAAGCACGTATAAGGTCCACAGTCCTTTCCTGTGCTGACGCCTACCTATATTACGTATAAGGTCCGCAGTCCTTATCTACGTTACGTATAAGGTCCGCCGTCCTTATCTACGTTGGCGTCTATCTCCTAAATTCATAGCACGTACGAGGTCCGTAGTCCTCCCCCATGCTAAAGCACGTATAAGGTCCACAGTCCTTTCCTGTGCTGACGCCTATCTACATTACGTATAAGGTCCGCAGTCCTTATCTACGTTACGTATAAGGTCCGCCGTCCTTATCTACGTTGGCGTCTGTCTCCTATAACACGTATAAGGCCTACCGTCTCTATCTACGTTTACATCTATCATCTACATCACGTATAAGGCACGCGGTCCTTAACTACGCCATCACCTGCCAAGTCTATGTCCAACAGAAGTTAGAGGGATTTGCCATCCTAACTTACTATGTCGAACGTAGAACTCACATACCATTCGTGTACCTGTATACACATACTTCACATATACAATAATTACATCATAGCATAAAAACATTCTAGGCGTTCTTTACATCCTTCATTTAACAACCATACCCCTTGTCGTTACGTGCAATATCCGAAGATCGTTCACGCCCCGACAAGTATTCATTTGTAATATTCATACATCCTCGATATATAATATTCGTACCTTTATTTTTAACCTGACAGTACGCGCAATATCCGAAGATCGTTCGCGTACCGACAAGCAATCATTCATATCCATCACATATATCACATATGGCATACACTTATCACTTAGGATAAATGTATTAACAAACACATCGAGTATGCACACAGCCCCGAAAACATAACAAGGGATGGGGCTAGAAACTCACCTGAACTCTGCTTCTTCCTCAGATAGTTGTAAATCCCTTCTTTAACTGTGCTCGGCAGACTGTATAAGTTACACGTATCAATACTCGTCTGATCTAATCTGGTGGCCTAGTATTAGCTTACTTTTACTTATCGTTTTAATCTATTCTCTAATCGAACTTGACTTTAGGCGAAGTTAAACCTTAGGCGAACTTAGCTTTAGGCGAAGTTAAACCTTAGGCGAACTTAGCTTTAGGCGAAGTTAAACCTTAGGCGAACTTAGCTTTAGGCGAAGTTAAACCTTAGGCGAACTTAGCTTTAGGCGAAGTTGTCATCAGGCGAACTTGGCTTTAGGCGAAGTTGTCATCAGGCAAACTTGGCTTTAGGCGAAGTTGTCATCAGGCGAACTTGGCTTTAGGCGAAGTTGTCATCAGGCGAACTTGGCTTTAGGCGAAGTTGTCATCAGGCGAACTTCGCTTGCAGGCGAAGTTCAACCTTAAGCGAACTTAGCTTGCAGGCGAAGTTGTCATCAGGCGAACTTGGCTTTAGGAGAAGTTGTCATCAGGCGAACTTAGCTTGCAGGCGAAGTTCATCAGGCGAACTTAGCTTGCAGGCGAAGTTGTCGTCTGCAGCTACTGTTCGTTCTTAAATCCCTTAATCAACTTCGTTTCTTAACCAAATAACTCGATTTAGGTACCCACGGGATCGTCTGACCAGCGCCTACAAACCCCAACCATAAAATCGACCTAACATCGATGTTTAAAGGGTGCGATTTAGGCATATAGGTTACGGGTTCTTTTATCAATCGATTAACCCATCAAATCTTAATCCATTTTCAGTAAGATTAGCTTTGTTGGATTCGTTTTTACCATATAAACTCAGATCTATCATTTCTCAAATCAAACCGAACCTATACGAACGATTTCTAACTATAAACATACCTTGAACGAGTCGAATTACGAACACGGTTAAGCCTTGATGTTGTTTTGGTCCGTCACAACGTTCCAGCACCAACAAGCTCGGGTTTTCGCCTTCGGATCTTTGTTCGGGTCGTGTGTGTTTTGGGTGTGTGTGTATGGAAATGAGGATTAAATGATGGTTAATGGTATTTATATTTAGGGATCATGGGCTTAAGCCCATGGACTCTCTTTCCTTGTTTCATAACCCAAGTCCATAACCCATATCCATTACCCAACACTAGCCCGACCCATACCAACTCCTACTCTATTTATTTATTTCCCGATAACCCGAGTAAACTTTCCCCTCTATTATTAAGTAATATAATTAATATCATTATGGAAATTTCGGGATGTTACAATTTAAAGGTTTACTTAACGATCCCAAACTTGTCGGGTATAATATAAAAATAATCCATAACATTTTATTACACATATATAACAGTGAAAAGTACAAGGTTCAATTTGTAAACATTATTTAAATTCAGTTTTAAAATAAAATGAAAGTATAGGGGCTGAATATGTAAATTAGATTTAAATTAATAATAGTAGTAATAATAATAATAATAACAATAAAAAGTAGCAGCATCCCCATTTTTTCACGTTTTTCCAGCCATTTTTCCGGCGCCATCTCCGGCGACCGAAAAAACGGTTCCGGCAACCTTAATGACAACGATTTACACTTCGTTATAATCCGTTAAACACCCCAAACGTCATCTCCACTAATACTAAACATTACTATATAATTTATTTCATCATTAACGACCTAAATAACTCGTAATTAATCTCTAAACCGCCGGAAATAATTAACACACACTAACGATCAATTAATCGATAAACGCTCAATACTAGTATAAATAAGACACTAGACATTAACTAAACTTGCACCAATAATCTTCTTAACCTTATCTATCAATAAATTATGTATTTAATGTTTAGATCTCGTGTATTCGAATTGTATAATTGATGTATCGACGAGGCTAGATCCATGGAAGGTATAACAACTCGGTTTTACCAGTTTATATTGCCCGACCCGTTTCATGTTTGGGAAATTTTATTAACATAAATGTCGCGTTTTTCGAGTAATTATTAATCTATTTTAACTACTTATTATATTTAGTTATTAAATATAAATAACTTTGAAAATCTACAATTCTTACCCTAAACTATACTTTAACCCTTTAATGCTTCCATCCTTATAGTTCATGGATCTAATTGTAATTTCTGCTCTATTAATATATTATTATATTCTTAATCCAAACCCTTTAACCCATTAACCCAAGACCCGATTATCATACCCGTGTATACAAAATCTTAGCTTGGACCTTAATCTTCGCTTCAAACATGGAATTTATGATCGTATATGATTTTCCTTGCCTAAATCATTATTGCCGACACTGTTAATTATGAAAACGAGATCAAATTTGATTCGCGTGATCCTTTTGTTAGGCCGACCTAACTGATTTATCATTAGGCACCATAACAAACATCATAATTCAATTAAACACACATGTACAACCTTGGATAAGTCTCGAAGCAAAACCCTATGCCTAATTATATCATAACAGCCGTTATGTTTGTGTTTCTGGTCTGCTTTCTGCTGTCTATTGTCGTTCTTATTAACCATCTTTACCACATCACATAAGGTAATCATTTTGCTATTACAATTCGTCTACAATCCGCGATCGCTAACCCCATGATTAATTAAGCGAACATAAACGATATTAGCCAATTTGATTTGCTAGGGTTCATAGTTCTTATTGTTGTTTCGGCTGTCTGTTTAAAGTATTTGGTTTTCAACTTATAAATGATTAACTGAGTAGCTCAGTTGGTTCTGTGCATCTTGCTTAAGGCTTGGACGAGCTGGGGCCAGGTTCGAGCCTCCCCCAGCCCGTTTTTGGGTTATTTTTGTTAAAAATTAGTTTTTATTTCATGATTAAATAGTTAAATTAACTCTTTAAAACTCTATATATATATATATATATATATATTATAAATATAATAATGAATCAATACTTTATGAAACCGACACATTAACGAGTTGTTTTTCGAACTTTGGTTGAATCATGTGTATAAATATATATATATTAGTTGTTAAATTGTTAAAGTATTTATAATAAAGTTATACTTATATATATATATACCCGTTATTTAACATATTGTATAAATCCAATTGTTTTATAAAAAGATTATAATTTACATAAATATTATAAGTTATTAGTTATTATTTATTATTTACAATATTTATTTAAGAGAAATATTTATTAAATAATAAAAAAACATATAAATACATTAAACGTATTTGCAGTTTTAAACATTTAAAACAAATCTTTTCATATAAACTATAAAGTTTTACAAATATATATTTAAGTATTTTAAGTATTTTATATAATTAAATCTTATTATAAAATTCGATAATAAAATTAATAATAAACCTAAGTAATATTTAACTTTCGTAAGAACATACCGGACCATCAATTTCCGAGCCTCTATCTAAATTTAGTTTTGTATTCAATCCATATATATTTACCCACAATTATTATTACTTAGGATTTCTCGTCGGTATCATTCCCGAAGAGCTTCGCTTACCAATTTCTTACATATTCATTATCTCTTGCTTAATCGCTAAGGTGAGTAATCACTCCCCTTTTTTTACTTATTTTTAACCTTTTTGGGGACATATGCGTATCACATCATATTTATCTACTATCTAGTATATAAAACCGCAACTGTTAATCCTTGTGTGTATATCGGTTTATGCTTAACTTGATATTTGCTTAATTGCTTTATTTGAACGCTATTTGCTTACTTTGGAAACCGAGGTTAATTTTTATGGCAACAGTTTAGTCCTTGCTTGGTAACCAATGTCCATTTATATGGATTTGTTGAGCCCTTTCTTTATGGTTTGATTGATTGTTTATGTGATATGGCTTAACTGTATATTCTCACAGGAACAATTTGCATCTTTCTTTATTTACTATATATTATTTTTGTAGTGTCTTAAACTGGTATTTTACTCACTCAACATGTGTTGTTGACAAAAATTCTATTTTATACGCATATGCAGGTTATCACTTGAATTAGTTGCAAGACTTTGTGAAGAATTAGTGAATAATTATGTTAGAAAAGATAAAATCAAGAATTAAATTTATGTTTATTGTTTGTTTAAATGAGTTGTATTTTGTATTTGATTTATTTGAAAATAGAATTAAATTAATAGACAATGTCATTTAAATATTACATGATAATACCTTGAGAGCTGTGACAATCAGCTCACGCCCCGACATTTCCGCCTTAGGTTGGGGTGTGACAGAAGGCTTCCACAATTGGTATTAGAGCAGAGAGCTGCTCTCGGTTCATCGAAAGGTATAAATCTGATGTTCTTCGTGTTCATCAAGTTTGGAACTGATTTGATCAGATTCGGGTTAAATTATGGATGTTTTGGTGAAATTGATGGTAGATTATTATTTATTAATGAAATCCGCATGTTCCTGTGAATTTTGGTGATTAATTATGGTGTATTGAAGGTTTCACCATGGAATAGCAAGGTACTGTTTGATCAGATTCAGATCAAATCAGTGGTTGTTATGTTATTTTGATGGTAGATTTATGTTGGTTAAGGTAATACGAAGCTTCTGGTATAATATGGTGTTAAATTATGGTGTATTGACGAATCCACCATGGAAGAGTAACTTATTGTTTGATCTATTTGGTGATATATTCTTGATTAGAATGAAAATCCGAGTATTCGTGTTGATTTTCATCGTTAATTATGGTGATATGATGAATCCGCCATTGATGAAGTTCAAAAAATCCAGATTCCGGCCAGATCTGCTTTTTCCGGCCACTGAAACTGAATTTTCCGGAGAAAATCGTTTTTCCGGCGAACAATTTAGATCCAACAACCTGATTCGTTATATTACTGTAGCTAATTCATCAAGGGAGTTTAACGAATCTACTGTAGCAATTCGTTATGGAAATTTTAACGAATTAAGGTAATTCATTAAGTTAATTGTTAAATTCAAAGTAACGAATTAAGGTACTTTGTTAAGTTAATTCTTCAAGGTAATTCGTTAAGGTAATTCGTTTAGTTAATGGCAACGAATTAAGGTAATTCGTTAAGTTAATGATATGACGAATGGAGACTAATTTGTTATGTATATGACGAAGTGGAAATTTTAACGAATGGGAGGCCATTCGTGTAACTATTATAACGAACTAAGATGGTAAGTTATAACGAATTGAGTAGATTTGTTAAGTTTGTAAAGAATGTGTGACTGGTTGACGAATGGTGACTAAGTTAACGAACGGAGAGCACGAACTAAGTTAACGAATTAGAGTTGTTAATTTATAACTAATGTAGAGATGTTTCGTTAAACAAAAGTTATTTGGCGGGAAAATTTTTCTTGGACCAATTTTTTCATGGATACTCCTCATAAGTGAGACTTCATTCTCGAAAATTTTGACGATAATATTTATTTTTCAAAAATTTTCGGTTAATTTTTGGCGGGAAAATTGAAAAAATTTTCTTATTCGAAATTTTTCTGGGATGTTCCTAATGTATTGGGTACTCTTCTCTCAAAGTTTGGTAATATATTTTCCGGCCGAGTTTTTACGTGTTTCAATTGGCCGAGGGGGAGCCCGCGAGTAATTTAAAGAGGATTTTGTTTGTGAACTTTGAAGATTATTCAAGACCTTGCTAAATTTGTCAAGAAAAGGGGGAGATAAAACTTTCATTTGAGATTATTTGTCTTGTATCTTCCTACGTTTGCAAGGTTTCTTGAAAAATTACTGCAATTCGGGTGGTAGTTCATGGCGATAAAACTACGTTTAACTGAGTTCAAGACTGCAGTTGTTTTTCGATTGGTGATTGATTTGTTCAAGATTGAAACCTGACTATGTGGGATACGAGTGTTTGTCTGTTTACCTCTTTTTGAGGGACTTTTATCCTGACTATGTTGGCTACGAGTAAATGACGGATTACTTCTGTTGAGGGGGGTGATTCTTGAACGGGTTGATCTTATTGAAGAATATACGAGTCTTGTCATTGGATATTTTTTGAATTTGATCATTTGGGGTTTATTAATGGAGGTTGGAACTCTGAATACCCAAGTGAAAGATGTTGAATGATCGGGTTTTTCATGAAGATGTGTGACTAGGTTAAGCGTAAAGATGTTTTTCTTTACCGGTGCTGACAGATAGCTGATGAATTGTTGCTGATTGTTGAAAGATTGAACCATATCATACGCCAATGGATGATCGGGATGATCTCCAAGAGTTCCTCACTTTTAGGGGGTGATATGATATGAGAGGCTACAGGTTGTTGGTATCTGGTCCCTTGATTTCAGCTGGATCTTATTCAAATCATGTCATAACTCACACAGATTGATGTGTCGACAAGGGAGTTAATGACGGGTTGCTATATTTAGAAAGATATCCGTTTGTTAAAGGCGGAATCAATAAAAAACATACGGTTGCTTAATAAGTATTCAATGATAACCAACACAAACAAGATTCACTCAAAAGATTTCCATTTATATAACATTCATCATACAAATAGGATAATCGATTTAGGGTTTCTTGAAGGAGGGTTATATCCGTACGAATCCTAGGACGGCCGTCACTTTCAAGAAATATTCTTTCTTATCCGAAAAGTGTAAAGGCTCAAAATCCGTCTTAGGCGGCGTGCCCTAAAGCATTCTATTTATAGGCCTGCCACCCTAGGATAGCTGTCATTACTTCTAGAAACCCCAAACGTAAATACATATTCAAATTACATAATCAGAATATATTCTAAGTGTAAAACAAGTCTTCCGGGTAGGTTCTGGATAAGTAAAATTCTCCGAGTAGACTATGTGCTTTGCCTGCCTTAGACTTGGTAACATAGAAGTGTGCTCGGGATCAGTTTCCGGGTAGACTTCAGTCTTCTTGAATTTTCCAGACTTTGCCCGAAAAACCCTTACGAGCAACCTTGTTCTTCGATGGTCCATTTCAACTCTTTGCTATAATATAACTTATTAGCAAAGTGTACTCGGGAGTACTGTTCCTTGCTTGAGTTGAACCTTGCCCGATGTTACTTAGAGATATTCCATTTATACATCAAGCTTGCTCGGACCATAATTATTAAAGAATACCTTGCCCGGTCTTCCAATCACTTGGCTTCATGGACTTGGTTAGCCAAAAGCTTACTCGGGAGTGAACCTTACTTGGCTGTGAAGAACAGACTTGCTTGATAAAGTGAACCTTGCTCGGATTTATATAAACTAAAAACCTTGCCCGGCAATGCACTAATTTGCAAACCCTGCTCGGTTATTCACTAAAGAAGACTACTTGAAGTAAACCTTGCCCGATAGACAAAATATCGTACCCGGATAAGTAAAAGCTTGCTCAGAAGTCTAATGTGTGCCCGGATCCATACTTAGCGAATTCTGTGGAGGTTGAGAAGATTCCAATCTTCCATGTACTTCATTTTGGTCAAATCTTTGACTCAACAATCTCCCCCTTAGGTCAATTGTTTGACTCAACAGTTAGTTTGCTGAAAAGATTTAAAGATTGTCTGTTTGCACAAGCCCGGAAATCATCGGGATGATCTCCAAGAGTTGCTCACTTTAAGGGGGTGATCTGATATGAGAGGCTACAGGTTGTTGGTTTGCTAAAAAGATTTAAAGATTGTCTGTTTGCACAAGCCCGAAAATCATCAGTTAAAGTATTCGATAGCTACAGAAAACGGGATTCTGTTAGTGCACGGTTTTGGTGTCCGTAGCGATCGAATAAGTTATAGGTTGTCTAGTCTTTATATTTAATGTAAAATGGCCCATTCGCTATGGGTTGTATAGCGAATGAGGTCCATTCATTATAGACTAGGCTAGTTCGTTAAGGTAGAAGCCCATTCGTTATGGAAGCATAACGAATGAGGGCTAGTTCGTTAAGTTACTACCATTCGTTATGGAATCATAACAAATGGAGTCTAATCTGTTATGAAGATATAATGAATTAGACATAACTTAAGGAATTGGAGCAGTTGGCCTATAAATAGGCAGCTCCATGCTCATATTTAGTGAGATCACACATATGAGAGATGTGAGAGATCCTAGATCTAAGTTATTATCCTCTCCATAACTTATTATACACACCATAATGTATTCATCCTATTTATCAATAAAGTAAGTATTTAATGTTTAGATCTCATGTGTTCTTATTGTATAATTGATGTTTCGACGCGGCTAGATCCTTGGAAGGTTTCCACAATTCGTAACTATAGAAGGTAATTTTTATATCAATTGTTATAGTTTTTAGCCAATAAACGAAACCCCTAACAAAGATTGGGTAAACATGGAACCAATTAACCATTTTGAATTACTAGGGTTTGCAATGGAGAAGATAAACATGTAGTATGGTGTATATATATATATATTTGTTTATGGTATCTTAAACAACAAACAATCTAGACTGGTTGGTTAGGGCATGTGTGTATGGTCAGGAGGACCCGTGTTCCAACCCGGGTCAGCCCGTTTTCTTATTTCTATTTCTTTTAATAAACCTTTTCTTTTATATATTAAACTAAATAAGATTTATAAAAAAAAACTATATTAAATCAATAAAAATTATGTTAAGCTAGATAAAAATAGTTATAATCTCTTTTTCACCTACAAACCCGATTTCCTTTCCGTTAGGTTTTCGTTAGAAACCCGATTAATATTAAATTAATTAATATTATTTCGTTAAACTTTATATCACGCTAATATAATTATTTTTCAAAGCTAAACTACGCGAAGACCCATAATGCATAAACGTTATAGATCTCAAACCCGTCAAGTTCGTTCAAAAATAGATTAACTTATATATATGTATACATTTTTTCCCGTTCGTTAGACTTTAAAATCCTTTAACGTTTTCTCTTTCAAAATAAAATATACTAATAATAATAAAAAATTCCATACCGTCCTAACTTGATATTAATCTTATAATGTAAACTAATATTAAATTAATAATTAATAAATTCGTTAAAATTCGTTAAACGTTTAAAAAAACATATTATAATATCCAACTCCATAATAAAATATAAAATATACATTCAACACTTCTAATTCCCGAAAATCCGATCTATTTACTTTTTAAAGTCGTTAGTAATAATTAATTTTGTACTTTTAATTCTAGTTCGTGATGTTCAATTGCTTCGGTTTCATTAACGCACTTTCGGTTTTATTTCAAGTTTGTCTTCAACTTCAAGGTGAGTTTCTCACACCCCCTTTTTACCCTTTTTAACTATTTTGGGGGGTAGCATATATATCCTATCAACAATTCAATTTAGTGAATTTCGATCATGTTAGTTCACACCCATAGCTTCAAGAACCGTTATCCCCTACCCCGAATTGATGATATTTTCGACCAGCTTCAAGGATCGAGTTACTACTCGAAAATCGATCTGAGATCTGGTTACCATCAATTATAAGTGTGCGAAGAAGACATTTCAAAGAGGCATTCATAACTCGGTACGGACACTATGAGTTTTCGGTTATGCCTTTCGGCTTATCCAATGCACCAGCCGTATTCATGGACCCCATAAACAGAGTATGCAAGGTGTTCATCGACAAGTTTGTTATTGTTTTCATTGACGATATCCTCGTTTACTCCATTGAAAAGACCAACCATGAAGAACACCTGAGGTTAATCCTGGAATTACTAAAGAAGGAACAATTCTACGCTAAGCTTTTGAAATGCGAATTTTGGCTTCGCGAGGTTCACTTCTTAGGACATGTGATCAATGAGAGTGGAATCTATGTCGATCCAAGCAAGGTAGAGGCCATCAAAACTAGGAAGCACCTAAGACGCTGACTGAGGTGCAACAATTCCTAGGACTGGCTGGCTACTACCGATGTTTCATCGAGGGATTTTCAAAGATTGCTCAATACCTCACGGCACTGACACACAAAGGTACTAAGTACAATTGGGGTGACGCTCAGGAGTCTGCCTTCCAACTGTTGAAAACAAAACTCTGTAGCATGCCTATCCTAGCCCTCCCCGAGGGAACATAAATTTTGAAGTGCATTATGATGCATCGATACGGGTTCTCGGTTGTGTGTTAATGCAACTTGAGAAGGTTATAGCCTATGCCTCTTGACAACTACGGGTACACGAGAAGAACTATACGACCCATGACTTGGAACTCGAAGCTGTGGTGTTTGCCCTTAAGATATGGAGGCATTACTTGTACGGTACCAAGTTTACAATTTACACCGACCACAAGAGTCTCCAACATATCTACGATCAAAAGGAGTTGAACGTGCAACAGCGTCGTTGGGTCGAGCTAATTAAGGATTATGATTGTGCCATCAAATACCACCTTGGCAAGGCCAATGTAGTGGCTGATGCTCTCAGTAGAAAGGAAACCGATAATCCAAGACGGGTGAGAGCATTACAACTCATGATTCATGCCAACTTACCTGATCAGATTCGTGATGCTCAACTAGAGGCTTTGAAAGACGATAACCTACCATTAGAATGCATGTGGGGCATGGATAAGCAGCTTGAAACCAAATCGGACGTGGTTGATATTTTGAAAACCGGATTTGGGTCCCTCGATACAGAGACTTGAAAAACCGGTGATGGACGAGGCACAAGTCCCGATATTCCATTCACCCTGTCTCAGATAAAATGTATCACAATCTAATGGTACTCTACTGGTGGCCAAACATGAAAGCTGACATTGCCACCTTCGTGAGCAAATGTATAACCTGTGCAAGAGTCATGGTGGAATATCAGAAACTATATGGTCTGTTACAGCAACCGGAACTCCCAACGTGGAAATGGGAACACATTTCCGTGGACTTCATCACAGGCTTACTCAAAATGGAAAGACTGACTCGTATCTACATGAAAGAAGTCTATGCATTTCTTGGCGATCAAGGAATCGTACAAAATGGAAAGACTGACTCGTATCTACATGAAAGAAGTAGTGTCTAGACACGGAGTGCTTGTTTCAATCATATCCGATCGAGATCCCCGTTTCACTTTGCACTTTTGGAAGTCACTATCGAGCGCACTAGGCACCCACCATGATATGAGCACAGCATACCACCCTCAAACAGATGGGCAAAGTGAACGCACCATTCAAACCTTGGAAGACATGTTGCGCATGCGTATTGGATTTCGTAAAGTGTTGGGAACCCCACTTGCCCTTGGTAGAGTTTTCGTATAATAACAGCTACCACGACAGTATTAAAGCAGCGCCGTTTGAAGCGTTGTATGCACGAAAGTGTCGATCACCTCTTTGTTGGGCAGAAGTGGGTGACTGCCAAATCACTGGTCCCGAATTAGTAATTGAAACCTCAGAAAACATTGTCAAAATTCGAAATTGCATGGCATTAGCATGGGATCACCAAAAGAGTTACACTGAAAAGCGCCGAAAACCTCTGGAATTCCAAGTGGATGACAAGGTTTTACTGTAAGTCTCACCTTGGAAATGTGTAGTTCGCTTTAGAAAGAGAAACAAACTCAATCCACGATATGTTGACCCCTACCGGATAACTGAAAGTATTGGCCCGGTAACATAACGATTGGATTTACCAGCAGAACTCAGTGGCGTATACAATGTTTTTCATATATCCAACTTGAAGAAATGCCTTTCTAACAAAAAACTAGCAGTTCCTTTGGGCGAATTACAAGTTGATGAACAATTACGCTTCATCGAAGAACCAGTCGAAGTTTTGGATTGGAAAACCAAAACACTCAAACACAGCAAGATTCCCATCGTTAAAGTTCAATGGAACTCAATACGTGCACCAGAGTTCACGTGGGAATGCGATGATCAAATGATGAAAAAGTATCATCACCTTTTCGAAGGGTTGACCAAGCACCGAAAACCGCAAAAGGCGACAAACCGTCAGAAATCATCAGAGGTATGAATTAAATTTCGGGACGAAATTTCTTTCTACAGGGGGGATGACGTGACAAACTGAAAATTTTCGCCTTTTTCAGACAGCCATCGCGACATGACACAAATTTTCGGGACAAAAATTCTTTCAACATGGGAATGATGTGACACTAGTCAATTTCAGGTTAACTCTGTTAATCCAAACTCAAGACCAAACGAACTGTGTCATTCCAGTTAACGCATATCTCATTACATTTAATTAGGGTTTAAAATGACGCGTGACAATCATTACACAAGTAGTCTTTCGGAGTTTCACCGAAACACACACGAGTCGACTCAAACCGTTGGTGAACAAACAAAAATATTATAAACAAGTAATTGATATAATAATGTGTTACGTTTATATGTGTAAATGTGTGCTTGCATGCATGTCATCATATTATGGAGGTGATTGATGTTTTATGCTAGAATTATACAAAATAAAAGTTGAGGGTGCTAGTTGTAACTTGTAATTTATTTAATTAATATATAAACAACCTTAACCGTAAACCCTAACCCTAAACTCTAAACTCGACTGTAGGTCGAGTGGGTGTAATTTTGGCTAACACATTACCATGGTCATGGTTGACATGGTGGCAAGGCAATCGTATAAACAGTCAGCTTCGATGTCGAACACTTAGTAATACATGCTTGATAGGTAAGCTACCTATTGATATATAATTGATTTAACACTATCTGGTAACACTAAAACTCAACGGTTAATTTACGTAAACCTATGAACTCACCAACCCTGTGTTGACACTTTTAGTATGTTTATCTCAGGTAGCCGAGGCGAGCGAGCGGTATAGGACATTCATTCTCTGAACACTATTGTTTTAAACCTCTTTTAAACTTTATCATGATAACTGTTGCTTTAAGTCGTCCTATGTGGCGCAACTATTTTGCTTTACAATTTACGCTTCCGTATTTTTACTTAAGACTTATTTGTCTTGGTTGTTTTTGATAACTTTAAATATGGTGTTTGATATAACTAATGATTTCAATCCTGTTAGTTAACACCCTCTGACGGTAAAACTCCATTATTGGATTTTAAGGGTGTGACAGATGGTTAAATACTACGTTTAGTTGCCACGTTATTCTCGACCCCATTATTTCAATTACATGTTACTATGTTCCAAATTCCAAATGTTTCATTCTTTAACTTCATTACCTCGTTTATTTCGTTTTTAACATCGTTTACTTGGTTTAGACACGATGATTTTTATTTACTTATTGTTTTCGCGTTGTCCTTGGCCTGAATGGTCTATCAATGTGTTTTGTAATGTTTACCCTTTAATTCATTATTTTTGATTTTTCAACGTTATATATGAGAATTTTTATTTACTTATCCAAGGTCTATTTCTTAAAACCACACAATAGAGCAAGTTATATGGACCATCCAACGATAGAGGTAGTTATGGGTCGACACGTAGTTATCAAAGTCCTCGCATGAAAAATATAATAAGTCTGGTTGTGTGAAATAACTCGGAACTTGGAATGATTTTGGGGAACGGGACAAATACAATATGATAAGGGCATGGTGGATACGCCGCTGATACATCCTATATATAAAATGTCCTTGTCATATTTCCTATTTGCGGCGTTCTTTCGGGTCATTCAAAGATCGGCGTTATTTTATTTTAATATATAAAATTGTTAAAACTTCGAACAACTCCGTATATTAGTTGTTCTCTTTTAAATTTTATTTTTATTTTCATTTCGGGACGAAATTTCTAAAATTTGTAAGTCCTATAACATTCCATACTTTAGAAACCCTAAAATCCGACCCATTTTGGATTTTCGGTTTTTATTTATGAATATATGTACAAATATAAATATATGTATTTATATTCGTTAAACCAACCCGTTTATTGATTCGATGTATTCTTGTTATTTCGTTCACCATTTATATAATATTCTCGACGGTTCAAGTCATTGATCGTTCATTTTCTATATGATTCATTTAACTTACAAAGCTCCAACATTTAAAGGTTTACTTAACGAGTCCCAAACTTGTCGGGTATAATATAAAAAATAATCCAAAACATTTTATTACACTTATATAACATTGAAAGTACAAGTGTCAATTTGTAAACATTATTTTAAATTCAGTTTTAATATAAAATGAAAGTATAGGGGCTGAATATGTAAATTAGATTTAAATTAATAATAATAATAATAATAATAATAATAATAATAATAATAATAATAATAATAATAATAATAAGTAGCAGCAGCCCCACTTTTTCATGTTTTTCCGGCCATATTTTTTCGGCGCCATCTCCGAAGACCGGAAAACGGTTCCGGCAACCTTAATGACAACGATTTACACTTCGTCATAATCCATTAAACACCCCAAACGTCATCTCCAATAATACTAAACATTACTATGTAATTTATTTCACCATTAACGGCCTAAATAATTCGTAATTAATCTCTAAACCGCCGGAAATAATTAACACACATTAACGATCAATTAATCGATAAATGCTCAAATTACTAGTCTAAATAGGACCCTAGAAATTAACTAAACTTGCACCAATGATCTTCTTAACCTCAAACACTCTATAACCTATAATTTGTTCGTTTTATTTCGACTCCGGCCAACCATGGTTCTCTATCGATTTGTAACTATAGAAGGTAATTTTTAAATCAATTGTTATAGTTTTTAGCAAATTAAACAAAACCCCTAACAAAAATTGGGGAAACATGGAACCAATTAACCATTTTGAATTACTAGGGTTTGCAATGGAGAAGATGAACACGTAGTATAGTGTATATATAATATTTGTTTATGGTATCTTCAAAAACAAACATCTAGACTGGTTGATTGGTTAGTGCATGTGTGTATGGTCAGGAGGACCCGTGTTCTAAACCCGGGTTGGCTCGTTTTCTTCTTTTTATTTCTTTTAATAAACCTTTTCTTTTATATATTAAACTAAATAAAATTTATAAAAAAAAAACTATATTAAATTAATAAAAATTATGTTAAGCTAAATAAAAATAGTTATAATCTCATTTTCACTTACAAACCCGATTTTCGTTTCCGTTAGGTTTTCGTTAGAAACCCGATTAGTATTAAATTAATCAATATTATTTTGTTAAACTTTATATCGCGCTAATATAATTATTTTTCAAAGCTAAACTATGTGAAGACCCATAATGCATGAACATTATAGATCTCAAAACCGTCAAGTTCGTTCAAAACTAGATTAACATATATATATATAATATATATATATATATATATATATGTATACATTTTTTCCCATTCTTTAGACTTTAAAATCCGTTAACGTTTCGCTTTCAAAATAAAATATACTAATAATACTCAAAAATTCCGTACCATCCTAACTTGATATTAATCTCATAATGTAAACTAATATTAAATTAATAATTAATAAATTCGTCAAAATTCGTTAAATGTTTAAAAACATATTATAATAGCCAACTCCATAATAAAATATACATTCAACACTTCTAATTCCCGACAACCCGATATATTTACTTTTTAAAGTCGTTAGTAATAATTAATTTTATACTTTTAATTCTAGTTAGTGACGTTCAATTGCTTCGGTTTTATTTACGCTCTTTCGGTTTTATTTCAAGTTTGTCTTGAACTTCAAGGTGAGTTTCTAACACCCCCATTTTACCCTTTTTAACTATTTTGGGGGTAGCATATATATCCTATCAAGAATTCAATTTTGTTTATTTATTATTACAAACTACAATTCGTTACATGGACTTGTGCGCTTATTTGCTTACTTGCTCAAAGACTACTTGCTCATGGTTTCCTCAATAAATATGACAATACACCCCCCTATGCACTTAGGACCTCGATGTTTTGAGTGGAATAGGGACCCACGATCCGAGTACATTTGGTTGTTACCGAATGAAAAAGGACAATTACTTGCGCTATTATCCGAGTACAATGGTGCACAATCCCAACTGAAAAGGACCTTACTTGCTCATTTACACTTGTTCATGGAATTGTAGATTTTTGTGTACTTATATCAAAACTTATTTGAACTCACTGACTATTCATTTAGTTGACCTTATTTTTATATATATGCTACAAGCACAACGATTAGAAGATATCACGAGAAGAAGACATTAGTACTTAGGTTATATTAATAAATTGACAAGATGTTAATTGTTCTTGTAATTTCCTTGTAGTCTTTGCTACAAACTTGTGTACTTGATATGTAAATCAATTAATGGTAATATTGTCACTTAATAAAGTCGCATATATTTTGAGAAATCTGTACATCACACTCGGGCGTATTCCGCTTTAGCCGAGGTGTTACAATGAGCAAATTGATGACTCTAAAATAGTCTTCCACACGAACCTGACCAAGAAATTCGTAAATTGATTTTTAAATTTCTTTTTTATTTATAAGTAAATTTGTTTAAATTTTGACAATATCATCTTAACTTTATAATATGTTTGAAATTTGCTTTCCACAACGTCTTCCGTCTCACATTTCTACCAAGATTGATGCCTCGGATGGAATGCTAATCACTTTGGGCAATCCTGAAGGTCGTAAAAAAATGAAACTTCATGGTGAAGTGTCGAATCTGACCTTCAGTTATTATTTAACAAAATGGAATGATTTCCAGAAGGCAAATAAATTACAGATTGGTGATAAGTGCATATTTGAATATGATTTCAATGAAGGTACTTTTTTGGTTTTAAAAGTTGATTAGTGTAAGAAATGCGCGTTGTGTTTGGTGACTTTTGGAACATTTGTGATTTGGTGACTTTGGGAACTATTTTTATGGTTTATTTTCATGTTTAGATGGTTGTATTGATACATTTATTAGTTTATTGTTTTGAATATTGGTTGGTTAGTTTTTAAATTCTTTACTTTTATAGTTTCTTGTAACATCTATTTTGTTATTCACTCACAACTAACATTTTCAAAAAGATAATAAAAATGTATTCTTCTAAAAAAACTGTGAAGAACATGGTGAAAGCAAGGATGTACCTTGCAATACGGTCCATCATTCCAGAACCAATGAAAAATTCAATAATTAGGCGTTGCAATACGGTAAATTTGTAGCAAAGAAAAGATTATAGAAGAGCTTGATAAAATGCACAAAGAGCAAATAGTTACACTATGCCTGCTGGAGAAGTACTTTCCTCCATTTTGATGTCATGGTTCACTTAACCATGCACCTTGTCAGAGAGATAAAATTATATGGGCCACCATGCTTTCGTTGGATGTATCCCTTTGAAAGGTGTATGAAGATTATCAAAGGGCATGTGCGAAACAAAACTTATTCAGAAGGGTGCATTGCTGAGGAGAACATTGCGGAAGAAACAATCGAGTTTCTCAGCGAATACCAAAAAAACATCAAGAGTACTGTTGGTATTCCACATGATAAGAATGATGATAATGGGGAGACAATTCCTGTAATAGGCACTAAATCAGTTGAAGTTTCTCCTGATCTTTTCAAGAGGGCACATTTCTATGTGCTGTAGAATACGCCCGAAATAGCGCCATCTATCGAGTAAGTATTAGTAACGTATATAATCTAAATTATATATATACTAGTCGGAAACCCACGCGATGCGGCGGGGACGACAATTTACAACGTGTTTTTGTTAATTTATCAATTCTATCGTGATTATTACATGTTAGTAGAGGTGCACAAACCAGGTGTTTTTAGGATCCTGGTAGGATCCGGATCTGAGTATAGTCAACAAAAGTCAAAAACGAATCCACGGTAGGAACCTATTCTAGGTGTAGTCGGTATTTGACAGGTTCCACCTGGTTTTTTCGGGTTTCGGGTATGTTAGGGTCGGGTTTTGATCGAGTATTTCCGGTTGCGAGTTGATTCTAGTTCCGAGGATAAATCCTATACCAGATCCTACCCGCGTGTCGGGTACGGGTAGGAACCGGTACCCGGGTTTGTAACATAATACCTTTTAAAGAATTCATGATTCAAGCACACACCAAGCATAAGATGACTGACCTGCAGTGAAAGTAAGTGTTACAATTAATATATAAAAAAGAAGCTAATTTGGTATAAAACCTTTTATTAACTAACTAATTTTAAATTGCCCGAAAAGTATGTTATGATTAATCACCTTACAACATCCAAGAAGGTGATTTAGCACCTTTTATTAACCTAAATTTCAGTGAAAGTAAGTGTTACAAGTCACAACAGCAGCAGAACCCCAAGAACTGGACACGAAAAATACTCGTAACAAGATAATTAATCACCTTACAAGATCCAAGAAGATGATTTAGCCTCTAGCTCCGGTCGGAGATTCATACCGACGACAAAACCCCCATCGTCTCCCTTAGGATTCCACCGCCTCTTCTACCAAATTGGAGAGCAACGAAAATGAAAGAAAATGGGATATTTTGATTTCTTCGTATCAAGCGTTTGCTTCTGGATTTAGCTGAGAGAGATAGAGATAGAGAGAGAGATAGAGAGAGATGTTTGTGAGGTTTGAATTTCAAACATGCTAACTCAAACCTGCTTGTGTGATACTTTTAGGTTATTTTGAATTTTGAATTACCACAGATGTGATACTGGGTTTGGGGGCGGGATATGTTGGTTTTGAGAGCTTATGCATTACAAACTTGTATCTTGTGCATTAATAGAGGTAAAACTCTTATTTTTAAGAGTTTTTGACAAATTACCGTCTTTCCCTTCCTATATGTATTATAAGATAGTATAGATACATGGTAGTAATACTTACTCGATATATGACGCTAGTTTCGGCATATTCTGCAGCACATAGAAATGTGCCCTCTTGAAGAGATCAGGAGAAACTTCAACTGATTTAGCGCCTGTGACAGGAATTGTCTCCCCATTATCATCATTCCTATCATGTGGATACCAACAGTATATATATATATATATTACTCCTACTTGCAGACAACACAAGACCCCTTTGAAAAACCAAATGCCTAGTAAACGACAAGCATTGCTGGAGAAGGAGCATACCTTAAAGTTGGTGACTGGTTACGTGACAAGGTAGATCAATTTATTAAGTCTTCTATAATTTTTTAAAAAATTTTATAGTTTCTGCAATGTAGGTGAAGTGGATTGCACACGGAGCACACCACAACGTATACAAATACGACTCATACGACATTAATGGTTTTGCATTTCGTATAAAATATCATGATGGTAGAATTTACCAGAACAACTGGGTTGGTGTACAGGCAGATGACATGCATATCAAAAATGACGTGGTGACCTATGGACAAAACTTTTTATTTTGGGGTTTTGCAAGAGATATGGGTCCTAGATTATCATACTAAAAGAACTCCGGTCATCATGTGCTGATGGGTTGACCGTAAACATGTCAAAAACGATATTCTTGGTTACACGTCGGTCGACCTAAACAAATTTGGCCACAAGGATGATCCTTTCATATTGGCCTCGCAACCAAGCCAAGTGTTTTATGTTCAAGATTAGATGGAGAGAGAAAAAGCATTTTGTCCTCATGACTCCACCCAAGAATTATAGATATTTGTATGACTAGATCGATGAGGAGTTTAGAACGGTAACTTTCCTTCATGAAGGTAATACATTGCCACGTGTACAATCAAATCAACTGCTTCGTAATGATTCCTCGGATGATTACTGGAGGCCCGAGAAAAGCATACAACTATTCGTAATGGAGATTGAACCCTGCAAAGAATTGCTGGTTACAATAACTGAGGGTTCCAGCACACATTTTATGGCGATGGACACCGATGTCGGGGTTGTCAACCAGCATTTTATTTTCAAACCCAGCAGTTGGGTTTGTTCGCCTAGTTAGATGTCAATAATGTTTAAATTTAGTTGTGATACATGATATGACCATTATTTACTTTTTACTTATTAATTCAAACTAAAGAAATATTGTTTTTTAATACTATTACTACTTATACAGGCAGGTTTGTTGAATTCATTTCATCATGCATTTCATTTGGTTAAGTTCAAACAGACATCATGCTACATCGATAAAAGTCACAATTGACTTGTAGTGTATCATAGTAAGATCAATAAGGTCATTAGTCTCATAACTAACTCGTGCTATATCAAAGTACATTAATAAAAGTCATTCACAGTTTTTTACAAAGAAATTACTAAGAAAGAAACCATAATACAAAGAAAGGCCAAAAATGCACAAAGCTAAACGGAAAAATATTACGAAACCGCATCATGTTGTCCAGGGGTGTTCATGGTTCAGTTCGAAATCGCCCAAACCGGCCGTCGGTGATTGTCATCATTTCTCCGTTTGATGGTTTTGTTTCTTGCACAACCTCTATCTGTTTATATTGTTCTTCTGCTACTAATTCAACATACTTTTCAACAGCTGGTTTTCCTGCAAAACATTATCAACTCATTTTATAAAAAAAAGACCATTATGCCCTTCTTTTCACTAACCTGCATACCCAAATTGTACCCTCCATACTCCTATCTTTAACCAAAGCATTTGTGGGTCTTAAACTTCGAAGAAGATTTTGAACAAATAAAATTCAGTTTTGAAAAAAACCCTTCCAAACTGACAGAAACTGAGCCCCGGTGCGGAAGCGTGAATAATCTGTAATAAACGAGCTCGGTTCAGGATCGATCTACAACATGTATTCACTCTTGATGATAATAATGGACGGATGTGGAGAGTTCGATTCGATTAACAATCAATATGTAACATCCTAAAATTTATAATGTTGAATAAAGGAAGTTATGTTTAGTGATTTCGCGTAATTAATTAAGGTAGGGTAAGGAGCGGACCATGGACTTGGATTAATTGAGATGGGTTAAATGAGAATGGGATCTAAGGGATATAAATATCCCCTAAACCCAAAATATCTTCATTTCCATCTTATCCTTTCACACTTCCAAAACACACACACACCACACACTACAACCGCCGGCCGGCCGGAAGAGAGAGAGGCGGCAGATCCGAGGGAGAGAGAGAGAGATTAGTTGTGATAACGAGTAAACAAGACCCAAACAAGCTCAAAAAGGTATGATTCTTGATCCTTGAAGTTTAAAGATCCGAGCTTTTAGTGTATAAACGACCGAAAATGGTCGGGAAGCGTAGTGGGTGATGTTGGACCGTAACAAGGGTGTTAAAATCGCTCGGAATGTTGGACAGAAACCGAAACAGCGGCTATCTGGGCAACTTCGCCCTCATCTGGGAAACTTCGCCTTCAAAGCGATGAACTTCGCCTGCAATCCAAGTTCGCCTGATGAACTTCGCCTGCAAGCTAAGTTCGCCTGATGGCAACTTCGCTGTAAAGCTAAGTTCGCCTAACTGGCAACTTCGCCTGAAGCTAAGTTCGCCTGATGGCAACTTCGTTGTAAAGCTAAGTTCGCCTGATAACTTCGCCTAGAGCTAAGTTCGCCTGAGGTTTAACTTCGCTGTAAAGCTAAGTTCGCCTGAGGTTAAACTTCGCTGTAAAGCTAAGTTCGCCTGATAACTTCGCCTAGAGCTAAGTTCGCCTGAGGTTTAACTTCGCTTAAAGTCAAGTTCGATTAGAAAATAAATTAAAAATCTAATGAAAAATGTGTTAAGACAGTTAATGGAAATAAAATTTTTCTAGCTCGACCCCAGCCAGGGGCTCTGCCCCTTGGACCCTGCTAGGGGCTGCCGCCCCTAGACCCCGCTGCCAGGGGCGCTGCCCCCGGACCCCCGTTCGTTGTGGGTCATATAAAGATAGAAATACATTATGAGAAGTGATAGTAATTGATACGTATACTTGTTATACAGTCAGCCGTGCACAACTGAAGAAAGGGGTTACGATTAACGGTGAACGTAACCGTGTTCAGGTGAGTTTCTAGCCCCATTTATGTGTTATGTTTTCGGGGCTGTGTGCATACTCGATATGTTTGTTAATACGCTTATCCTAAGAGATAAGTGTATTCCTTATGTGAATGATGTGATATGTATGAATGATTGCTTGATGGTACGTGAACGATCTTCGGATATTGCACGTACTGTCAGGTTGTAACGCTAAGTATAAGGTTAGTATGATATGTATGCTTGTGTGTATGAACGTGATAAAGTTAATAAAAGAAGGAAATGACGGTTGCATGGTTGTATGGTTACGAAAAGGGTACCGAGCCCTAATAATATTCGAGGTATGATGTATGGTTCTATGGTAACGAAGAGGGAATCGAACCCTACTAATATTCGAGAACTAGGGAACCGAACCCTACTAATATTCGAGGAAAGAGTGAAACCGAGCCCTAATAATACTCGTGGAAAGAGGGAAACCGAGCCCTAATAATACTCGTGGAAAGAGGGTACCGAGCCCTAATAATACTCGAGGAAGGAGGGTACCGAGCCCTAATAATACTCGAGGAAAGAGTGTACCGAGCCCTAATAATACTCGAGGAATGTAGGGCGTAATGCTCTTTATAACGTAAGATATGAAGGTAAGTTAATACAAAAGAAAGAATGAAAGTATGAAAGAATGAAAGTATGAAAGTATGAAAGTAAGAAAGTATGAATGAAAGAATATAAGTTTATGTGTATTGTATAGTGTATGATTAACTAGAACTCACTCAGCGTAGCTGACTTTTAGTATGCACGCAGGTGAGTAGGATGAGGCAGCTCGCTTGAGGAGACACGTGGCATTGAACAAGAGTCTGGCATCTGAAGACTTATGATGTTTTAATTTTAATGCTTTAATGTTGAAAGACAAAGGATGTTTTAAGACAAGTTATGAATTATGTAATGTTTTATGAAAGTTTTATATTCCGCGTAAATGTTTTAATTAACTCTGATATTTAGAACTGTGTTTATGAGTAAACCCAACACGAAAGTAGGGCTACCGGTAACGGGGCCTTACAAGTTGGTATCAGAGAAAAGTTCGAGAGATTTAAGCATCCTACATGCTTAGACTCGAATAGAGAATGAGATTTAAGTAAGAAAGGAAAGGAGATGCCAGTCCAAGAATGCCATGTGTCGCTCAAGCAAGATCAGTAAAGGTGAATTGTATGATTAAATGATATATGTTAATGAGAAAGAAAAGATATGTGAACGACAGGGATAGGAATAATTGATTGTTTGATTTGACTAACTGCTTAAGTAGAACCAGCACAAATAGACTCATAAAGGGAAGTGAATAGGACACGGAAAGCAACGTGATCAGCTAGTCACAGCTGGCCACTGTTATTACCTGTTAGCCTTGCTATCCTTGTACTAAATAGTTCCTTGAGTGATGATGTTTGTGTTTTCCCTTTTAGAATACGATGGCTGGAGCTGGAGACATTGTTGGAGCTGGAGGTCGCACTGGACGACGCGGCAGGCCTCGTCGCATCCAGCAACCTTCGGTTGAGACAGCTTCCAACACCGAAGCTGAAGGAAGAACAGCGGGAAGAAACCCGGAAAACAATGAAGGAGTTCAACTGGATCCCGCCATTCAAGCAGCTATTGTTCAAGCTGTGGCCACTGCTGTGATGAATATTACCCCGTAAAGGTCTGCTGGAAGCCGTTAAAGAACTGTTGAAGGGGCAGGTGGTAATGGTAGAAAGGATGACGAGAGGGAAAGGGGTGACTCAAGTGAGGTAAGGTCTGTGAAAGATGATGATAGGAAGAGGGGCCGAGGCGGTTGCAACTATAAGTCCTTCAAAGGTTGTGACCCGCCTAAGCTGACTGGTTTAGGAGACGCAATCGCTACTCTTCAGTGGATAACCGCCATGGATTAGGTTATCCGCATTAGCGAGTGCCGTCCCGATCAAGCGGTAGGTTATGCTACTCAATCATTCGAGGATGAGGCTATGTATTGGTGGGAGAGTGTGGAGCAGAGGAAGACCCGTGAAGAGATCAAAGAGATGAAGTGGGACGATCTGAAGGAGTTAGTGATGATGAAGTTCTGTGCTGACACCGAGGTTGAAAGGGCGGAGATGAAGTTCCTAAACTTGAAAGCTGGGACAATGACACATCGTGAGTACACCACCGAGTTCAATCGAATGTCTAGGTTGGTGCCCGATATGGTCAACACTGAGGCTAAAAGGATCAAGTGTTACGTGAGGGGATTACCACAGAGAGTCCGCATGTTAGTCAGGACAAGTAAACCTGCTACTTTCGATTCTGCTGTCGAACTCGCAGAAATGGTCTATGCAGACTTGGCTGCGGATGATGTGGTGGTGGGAGACGAGAAGAAAGAAAAGAAATGGGTCGCTCCTGCTAAACGACCCGGTACCCAGATGTGGAACCCTAAGAAAAAGCAGCCGAGAGTTTGGGAGAACAGGTCGTGCAAGACCTGTGGCAAGGCACACAGTGGTGAGTGTAGGTGGGGAAAGGGTTCGGATACAGGTCATAAGTGTGGAAAGATTCATGCCGGAGAATGTAGATTTGGGTCGAATGTTTGCTACAAGTGTGGGAAGGCAGGTCATTATGCTCATGAGTGCAGTTCTAAGCCTGCATGCTACAAGTGTGGTAAGACGGGTCATTTTGCTAGGGAGTGTACCGAGAGTGAAGCTGGAGGTAGTAGAAGGAAGGATGCCGATCAAGCTAGGCCAAGAACTAGAGCCTACATGCTGACCCAAGAGCAAGCCAAGCAGATTCCCGATGTTGTTACAGGTACGTTCTTAGTAAACGGCATTTCTGCTTCAGTATTATTTGATTCTGGTGCGAGTAGAAGTTTTGTAGCTACGACATTTAGTAAACTAGCTAAAATGAAAGGCTGCCGAGTGTCTGAAACTTTTGTAGTAGAAACCGCCAGTGACACTTCGGTTAAAATAACAAAGATGGTTAAGAACTGTAAGATAGAATTGGAAGGACATGAGTTCCCGGTTACCTTGTACGTTATGACCTTGGGAGGGTTCGATGTGGTTTTGGGTATGGATTGGTTGTCTGAGTTTGAGGCTCAGATAGTGTGTAAGAGTAGGATGATAAGGTTAAAGTCATTGGATGGTAGTGCGGTGACAGTTTATGGTGATAAGGAAAGTTCTGGGCTTAATGTCATTTCGATGATAAAAGCCGAGGGATTGCTAAGGCGAGGATGTTGTGCCTACCTGGCGTATGTTGTCAACGTTTCGGCCGAGACGAAAGAAATGAAAGATGTTCCTATTGTGCGCGACTACCCAGAAGTATTCCCTGAGGATCTTCCGGGGTTGCCACCGGAGCGAGAGATAGAATTTCAGATAGATTTAATACCAGGAGCCGAACCTGTCGCGAGAGCGCCTTACCATCTAGCACCGTCTGAGATGAGAGAATTGATGTCCTAACTGCAAGAACTCCTAGACAAGGGTTTTATCAGACCGAGTGTTTCTCCGTGGGGCGCACCGGTTTTGTTTGTGAAAAAGAAGGATGGAAGTATGAGAATGTGCATAGACTATCGTGAGTTGAATAAGCTTACGGTGAAGAATAGATATCCGTTGCCAAGGATTGATGATCTGTTTGACCAACTGCAAGGTTCAAGTTGGTTCTCACGAATAGATCTCAGATCAGGCTACCATCAGCTGAAGGTGAAAGAGGTAGACATCCCTAAGACATCGTTCCAAACGCGGTATGGACACTATGAGTTCCTCGTAATGTCATTCGGTCTAACCAATGCTCCTGCAACATTTATGGACATGATGAATAGGGTGTGCCGACCGATGTTGGATAAGTCGGTTATCGTCTTCATTGACGATATATTGATTTATTCAAAGAACGAGTCTGAACATGCTGAGCATCTGAGAGAGGTATTGGAGACTCTGAAGAAAGAGAAGCTGTATGCCAAGTTTTCGAAGTGCGCGTTCTGGTTAAGAGAAGTGCAATTTTTAGGTCACGTGATTAATCCGGAGGGGATAACCGTGGACCCAGCTAAGATTGAAGCGATAACGAATTGGAAGACTTCGCAGAATCCGACTGATATACGAAGCTTCCTTGGGTTAGCTGGCTACTATAGGAGGTTCAACGAAGGTTTCTCCAAGATAGCCGCACCGCTGACCGGTATGACCCGAAAGTCGATAGTATTCAGTTGGGGGAAGTTTCAGGAGGAAGCCTTTGAAGAATTGAAGAAGAGACTCACGCAAGCTCCAATCCTTACTTTACCCGATGGCGACGAGGATTTCGTTGTTTGTGCTGATGCCTCGCTTCAAGGGTTAGGTTGCGTGTTGATGCAACGAGGGAAGGTGATAGCCTACGCGTCTAGGCAGTTGAAGGTCCATGAGAGTACTTATCCGACGCATGATTTGGAGTTAGCAGCTGTAGTGCATGCTCTCAAGATATGGAGGCATTATCTGTACGGTACTAAGTGTACTATCTATACAGATCATAAGAGTTTAAAGTACTTCTTCGAACAGAAAGAATTGAACATGAGGCAGAGAAGATGGTTAGAATTGATAAAGGATTACGACTGTGAGATTAAGTATTACCCTGGTAAAGCTAACGTGGTCGCTGATGCGCTAAGTCGTAAGAATGAGGAAGTCATTGCAGCAGTGAAGTCATACAAGTTGATCATGAACCCGAGTCTTTTTGAAGAAATCGTCAAGGTGCAGTCGGAGGTGTTAGTAGATGAAGGGTTAGTAAAGAAAGAAAGGATTTATGGCCAGCAAGACGAGTTGATGGAAAACACTCATGGAGTTAAAACTAGGTTCGACCGTATGTGGATCCCACGCTATGGTGATCTTAGAAGTCGAATCTTAGATGAAGCTCATAAGTCAAGGTACTCAATCCATCCTGGAGCTACAAAGATGTACCAAGACTTGAAAAGTGATTACTGGTGGCCAGTAAAGAAGAATGATGTAGTGGATTATGTTAGTAAGTGCTTAACTTGCTTACAAGTCAAAGCCGAGCACCAAAAGCGTTATGGGAAGATGCAACCGCTAGAGATACCTGAGTGGAAATGGGAACACATCACCATGGATTTCATAACTAAGCTACCTCGTACAGCTAAGAAACATGATACCATCTGGGTGATTGTGGACCGTTTGACCAAGAGTGCTCACTTTCTGCCCATACGAGAGGCCATCTCGTCAGAAACGTTAGCAAGCTTGTTCATCAAAGAAGTTGTAACCAAGAATGGGGTACCGTTATCGATCGTGTCTGATAGAGATACACGGTTTACTTCGAGGTTCTGGAAAAAATTCCATGAAGATATGGGGACGAGGTTGAACATCGGTACGGCGTATCATCCTCAAACAGATGGAGAGTCCGAAAGGACGATCCAAACCCTTGAGGATATGCTACGTGCTTGTGTTTTAGATTTTGGTGGAAGTTGGGATGATCATCTGCATCTGGCAGAGTTCTCCTATAACAACAGTTACCATTCAAGTATTGATATGCCACCGTTTGAGATGCTTTACGGTAGACGATGTAGAACCCCGGTGTGTTGGGGTGAGATTGGTCAGAAAGAAATGGGAAGCCTAGAAGTGGTTCAGGAAACGTCTTCAAAGTTCGATCTGATCAAAGCAAGATTGAAAGCCGCGCAAGACAGACAAAAGTCTTATGCAGATAAGCGACGACGACCAATTGAGTTTAACGTGGGTGGCTATGCGATGCTCAAGGTCTCGCCTTGGAAGGGGATTATCCGTTTTAGGAAAAGAGGAAAGTTGAGTTCGAGGTACATCGGACCGTTCAAGATTGTATATCGTGTGGGTGAAGTAGCTTATAAACTGGATTTACCCGATGAGTTAGAAGGAATTCATTCAACCTTCCATATTTCTCATCTGAGGAAGTGTCTAGCTGATGACACGTCTCACGTGCCATTGATGGATATTGAGGTTGATGAACAATTGAACTACATCGAGCAACCGATAGAGATCGTTGATCGCAAGGAGAAGCAGCTTCGTCACAAGATTATACCTTTGGTAAAAGTGATATGGAAACACCGCAAAGGATCGGATGCTACTTGGGAAGCCGAGGATGAGATGCGCAAGTTTTACCCTAGTTTGTTTATGTAATAGTTAGGTTTCGAGGACGAAACCTCTTTAAGGGGGGAAGACTTGTAACATCCTAAAATTTATAATGTTGAATAAAGGAAGTTATGTTTAGTGATTTCGCGTAATTAATTAAGGTCGGGTAAGGAGCGGACCATGGACTTGGATTAATTGAGATGGGTTAAATGAGAATGGGATCTAAGGGATATAAATATCCTCTAAACCCAAAATATCTTCATTTCCGTCTTATCCTTTCACACATCCAAAACACACACACACCACACACTGCAACCGCCGGCCGGCCGGAAGAGAGAGAGGCGGCAGATCCAAGAGAGAGAGAGAGAGATTAGTTGTGATAAAGAGTAAACAATTCCCAAACAAGCTCAAAAAGGTATGATTCTTGATCCTTGAAGTTTAAAGATCCGAGCTTTAAGTGTAAAAACGACCGAAAATGGTCGGGAAGTGTAGTAGGTGATGTTGGACCGTAACAAGGGTGTTAAAATCGCTCGGAATGTTGGACAGAAACCGAAACAGCGGCTATCTGGGCAACTTCGCCCTCATCTGGGCAACTTCGCCTTCAAAGCGATGAACTTCGCCTGTAAGCCAAGTTCGCCTGATGAACTTCGCCTGCAAGGCAACTTCGCCTGAAGCTAAGTTCGGCTGATGGCAACTTCGCTGTAAAGCTAAGTTCGCCTGATAACTTCGCCTAGAGCTAAGTTCGTTTGAGGTTTAACTTCGCTGTAAAGCTAAGTTCGCCTGAGGTTTAACTTCGCTGTAAAGCTAAGTTCGCCTGATAACTTCGCCTAGAGCTAAGTTCGCCTGAGGTTTAACTTCGCTTAAAGTCAAGTTCGATTAGAAAATAAATTAAAAATCTAATGAAAAATGTGTTAAGACAGTTAATGGAAATAAAATTTTTCCAGCTCGACCCCAGCCAGGGGCTCTGCCCCTTGGACCCTGCTAGGGGCTGCCGCCCCTAGACCCCGCTGCCAGGGGCGCTGCCCCCGGACCCCCGTTCGTTGTGGGTCATATAAAGATAGAAATACATTATGAGAAGTGATAGTTAATTGATACGTATACTTGTTATACAGTCAGCCGTGCACAACTGAAGAAAGGGGTTACGATTAATGGTGAACGTAACCGTGTTCAGGTGAGTTTCTAGCCCCATTTATGTGTTATGTTTTCGGAGCTGTGTGCATACACAATATGTTTGTTAATACGCTTATCCTATGAGATAAGTGTATGCCTTATGTGAATGATGTGATATGTATGAATGATTGCTTGATGGTACGTGAACGATCTTCGGATATTGCATGTACTGTCAGGTTGTAACGCTAAGTATAAGGTTAGTATGATATGTATGCTTATGTGTATGAACGTGATAAAGTTAATAAAAGAAGGAAATGACGGTTGCATGGTTGTATGGTTACGAAAAGGGTACCGAGCCCTAATAATATTCGAGGTATGATGTATGGTTCTATGGTAACGAAGAGGGAATCGAACCCTACTAATATTCGAGAACTAGGGAACCGAACCCTACTAATATTCGAGGAAAGAGGGAAACCGAGCCCTAATAATACTCGTGGAAAGAGGGAAACCGAGCCCAAATAATACTCGTGGAAAGAGGGTACCGAGCCCTAATAATACTCGAGGAAGGAGGGTACCGAGCCCTAATAATACTCGAGGAAGGAGGGTACCGAGCCCTAATAATACTCGAGGAATGTAGGGCGTAATGCTCTTTATAACGTAAGATATGAAGGTAAGTTAATACAAAAGGAAGAATGAAAGTATGAAAGAATGAAAGTATGAATGTATGAAAGTAAGAAAGTAAGAAAGTATGAATGAAAGAATATAAGTTTATGTGTATTGTATAGTGTATGATTAACAAGAACTCACTCAGCGTAGCTGACTTTTAGTATGCACGCAGGTGAGTAGGATGAGGCAGCTCGCTTGAGGAGACACGTGGCATTGAACAAGAGTCTGGCATCTGAAGACTTATGATGTTTTAATTTTAATGCTTTAATGTTGAAAGTCAAAGGATGTTTTAAGAGAAGTTATGAATTATGTAATGTTTTATGAAAGTTTTATATTCCGCGTAAATGTTTTAATTAACTCTGATATGTTGAACTGTGTTTATGAGTAAACCCAACACGAAAGCAGGGCTACCGGTAACGGGGCCTTACAAGTTGGTATCAGAGAAAAGTTCGAGAGATTTAAGCATCCTACATGCTTAGACTCGAATAGAGAATGGGATTTAAGTAAGAAAGGAAAGGAAACGCCAGTCCAAGAATGCCATGTGTCGCTCAAGCAAGATCAGTAAAGGTGAATTGTATGATTAAATGATATATGTTAATGAGAAAGAAATGATATGTGAACGACAGGGATAGGAATAATTGATTGTTTGATTTGACTAACTGCTTAAGTAGAACCAGCACAAATAGACTCATAAAGGGAAGTATATAGGACACGGAAGGCAACGTGATCAGCTAGTCACAGCTGGCCACTGTTATTACCTGTTAGCCTTGCTATCCTTGTACTAAATAGTTCCTTGAGTGATGATGTTTGTGTTTTCCCATTTAGAATACGATGGCTGGAGCTGGAGACATTGTTGGAGCTGGAGGTCGCACTGGACGACGCGGCAGGCCTCGTCGCGTCCAGCAACCTTCGGTTGAGACAGCTTCCAACACCGAAGCTGAAGGAAGAACAGCGGGAAGAAACCCGGAAAACAATGAAGGAGTTCAACTGGATCCCGCCATTCAAGCAGCTATTGTTCAAGCTGTGGCCACTGCTGTGAAGAATATTACCCCGGAAAGGTCTGCTGGAAGCCGTTAAAGAACTGTTGAAGGGGCAGGTGGTAATGGTAGAAAGGATGACGAGAGGGAAAGGGGTGACTCAAGTGAGGTAAGGTCTGTGAAAGATGATGATAGGAAGAGGGGCCGAGGCGGTTGCAACTATAAGTCCTTCAAAGGTTGTGACCCGCCTAAGCTGACTGGTTTAGGAGACGCAATCGCTACTCTTCAGTGGATAACCGCCATGGATTAGGTTATCCGCATTAGCGAGTGCCGTCCCGATCAAGCGGTAGGTTATGCTACTCAATCATTCGAGGATGAGGCTATGTATTGGTGGGAGAGTGTGGAGCAGAGGAAGACCCGTGAAGAGATCAAAGAGATGAAGTGGGACGATCTGAAGGAGTTAGTGATGATGAAGTTCTGTGCTGACACCGAGGTTGAAAGGGCGGAGATGAAGTTCCTAAACTTGAAAGCTGGGACAATGACACATCGTGAGTACACCACCGAGTTCAATCGAATGTCTAGGTTGGTGCCCGATATGGTCAACACTGAGGCTAAAAGGATCAAGTGTTACGTGAGGGGATTACCACAGAGAGTCCGCATGTTAGTCAGGACAAGTAAACCTGCTACTTTCGATTCTGCTGTCGAACTCGCAGAAATGGTCTATGCAGACTTGGCTGCGGATGATGTGGTGGTGGGAGACGAGAAGAAAGAAAAGAAATGGGTCGCTCCTGCTAAACGACCCGGTACCCAGATGTGGAACCCTAAGAAAAAGCAGCCGAGAGTTTGGGAGAACAGGTCGTGCAAGACCTGTGGCAAGGCACACAGTGGTGAGTGTAGGTGGGGAAAGGGTTCGGATACAGGTCATAAGTGTGGAAAGATTCATGCCGGAGAATGTAGATTTGGGTCGAATGTTTGCTACAAGTGTGGGAAGGCAGGTCATTATGCTCATGAGTGCAGTTCTAAGCCTGCATGCTACAAGTGTGGTAAGACGGGTCATTTTGCTAGGGAGTGTACCGAGAGTGAAGCTGGAGGTAGTAGAAGGAAGGATGCCGATCAAGCTAGGCCAAGAACTAGAGCCTACATGCTGACCCAAGAGCAAGCCAAGCAGATTCCTGATGTTGTTACCGGTACGTTCTTAGTAAACGGCATTTCTGCTTCAGTATTATTTGATTCTGGTGCGAGTAGAAGTTTTGTAGCTACGACATTTAGTAAACTAGCTAAAATGAAAGGCTGCCGAGTGTCTGAAACTTTTGTAGTAGAAACCGCCAGTGACACTTCGGTTAAAATAACAAAGATGGTTAAGAACTGTAAGATAGAATTGGAAGGACATGAGTTCCCGGTTACTTTGTACGTTATGACCTTGGGATGGTTCGATGTGGTTTTGGGTATGAATTGGTTGTCTGAGTTTGAGGCTCAGATAGTGTGTAAGAGTAGGATGATAAGGTTAAAGTCATTGGATGGTAGTGCGGTGACAGTTTATGGTGATAAGGAAAGTTCTGGGCTTAATGTCATTTCGATGATAAAAGCCGAGGGATTGCTAAGGCGAGGATGTTGTGCCTACCTAGCGTATGTTGTCAACGTTACGGCCGAGACGAAAGAAATGAAAGATGTTCCTATTGTGCGCGACTACCCAGAAGTATTCCCTGAGGATCTTCCGGGGTTGCCACCGGAGCGAGAGATAGAATTTCAGATAGATTTAATACCAGGAGCCGAACCTGTCGCGAGAGCGCCTTACCGTCTAGCACCGTCTGAGATGAGAGAATTGATGTCCCAACTGCAAGAACTCCTAGACAAGGGTTTTATCAGACCGAGTGTTTCTCCGTGGGGCGCACCGGTTTTGTTTGTGAAAAAGAAGGATGGAAGTATGAGAATGTGCATAGACTATCGTGAGTTGAATAAGCTTACGGTGAAGAATAGATATCCGTTGCCAAGGATTGATGATCTGTTTGACCAACTGCAAGGTTCAAGTTGGTTCTCACGAATAGATCTCAGATCAGGCTACCATCAGCTGAAGGTGAAAGAGGTAGACATCCCTAAGACAGCGTTCCAAACGCGGTATGGACACTACGAGTTCCTCGTAATGTCATTCGGTCTAACCAATGCTCCTGCAACATTTATGGACATGATGAATAGGGTGTGCCGACCGATGTTGGATAAGTCGGTTATCGTCTTCATTGACGATATATTGATTTATTCAAAGAACGAGTCTGAACATGCTGAGCATCTGAGAGAGGTATTGGAGACTCTGAAGAAAGAGAAGCTGTATGCCAAGTTTTCGAAGTGCGCGTTCTGGTTAAGAGAAGTGCAATTTTTAGGTCACGTGATTAATCCGGAGGGGATAACCGTGGACCCAGCTAAGATTGAAGCGATAACGAATTGGAAGACTTCGCAGAATCCGACTGATATACGAAGCTTCCTTGGGTTAGCTGGCTACTATAGGAGGTTCAACGAAGGTTTCTCCAAGATAGCCGCACCGCTGACCGGTATGACCCGAAAGTCGATAGTATTCAGTTGGGGGAAGTTTCAGGAGGAAGCCTTTGAAGAATTGAAGAAGAGACTCACGCAAGCTCCAATCCTTACTTTACCCGATGGCGACGAGGATTTCGTTGTTTGTGCTGATGCCTCGCATCAAGGGTTAGGTTGCGTGTTGATGCAACGAGGGAAGGTGATAGCCTACGCGTCTAGGCAGTTGAAGGTCCATGAGAGTACTTATCCGACGCATGATTTGGAGTTAGCAGCTGTAGTGCATGCTCTCAAGATATGGAGGCATTATCTGTACGGTACTAAGTGTACTATCTATACAGATCATAAGAGTTTAAAGTACTTCTTCGAACAGAAAGAATTGAACATGAGGCAGAGAAGATGGTTAGAATTGATAAAGGATTACGACTGTGAGATTAAGTATTACCCCGGTAAAGCTAACGTGGTCGCTGATGCGCTAAGTCGTAAGAATGAGGAAGTCATTGCAGCAGTGAAGTCATACAAGTTGATCATGAACCCGAGTCTTTTTGAAGAAATCGTCAAGGTGCAGTCGGAGGTGTTAGTAGATGAAGGGTTAGTAAAGAAAGAAAGGATTTATGGCCAGCAAGACGAGTTGATGGAAAACACTCATGGAGTTAAAACTAGGTTCGACCGTATGTGGATCCCACGCTATGGTGATCTTAGAAGTCGAATCTTAGATGAAGCTCATAAGTCAAGGTACTCAATCCATCCTGGAGCTACAAAGATATACCAAGACTTGAAAATAGATTACTGGTGGCCAGGAATGAAGAATGATGTAGTGGATTATGTTAGTAAGTGCTTAACTTGCTTACAAGTCAAAGCCGAGCACCAAAAGCCTTATGGGAAGATGCAACCGCTAGAGATACCTGAGTGGAAATGGGAACACATCACCATGGATTTCATAACTAAGCTACCTCGTACAGCTAAGAAACATGATACCATCTGGGTGATTGTGGACCGTTTGACCAAGAGTGCTCACTTTCTGCCCATACGAGAGGCCATCTCGTCAGAAACGTTAGTAAGCTTGTTCATCAAAGAAGTTGTAACCAAGAATGGGGTACCGTTATCGATCGTGTCTGATAGAGATACACGGTTTACTTCGAGGTTCTGGAAGAAATTCCATGAAGATATGGGGACGAGGTTGAACATCGGTACGGCGTATCATCCTCAAACTGATGGACAGTCCGAAAGGACGATCCAAACCCTTGAGGATGTGCTACGTGCTTGTGTTTTAGATTTTGGTGGAAGTTGGGATGATCATCTGCATCTGGCAGAGTTCTCCTATAACAACAGTTACCATTCAAGTATTGGTATGCCACCGTTTGAGATGCTTTACGGTAGACGATGTAGAACCCCGGTGTGTTGGGGTGAGATTGGTCAGAAAGAAATGGGAAGCCTAGAAGTGGTTCAGGAAACGTCTTCAAAGTTCGATCTGATCAAAGCAAGATTGAAAGCCGCGCAAGACAGACAAAAGTCTTATGCAGATAAGCGGCGACGACCAATTGAGTTTAACGTGGGTGACTATGCGATGCTCAAGGTCTCGCCTTGGAAGGGGATTATCCGTTTTAGGAAAAGAGGAAAGTTGAGTCCGAGGTACATTGGACCGTTCAAGATTGTATATCGTGTGGGTGAAGTAGCTTATAAACTGGATTTACCCGATGAGTTAGAAGGAATTCATTCAACCTTCCATATTTCTCATCTGAGGAAGTGTCTAGCTGATGACACGTCTCACGTGCCATTGATGGATATTGAGGTTGATGAACAATTGAACTACATCGAGCAACCGATAGAGATCGTTGATCGCAAGGAGAAGCAGCTTCGTCACAAGATTATACCTTTGGTAAAAGTGATATGGAAACACCGCAAAGGATCGGATGCTACTTGGGAAGCCGAGGATGAGATGCGCAAGTTTTACCCTAGTTTGTTTATGTAATAGTTAGGTTTCGGGGACGAAACCTCTTTAAGGGGGGAAGACTTGTAACAACCTAAAATTTATAATGTTGAATAAAGGAAGTTATGTTTAGTGATTTCGCGTAATTAATTAAGGTCGGGTAAGGAGCGGACCATGGACTTGGATTAATTGAGATGGGTTAAATGAGAATGGGATCTAAGGGATATAAATATCCCCTAAACCCAAAATATCTTCATTTCCATCTTATCCTTTCACACTTCCAAAACACACACACACCACACACTACAACCGCCGGCCGGCCGGAAGAGAGAGAGGCGGCAGATCCGAGGGAGAGAGAGAGAGATTAGTTGTGATAACGAGTAAACAAGACCCAAACAAGCTCAAAAAGGTATGATTCTTGATCCTTGAAGTTTAAAGATCCGAGCTTTTAGTGTATAAACGACCGAAAATGGTCGGGAAGCGTAGTGGGTGATGTTGGACCGTAACAAGGGTGTTAAAATCACTCGGAATGTTGGACAGAAACTGAAACAGTGGCTATCTGGGCAACTTCGCCCTCATCTGGGCAACTTCGCCTTCAAAGCGATGAACTTCGCCTGCAAGCCAAGTTCGCCTGATGAACTTCGCCTGCAAGCTAAGTTCGCCTGATGGCAACTTCGCTGTAAAGCTAAGTTCGCCTAACTGGCAACTTCGCCTGAAGCTAAGTTCGGCTGATGGCAACTTCGCTGTAAAGCTAAGTTCGCCTGATAACTTCGCCTAGAGCTAAGTTCGCCTGAGGTTTAACTTCGCTGTAAAGCTAAGTTCGCCTGAGGTTTAACTTCGCTGTAAAGCTAAGTTCGCCTGATAACTTCGCCTAAAGCTAAGTTCGCCTGAGGTTTAACTTCGCTTAAAGTCAAGTTCGATTAGAAAATAAATTAAAAATCTAATGAAAAATGTGTTAAGACAGTTAATGGAAATAAAATTTTTCCAGCTCGACCCCAGCCAGGGGCTCTGCCCCTTGGACCCTGCTAGGGGCTGCCGCCCCTAGACCCCGCTGCCAGGGGCGCTGCCCCCGGACCCCCGTTCGTTGTGGGTCATATAAAGATAGAAATACATTATGAGAAGTGATAGTTAATTGATACGTATACTTGTTATACAGTCAGCCGTGCACAACTGAAGAAATGGGTTACGATTAACGGTGAACGTAACCGTGTTCAGGTGAGTTTCTAGCCCCATTTATGTGTTATGTTTTCGGGGCTGTGTGCATACTCGATATGTTTGTTAATACGCTTATCCTAAGAGATAAGTGTATGCCTTATGTGAATGATGTGATATGTATGAATGATTGCTTGATGGTACGTGAACGATCTTCGGATATTACACGTACTGTCAGGTTGTAACGCTAAGTATAAGGTTAATATGATATGTATGCTTATGTGTATGAACGTGATAAAGTTAATAAAAGAAGGAAATGACGGTTGCATGGTTGTATGGTTACGAAAAGGGAACCGAGCCCTAATAATATTCGAGGTATGATGTATGGTTCTATGGTAATGAAGAGGGAATCGAACCCTACTAATATTCGAGAACTAGGGAACCGAACCCTACTAATATTCGAGGAAAGAGTGAAACCGAGCCCTAATAATACTCGTGGAAAGAGGGAAACCGAGCCCTAATAATACTCGTGGAAAGAGGGTACCGACCCTAATAATACTCGAGGAAGGAGGGTACCGAGCCCTAATAATACTCGAGGAAGGAGGGTACCGAGCCCTAATAATACTCGAGGAATGTAGGGCGTAATGCTCTTTATAACGTAAGATATGAAGGTAAGTTAATACAAAAGAAAGAATGAAAGTATGAAAGAATGAAAGTATGAAAGTATGAAAGTAAGAAAGTATGAATGAAAGAATATAAGTGTATGTGTATTGTATAGTGTATGATTAACTAGAACTCACTCAGCGTAGCTGACTTTTAGTATGCACGCAGGTGAGTAGGATGAGGCAGCTCGCTTGAGGAGACACGTGGCATCGAACAAGAGTCTGGCATCTGAAGACTTATGATGTTTTAATTTTAATGCTTTTATGTTGAAAGACAAAGGATGTTTTAAGACAAGTTATGAATTATGTAATGTTTTATGAAAGTTTTATATTCCGCGTAAATGTTTTAATTAACTCTGATATTTAGAACTGTGTTTATGAGTAAACCCAACACGAAAGTAGGGCTACCGGTAACGGGGCCTTACACAATAATAGGATGAACAATTGTAATCGAAACAAAAAAGATAGATGTAGAAGTATGATTTCATTAATCGAATGATTCTCATCAAGAACACTCATACATACATTCATATATACATAATCATAATAGAACGGACACCCAGGGAGAGCTCTTCTCCGGGTGCAAACTCTCAATACAATGAAAATCTCACAATGCACACATGACTTAAACAAATGATCTAAATCATCTGTTTATACTAGTTTTGTGCCTTGGTCTTCACTCCACCGTCACTTGGATAAGACCAAAGTAATAAAATATAATATAATATTTCACGCGTCAAATGCTTCAAATTACTCGCTATAATATCTTGTTGTCTTTCTTTAATTTCTTATTATAAACGAGTAATGATTTGGTGCGTCGGTCTAAAATATAATACTCAACAATCTCCCCCTTAGACCAATGCCATCGAATGACTTTCACGATCATCTCATAAGCCGATGCCTTTCATAGAAATTCTCCCCCTCACAATAAGCGTCTCCCATTTTTCATTTCAAATCATATTTTCTTTATCTCTTTTGGATACAGTTGTATAGGCATAAGATCGAGGATTCAAACTTCAATGATCAACTACGAGTTAATCCGAAACCGCAAAAGGAAATAAACTCAAAATTTTCTTTAAAGTGAGTCTTTCACTTGATTCGACCAAAATTTGCAATGAAATTACGTATAATTTTTCTCCCCCAATTTCGTTGCAATGTCATAAACGAATGTGTCTTTAAATTAAGTGCGGGTGAACATCTCAATTCAAACAATCTTGACCATCCCTATCAAGAATTGTTGATAAATATTCAAAGTAATCGAATTAAAAGATACCTTTTTTGGTTGAAAGTTGACATTTGATATGGTCAACTCTTGAAATGATCCGGATAATTCAACCATCTTGTTCTTGTAAGCACCTTGTTGAAGTTGTGAAATTTTTGTGATTTTTGCTCAAAAATCTTCAAAAATGACCAAAATACCCCTCGTTGAACCGACACGGTCAACGTCTAAGTTGACCACAAAAGTCACTTCCAAACAGTCACTCATACTTGGTTAAACATTTTCATTAAGAACACATGGTCAAAAAGTCAACGGATAACCGAGTATACATTCATTTCTTCATCTTGGCCCGTTTAACTTTGAAAGTCAACTGCATCAATATCCAAAAATTTCTTCCAAAATTTTGAAATATTTTACAAACACAAACTTTCTATTCACTAGCACGCAATTTGCTTGAGAGTAAAAAGATGCAGTGATTCATGAAGGTTTTCATTACTAGCATAAAGCATGCTAGTGAGCAAAAAGTGTGCTCGAGCCTCCATACTTAGAAGATTTTCCATCAAAACTCATAATATGCTCGTGCACACAAGATTTGCTCGAGATAATTTGCGCTCGAGATGAATATTGATATGCTCAATAAAACACGATGTGCTCGAGGCTTAAAACATCACATGCTCGACAAACACATGTACTCGGAAAAAAATTAAGTGATTGTGGTCAAAGTTATGTGCTCGAAGCCTTAAAAACTTATCTTTTTGTGCTTGGGCTTGAATCACTTAACATTTCGAGCATATAATCCTCGTATCTTCGGTTTTAGAACATGCAACAGATATAAAAAGACTGAAATACCCTTGGAAATAATCAGCCCGTCAACAACACATTTTAACAGTAATAAATCAGCAAATTTCAGTGCATTTTTGGCCCGTTTCAGCAGCAAAATCAGCACGTTCAGCTCGTATATCAGCAAAAACAGCAATGAATCAGCAATATTCAGCACGTTTTGACAGCAAATTCAGCTCGTTAACAGCAATTTCATCCCGAAAACAAGTCGTTTCAGCACTTAAATAGTGCGTTTCAGCACGTTTTTGTTCGTTTCAGCAATTTTTTCAGCATGTTTTTGTTCGTTTCAGCACTTAAACAGTGCGTTTCAGCACGTTTTGACTCTTTTCAACAACAAATCGGCAACAAAATAGAGAATTTCAGCTCGTTTAGACACGTTTCAGCAATTTTCAGCACTTAAAGAGTGCGTTTCAGCACGTTTTTTTGTTCGTTTCAGCAATTTTCAGCACAAACACAGCTCGTTTAAGCACTTTTTGACATAAACCAACACTTAAAATAGTAAGTTTTAGCAAATGTCAGCACTTTCAGCAATAATAATCAGCAATTTCAGCTCGTTTTGGCAACTTTTCGACAAAAATCAGCACCTAAAACAATGCGTTTTGGCCCGTTTTGTCAGCAGTTCAGCACCAAATCAACTGAATTCCTCACGTTTTGGCCCGTTTCACAACCGAACTTGTAATTTTCTTTCGGTTTACAGTCAATTTCAGCAACCAAACAGCATACCTCAGCTTGTTAAAGTAGTATACTCAGCAAGTTTTGGCCCGTTTGATCGTTTATAATATGCTTTTGCTGCAAATGACCAAAATGCCCCTGACTAAAAATATGCAGCAGCAGAATCCGTTAAATGTTCGTGTATGTACCAGTAGCAAACAATTTGTATAACATCTGTTCAAGATCAAATTGTATCAGCTGCAACATGTTGTAACATCATAAAATCACCGAAAACATCCAGCAAAATACATGTGGTCTAGACCTGAATCATGTCAGCAAACTGAATCTTTACAGCAAAATACATGTGCTCTAGACCTAAATCATGTCAGCAAACTACCACACCATCTCGAACACATAATCCATCTTCTCAAATAACTGGCAGTTCCACAGCTCAAACACATTTTCTCAAACAAACTCATTTCCTTGAACACATAAAAATATCCAAATTAGCTCCAAACATATCATAATCATCATACGAACCATAACTAGTCATCAAATTTGCCAAAACACATGGCTTTGATTTCCCCCAATTTTGAACATAAGAACCCTAAAATTTTAGATCTGAAATTAAACATTTGATATATGAAATTAATCATTGCAATCTCATCAAATCATCACGAAATCAACATTCTATCACTAATCTAACCTCAATTTCATCAAAACAATCAAATCTTGAACCTCAAATATAAACGATTTTGAACAAAAATGAACCGAATATTGTAGATCTGGACAAAACTGAATACATAAACATGAAATTGATGTTGAATCTCCGAACTAATCATCGACCAAACATCAATCCACATCTATAATCCTACAATCATAAAAGTTCATCCAAATCTATGCAAAAACCCATAAAAACTTCAAAAACTTCAAGTTTAACGTCCATGGCGGATTCAAGAGCGAATTGAATCTAGTTCAGCGGTTAGTCTGAACGATTCGATAACCCGCTCTGATACCAACTGACAGAACTGAGCCCGGTGCGGAAGCGTGAATAATCGATAATAAACGAGCTCGGTTCATGATCGATCTACAACATGTATTCACTCTTGAATGATAATAATGGACAAATGTGGAGAGTTCAATTCGATTAACAATCAATAATAGGATGAACAATTTTAATCGAAACACAAAAGATAGATGTAGAAGTATGATTCCATTAACCGAATGGTTCTCATCAAGAACACTCATACATATATTCATACATACATAATCATAATAGAACAGCCACCCGGGGAGAGCTCTTCCCCGGAGGAAAACTCTCAATACAATGAAAATCTCACAATGCACACTTGACCTAAACAAATGACCTAAATCATCTATTTATACTAGTCTTGTGCCTTGGTCTTCACTCCACCGCCACTTGGATAAGACCAAAGTAATAAAATATAATATAATATTTCACCCGTCAAATGCTTCAATTACTCGTTATAATATCTTATTGTCTTTATTTAATTTCTTATTATAAACTAGTAACGATTTGATGCGTCGGTCTAAAATATAATAATTAACACAAACTCAATGCCATCACTAGTAACCTAATTTAAAATCTGGTGATGGCATCGAGTTTTGGAAGGGATTTAATTAAAATTTATGATATATCATTGGGAAGTTTAAGATCTGCTGAAACCTTAGATGTTTTCTGCTTGGCCAAGTTTGGAATTCACATATCATATATATATGCTTAATAAATTCAGTCAGCAGTTTTATTGCACTCAAGAAAGTCTCAGTTGTTTTATAGTTGGTTGTTGAGTAACTGCATACTAACTGTCAAAATGGCTATAAATTAACTATATCTTACTAGATAGGCTACCTGTTAAATTACTGTCTCAACTACCAAAAATTAAATTTTATCTCTATATATTGTAACATCTATTTTGTTATTCACTCACACTAACATCTATTTTAAAGTTAATTAATATAAGAAAAACTACATCTCGCGCTTGTAGTACGCTTTAAATAAACTACGTCTTACTAGATAGGTTACAAATCAACTTAACTACATTAAATTACTGTCGTAAGTATCAAATTAAATTTTAGGTCTATATATTATAACATCTATTTTGTTATTCACTCACACTAACATGTATTTTAAAGTTAATTAAAATAAAAAAATACATTCAATACTGTAAGGCTCCGATCCCGGTGCCCGACTTTGACGTTGGATTTACTCATAAACATAGTTCTAAATATCAGAGTTAATTAAAATTTTCGCGGAATAATAATAAAAGTCAACCATCCATTACATACATTCATAACTTGTCTTTTATATCATAATCATAAAACATTGTATCAAAACATCATGGCAAATTTTCAGATGCCAGCCTCTTCAGATCCCGCCATGTGTCTCCTCAAGCCAACAGTCTCAGTCTATTTACCTACGTGCATACTAAAAGTCAGCTACGCTGAGTGAGTTCTAGTTAATCAGACAACATACAATACATTCACATACTTACATATATACGTATCCGAAGACACATGTTATATACTTAGTCTTTTACCTCTCTTTACTTCGTACATACATACTTTATTTCTTTCATACTTTCATTCTTTCTTGTTTTAGCTTACTTAAACATATGTAATTATCTCTACGTTTTAAAGAGTGTTTCGCCCTATAACCTTCACAGATATTATTAGGGTCGGCAACCCTGTAACCTTCGCATATATTATTAGGGTATGCAACCCTGTAACCTTCACATAAATTATTAGGGTATGCAACCCTTTAAGCATACCTCCATACAACCATACATTATCTTCTTTATATATATGAATTTATATACCTTCACACATACACTTAATCTCTTCCATAAATTTCATATATCATTCGTAAAACAATAACATATCACACTATTACCTGGCGGAACATGTAATATCCGAAGATCGTTCACGTACCGTCAAGCATTCATTCATACATAAAATAATAGAAGGCATACACTTACCACTTAACGTAAGTGTATTAACTAATCACATCAAGTATGCACACATCCCCGAAAAAATAACAAGGAAATGGGGCAAGAAACTCACCTGTGTCCTGTTACGTTCACCGTTAATGGCTATTCCTTTCTTTAGCTGTGCGCGACTAACTGCATTACAATTACACGTATCAATTAACTATCACTATCCATATCGCGTTTCTAGTTTAATTATAACCCTCAACGACCGGGGTCTGGGGCAACGCCCATGGCAGTGGGGTTTTAGGGGAGGCAGCCCATAGCGGGGTCTAAGGGGTAGAGCCCCTGGCTGGGGTCGAGCTACCAGGTCAGCTTGGAAATTTTATTTCCATTAATTGCCTTAACATAATTTTTCATTAAAATTCTTAATTTATTATTTTATTTACTAACTCATTAGCTATAACGAATGGCCTTTGATTAAGCCTCATTTGGTACAAGCGCATACTATAGCGAATGATATGATTCGTTATCTTATCATAGCGAATGAGCACATAACGAATGACCTGATTCGTTATCTTAACATAGCGAATGAGCACATAACGAATGTCCGCGTTATCTTAACAGAGTGAATGAGCACATAACGAATGAGCACATAACGAATGATTTGATTCGTTACCTTAACATAGAGAATGAGCACATAACGAATGACCTGCAATTTGTTATCTTAACATAACGAATGGGCATCAGCCTTATCCAAACTTTGACTCAGAGGTCAAAGTCAAAATTGATATGAACACCAAACAATACCCGATTCTCAATTAGACATCAAATCTTGATGAAATAACATGAAAATGGTCAATGGACTCGCAATCTCAGCGGCTATAAACCCGAACCATCCAATCATTCATACATCGTGTTTACACAGTGCGCTTGGTCACCGTTTAAATCCGATTCTTTAATCAATCGATCAACCCATCATATGTTAACGGATTTCAATGTGATTTGTTGCGTTTGATTCGTTTTTACCATACTCAAACATATCTATGATTTATAAACGAATTCGAACCTAAATGAACAAGTTCTTGTTATAAACGTATGTAAGTCCCGAATCTGGATCACTACAGTATGATATCAACCCAAACACGATGTTAGTGCAGAACCATAATACCTTGGTGTTTCAAGAACGAGAATACGAAAAACAATATAATGTAATGAACATAATAATACTCCAAATGCACACGATTATATTAATAAATCGTCTGGTACATGAGTTTTCTCTCTAATGGTGGCCACTACTGATTAAGAACATCTATCAACATAACCATAATGCAATTCTTCAACACATCTTCATTTATGTCACTTTAGTCTTGATCATGTTATGACCTTTTGATATGCTTCAGTCTAACCAAATTATGACCCAACAATCTCCCCCTTAGACTAATGCTTTAAAAACCTTCAGAATCTTTACTTGAACATGATCAGCAACTTCAGCATCTGCATCCAATACTCTACCATCTCCCCCCTTTATGAAATCATCATTCAATTTGAATCTTAGATACTTCATATGCTTTCGTTGCGAGAAATCATTCTTGAAAGAACAATCAACTTTGATTGAAATATCAACCAAAATATTTTGAAAACAATTAAATAAAACAAAATAAGAAAGACATATTTTTTGTAATTTTTATTATTCGTTTTTTCTTTTTTTTTTAATTTTCTTGAAAAAGACATGAAATGCGATCATATCAGATTTCATGAGCTGAAGACAAAAACTAAAATAAGCTTTAAAACGATTTCTTAACACATTTATTTCGACAAGAGTAATCAAGAAGTAAAAATAAAATAAATGAAATAAAATAAGACAAAAAACAACAAATAAAACAAATTTAATCACCCAGTCTTGTAATTTTGCAAAAATTTGGGATCAAATTTCAGTTTTTGATAAAAACGCCACCTTTTATGAAAAGATCCGAACATGGAATCATATTGTTTAAGGTGTTGTCACAAGGATTCATGTTCAGCGTTATTATGACATGAAGAGACAGGTTGATAGCAAGTATAACGAACTTAGCATGATTTTCATTGCATAAGTGATATGAATTAGGTTCAGCTCGGCATAAAGCTTAGATGGACATCACTCATGGACCTGTGATGCCTCCTATATCTTCTCAAAGCGTATTTGAGTTTCCCCAGATCACCCCAATTTGACTCCAACCCCTAGTGCTTGACCAAAAGATTTTTATAGATAATTAAGCAGAATTTAAGCTTTAAGGTTGAACGTTGGACTTACAAGCCGTATGGACTTAGGAGGTGTTTGGTATTCCTTATTTTACCTCCTTATATCTTTTCATTAAGTTAATAAGTTACAAAATTGTAACTTATGGAACTTTTTCTCTAACAATATAAGCAATCCTAAACACCTTATTACTTTGTAAAAAGTTAATAAGTTATAAAATGGTAAAAATAAGCAATCCCAAACACCCCCTTACAGGCCTTTCATTCAGAGTGTTTATGACTTACTTGATTGCCCCACCCTTGTAGTTATAGTTTGACCCTTTAAGCTTTTGAAATACGAATTTTCTTTTTTTAATAACACAATAATCAATTTTTTATATATTTTTCTTATTATTGTTTATTATTATTATTATTGTTGTTTTTTTTTATTATTATGGAACGAACCTTTTATGCAATGCATTCTCTGATTTGTTCCTACACACTTAGAGAGCAGATTAAAAATGTTTTATCACCCAAAATCCCGTCCAAACAACAAATAATCCATTTTACGGTTTAAAGATTTAAAAACAATGGATATTTGCCCTGTCATGTGCCTGGAACAACCCATTTAATAAACAATGAATTTGTGGTTGTTCCTACACGCATAGCGGGATCCGTTGGACATAGGAACCCAAGTCATAAATGTCTTGGGGTTCCCTTGAGCATCAACATATGTGACCTCTTGCCAACTCACATCTTTCCCATCTTTAATAGAATCATTTGTTAATACATATTCTGTTTGCTGAGTTTTAAGTTTCCAAGTCTGTCTTGGTTTATTGAAATTTGAAAGAACAGACTTTGGAGTGCAACAATTCGAATTCGAATTCTTAGAACTCTCAACACTCTTTGACTTCTGAAAATTTATTTTTCTTTTAACAGTTTCTAAATCATTTGAGTGCAAACCTGTCATATTAACTTTGAATCCTTGAGTATCTGTGACCCGTTGTACAGATACTCTTGGTTTTGTAAAATAAGGATTTTGTTTAACCACTGGATTCGGTTGAAACCTATTATCTTTCACTTGAGAATCTAGTCTATTAACAGCACGGTAGTGACACTCCTTTGCCAAATGCCCGCCATTCCTGCAGACGAAAAACGCCTTCATCCTTCTTCTAATGTCAACGGAAGCACATGCCTCATGCTGGAATTCCTTCTTAGGAAAGGTTTTTCCATTCTTCTTGCCCCTTGGTGCAGCCTTCTGATTTTGCTTGTAATAGGGAACATATAAACGATGAATACAATTTCTTGCTATATATCCTGGCGTGCCACAGTGGTAACATGTTTACCTCTTAATATAAATAGCACCCAATGATTTATCAACACATGGAGATCCGGAGGATCTATGAGGACGAGGCTGTCCTTGTTATGCTGATTTCTTATGTGCCTTCCCTTTGTTGCCACGACTCTGTGTATTATTATTAGTACAATTTTGTGTTGTGGTATCATCTGACTTTGATGACACGTTAGAATAAGATCCTTTTTCACTAGCTTGAACCCCTTTATTATCAGAAGCAACATCATTTGCTATATCTGCACGTAAATTAGAAGCATCAAAATTGTTCACACATTTAAAAACAGGGTTAATTTCCTCTAGGGATCCTGATCCAACAATTTCAGATTGAACCTGCTTACCATACTTTATGTCTTTTACCCTTTCTTCCTGCTCTTAGGTAAGAGGAAGACTAGTATAGTTGTCATTGTATGGTGGGGGTACTTGACTATATCTTATACCCTCACCGTCGTTTTTTTTCCACCATAATTGATTTTCAATAATTGAATTTACTACTTTACTGGAACCATCAAATTTTTAAAAGTCTAGTTTAGCCCTTTCAAATTTACTAGTTAAATTCAAAATTTCTAACTTGGAGGCTTCCAGTTTAGCAGTTAATTCAATGATTTCCTATTCGACGTCTAGGTAGTGACAACATTTTACACTCTATTCAGACTTAAGCTTAGAGAAATCCTTTTGAGTTGCTTCTATTTTATCTAGAAAACCTTTTTCATTTTTCTTAAGTTTAAATTTTCAGATTTTACTCTTTCCATGTCTATAATTAAGTTATATTGTGGAGCTTATATAATTCAATCTTCTCAAAATAATCTTGAGAACATGATTGAAAACTTACCTCAGATGAGCTCTGAAATACTACTGAGGAGGGAGTAGACTGATTAAGAGTACTTCTAAACACAGAGAAGGTTTGAGGAGGCGAACTCTGATTTTCCCGCCAAATTTTTGAAAAATATGATCGCCAAAATTCTCAAGAAATATGTCCCACTCAAAAGAAGCGTCTAGGAAAAATTTTGTTCAAGTCAAGTTTTTCCGATTTTCCCGCCAAAAAATTCACCGAAAATCACCGAAAAAAATGTTTGACCGAAAACTAGGTTTGACCGAGAACATTGCTGGCCGAAAACTCAGTTGACCGAGAACAGAGAGCGTTGACCGAGAACCCAGAATATTGGCCGAGAACTGGAGCAGTTGACCGATAACCACTAATCTTTGGCCGAAAACACCCTTTTTTCAACCTAAAACAAACAAACCTGGCCGAAAATACTGAATACTCTTGGTTAATGGCCGAGAACCACTAATTTCAGCCAAGATCTGAATTAAATGATTAATATTTGAAACCAACTAAATCCCATAAATCAAGGGATTCAAATTTTGTTTCCATGTTGACCAAATCTCTACCAAAATTTGTTGTTTTCTTCTTCTCCGATCAGGAACCCACCGGAAAATAATAAGGCCACCAAACCTTTATCTCTTGAATCTTTTGATATCTCAATAACAAGCCTGAATAGGTTTAAGGCTCTGATACCAAATGTAAGTCTCGAATCTGGATCACTACACTATGATATCAAACCAATCACGATGTTAGTGCGAAATCCTAACACCATGGTGATTCAAGAACGAGAATACGAAAAATAATATAATGTAATGAACACGATAATACTCCAAATGCACACGATTATATTAATAAATTGTCTCGTACATAAGTTTTCTCTCTGATGGTGGCCACTATTGACTAAGAACATCTATCAATGTGAACAACCAACCATAAAACCTATACATGTTATCTATATATAGGAAAACCAAAACAACCTAACCCGACAAAGCCCAAGCCCAACCGAAATCCATAGGGATTTCGGTACTACATCAACATAACCATAATGCTATACTTCAACACGTCTTCGTTTATGTCACTTTAGTCTTGATCATGTTATGGCCTTTTAATATGCATCAGTCTAAACAAATTATGACCCAACAACGTACCTTAAACGAGTTGCTTTACGAACACGGTCTAGTCTTGATGTTGGTTTTGGTTCTTCACAACGTTCTAGCATCAACGGGTTCTGGTTTCCACCTTCGGATCTTGGCTCGGGATATTTGATGGTGTTTGTGTGTGTTTTTCAAGGTGTAGGCTATGGTGTAGATATGGATTAAAATGGAAAGGATTAGGGTTTAAGGGGTATTTATACTCCCTTAAGCCCATGGACCTAAGGCCCATTCCATCTCTTATTCCATCTTCTAGAGTCCAACCCACCCTCTTATAGTTTATTATCTAAACCTGTACACGACACTTATTGAATAACCGAAGTTTTCTTTATTATTATAACCGAAAGTAGGATCTTACAAGTCTTCCCTCCTTAAAGAGGTTTCGTCCCCAAAACCTAACAATTAATTAAACAATCCAGGGTAAAACTTGCGCATCTCTTCTTCATCTTCCCAAGTGGCATCCGATCCTTTGCGATGCTTCCATATCACTTTTACCAATGGGATAACTTTATGACGAAGCTGTTTTTCCTTGCGATCCACGATCTCTACAGGCTATTGGATATAGTTTAAATGTTCATCAACTTCAATGTCAACTAATGGCATATGTGACTTGTCATCAGCTAGATATTTCCTCAAGTGAGAAACATGAAAGGTAGAATGGATTCCCTCCAACTCCTCGGGTAAATCTAGCTTGTAAATCACTTCACCAACACGATCTACAATCTTAATTGGTCCAATGTACCTCGGGCTTAACTTTCCACTCTTCCTGAAATGAATGATTACTTTCCAAGTGAGACCTTGAGCATCACATTGTCACCAACGCTGAACTCGATTGGGCGTCGCCTCTTATCAGCATACGAATTCTGACGGTCTTGAGCAGCTTTCATTCTTTCCTTGATTTGATCGAACCTTGACGAGGTTTCTTGCACAACTTCCAGGCTTCCAATCTCTCTCTGACCAATCTCTCCCCAACATAAAAGAGTTCTACAACGTCTACTGAGAACACCTCAGATCTAAACGATATTGATTACCGGAATAGATTGAATACCTTAACCGAATCTAGTCCATGATATGCTATTGATTATGTTTATATATATATATTAATACTTATAGTATGTGTACTAGTAATAGATTAAACGAAGAATTTAGAGAGAGAGTTTCGGCAGTGGTTCAATATGTTAATTCTCAAAACTAAAATTAACAGGGTATAAACACCCTATATATAGACGATGGATACCAATTCGTTACACATACCATAGCGAACTGGATCTAGTTCGTTAACTTACATAACGCTGAAGGAAAACATAACGAATCCATGATTCGTTTTTCCCCATTCATCAACATTCCATGACGAAAGGGAACATACATAACGAACTATAGTCCATTCGTTAAACACCCTTAATGAATGGGATTCACATATAATGAACTAGTTAATTCGTTAGGCATCCTTAACCAATTAACCATTACATTAACGAACTAACTGATATTCCATAAATATCTTTTCATTATAATAATAAGAAATACAAAACGATAAGTACAAAGACTCGAGACTCCAAATCCGTGCACTAACAGACACCCCCTCGTCTTGAGCTCTTTGTCTTTATATTATTTGAAGCTCCTTGACTGCCAATCACTGCAACTATGAATCCCAAATTCGTGACATACGCGCATAACACGCTGGAATTGCATAGCCAGGTTGTAGTATTCACGGTGCTCGATCAAAATCTTGTTATTAAATAGCACGTCATTTTCTGTCTCTGATAAGTTAACGATCCACATTCGATCAATAACTCATATAAAGCTCGTCTTTAGTCCTTTTCCCAGCACAATAACGGCTTCGCCAGTACGGATGTCGTAGTACCATCGGTTGAAGGAGAGATGCAAACTCTGTGGGAACGTCTTCACCGGTACTTCTTTCAACGTTTGTCATTTTTACCTTAAGCACGAGTTTCCTCAAACCCGTTCTTGGATCAATCTCGTCAATATATTTACGGGTCGAAATTTGTGGCTTAAAGAACATAAAACCACTGTGTACCTCGAATAACAGATGTTGATGAAACCAATATGCATTTCGATTTCTACCGCGATTTATAAAAGGTCGATTCGCGAGGGTACGAACATCCCAACGCGGTAGTGAGAGAATGTCAGCGATGTTCTGATAATACTTAAAACCATTCTCCCATTTGACAATACAGACCTTTAACTCAGAATCATAAAGTTAGGAAATGATATCACCTTTCACAGTCGACAAGGCTTTAAAAGTTGTCTTTTGATTAGCTTTAGCTCGTGCGATAGTATCCTGGTTATGTTCTTTGTCCACATACCTGTATGCCTCAATAATCTTACGTACTCTCTTGCTTCTGCACGCAAACCAACCCTGAATATCAGCAACTGACGGATCATCATTACGATCGTACATCTTCCATTTATTCTTAGACACCTTTTCCAAATGATCTTTAGCGGCTTTGACGTTTTCTTCGTTGAATGTAGGAATAACCTGATTAACATTGAATCGTTGATAAAGATCGAAGTACTCCTTTGCTGTCACATCCTCAACTTCCTCATATTCATAAATAAACGACATACTCATAGGAATCGTCATATCCTGTAAGACTTCCTCATCGTTCATAACCTCCACGTCATCTTCGGATTCCAACGCATTGAGTTCTTCATCATTCAAACCCAGATGTATCGAAATCTGCTCACGTGTCAGGGACCTATCAACGAACTGTCGCACCTCAATCTCATACACATTCACCATGATTCGCACCACACCTGTATTGTCCACAAACAGCGCAGTGTTCGCCTTGACCGACTCGATTGGTTTGACGTTTGTCGACTCTTGATAAACAATCAAATTTTTATCTTGGTCAACACCACCACTCGTACCGGCACTGGAGGACGAACCGTGATCTTGTTTCGGCTCACTTCCTTTGGTACCCGACGCATCAGGATCTTAATCATCATTCCTTAGCTTCTTTAATTCATCTTCTTTGCACGTAAGCTGCAGAATAAGATCCTCTTGCTCCTTGATTTTCACCCCCTGAGCAGTAATTATTTCACGGAGGGCTTTGGTTTCCTTTTGACAGAACGAAACATATCCTATCAGAAGATGTTGATTTTGAAGCATTTGCTCTTGAGCTTGACGATCGGCCGCCATTTGATTCTCATAAAGATGAATCAAACTCAAAAGCATGTTAGTTTGATGGGTATGAACTGATGGATGAACCGACTGGATCGGACCCTGAGGACGAGTAATCCTCATGAACGTGACGTCCAGAGAATGATTTGGTCTCATTTTCGGTGTTGGAGGAACTACCGAAGTAGTAACATCAGGCCTTGGTATCACAGATAAGACAAAATGAGGAATCATACCAAACCTTGGATCAGCATTAATAGTAGTTGTCAACGAAAGTACGGGGGTGCTAGTAGTAAGCGGCACCGCCGGAGTTGAATAGCAGGTGGCATTGGAATATGAGGTCCAAACAACAATCCAACACCTTGAGTCACGCGACGTTTAGATGGTTCACCACTAACCACCTCTTTCCCTTTATGCTTCCATTGAGCAGCTTGAGCAACTACTACTTCAACTTCAGCACGTCGTTGAGCGTTATCCACACCTTCATCACCATCATCACCATCATAATTACCACCGTCGTTCCCACCTGTACCCTCTTCATGTTCGGAATCTGAGTCATCATGGATCCAACGATCATTAGGGTGACATACATAATCCGGATTAGATAAATGACCAATTAAGCGTTTGGTCCTTGGGTGAGGATCTTGCCGATATAACTTCATTCTCTTAACAGTTTCAGTAATCATGTGCTCCATCTTCAGCACATCATCCACCAGTGTTTGATCAATCACCAAATCGGGAATAAGATCATGAACGAACAACTGGATAAACTATGGATACATAAAAAACTTACCTCGTCGGTTCTTTACAGGACAATTTTCTTTGAGATGATAGAAGATCATCTCAGAGAAATTGAACGGGTTGTTCAAAATCAAAGCGACGAATGCCGATTGAAGCATGATACAACATTCATCGAATCCACCCTTTCGTCAACCAAGGCAATGAATGAGAACATGCAATATATACTTGTACGTGGGACACAATTTTGCCTTGTTATACTTGGACTTGTCAAGTTCGCCAGCATAGAACACTAGACCGAACAGACCACAGATCAACTCCTTATCGAACTCACTAGGGTTGTCCATATTGGCAACAAATATCAACACCCGTCTGATCACCCTAGGAGTAATAATGATAGACTGCCCTTTGATTTTAGCAACTATGTGGTTCTCAGACTCAATGTAACGTGCCGAGTTCCAGAAAGGATGAATAATACTACAGTGAACACTCGTCTTAGAAGTCACAAGATAATGTATAAGAGAACTTCGTATGAAGGCTAGCATATCACCAAATATATCTGCATCAACAAAGTTTCCCCCCACGAAAACACAGACGTTATGCTTCTTATCAAAAGGTAATAGCGAAGGTTCAGGTACTTGTTGTTGATGTATTGGATGTTGAAGGAGGATCCTGAACAATCACGTCAGCCATAACTGAAAATATATAAACCCAAGATTTAGTAAAAACGAATTAGATACTTCGTTAATCTTACGGATTCGTTATAACGAATTAGATACTTCGTTGTAACGAATTCTTAATTCGTTATCAATGAGATACCACGAACTAATCATAACGAATCACCTTTGAAGGAATGACGAATTAAATAACGAATGTGAAGTAATTTGTTATTAATTTCACGAAGGAGTTGATTCGTTATGTCATCAGTGACGAATTGAACACGAATGAGTTTCAATTCGTTACTAAATCGCCGCGTTATGGCTGGACGTTTGAGTATTAAACAGAAGCGTGGATTGCAAAAGATGGATGGAAAATTTGGTCTACAATTGTCAATAAAGTTCAACAAAAACAAAAATCATATGCTTTAGATTGTTAATAAAGTTTAAGAAAAAACAAAAATCATGGATTTAACAAATTTATAGATAGTTGAGTCAGCTGGGAGGTTATCAAGATAAGTCTAGCAACACCTCCTTTTGCCTACTCTGCATTGGTGCCGGTGAATTAAAGTTACTCGACGACGGATTTATGCTCTTAGAACATTGTACAACCCAACCAAATTTGTAGGTAGTTGAGTTAGGTGGGTGGTTATAAAAAATAATAATCTAAAAAACAAACAACACAATGTTTTTCTGAAACAACCAAACGGATTTTATCCCACTAAATTATTACACTAAGTTGAAATTAAATAACCTTCAATTGGATATATGTGTGCCTTTAGTGATAAGTGACTACGTGATGTGCCTTCATGTACATGTACTCAAACTCCATGACACGTGATTGGTTCACTTGATTAGATTTGTGCAACTACATTCGTTCATCTGATGATGTTATAATAGTTAGATCTAAAATTTGGACAACACATTGCTTCACTAGACAGTTGATGCTTAAGGTAATTGGATGCCCCTGTCTTTCGATTTTTTTGTAAAATCGTCTGTGACCATTTTAAATTTGTGTAACTCATAGGCTGCTTATTTCAACTTTGTTTTCAGAATAAGTGCAAGCCAGGAGACATGTTGTAAGTGCAGGCTTTCAATGTTGTTATGCATCAACAGAACAACCAAAATTGATCGAATTATAACCTTATGAAAGTGCAATAAATCATATAGATAAGGCGATGATATGAAGGAAAGATTAGGATTAAGGGGTAAAAAACTGTAACAAATGGAAGATTGTATGAACAAACAAATAAGTTGCAAGAATACCATAAAGAGAAGGACAAGCTGGCCCAATGATTATTTTCTCATCATTAACAATCCTTAAAGTTCGAAGGATACACAAGGACAGTGAAGCCCCTAGGTGATAAGTTTTGTGAAACCAGTTATATGAAGGGCTAAATTAAAGGTATGCATATTTGATTTTCAAATTAAATTTGGTCTAAAAACTCTTAATTTCGTCTTATATTCTCTCCATGACTCCATCATCGTCTATATATCTATGACGGCGGAGAAGTGTCGATCGGTGGCTGAACTTGGGTATAAGTTATAAACTTGACTAATCAGAAGTCAAGGTCAAAATTGAGATGAACTTGAAAGTCAAACATGCAATTCAGTTTCAACTGAACCATGTAAGACGATACAATGATCAATAATAATCACAAACCAACTCAGAAACACTTCGATATCTAACCCAATCTATCTAATGTGATTAAATCTGAGTATAACTTAAGTTTTAAAGGTTTTCGTTTTATAAGTTAAACCCGAAGTAAAAATCGATTAATAGACCCCTCAAAAGGTCATGTTAATCGACGAAACTCATTGCATTTTGATCCTTAGTACCTTATGAAGCTTGATTGATGATCAAAAGAGAGTTTAGTGATGTCCAGATTTCTGAAAAATATTTGCAAGAGTTTTCTTAAAAACGAAAGGAAAATAGTGAATGAATTAACTGAATCGTTCGTCATTGTTCCCTATATACGACGAATTGGCACATTTCGCAAGACAACAAATTAGCTGATTCGTTAATTTTGAATTAACGAATTATCCAATTCGTTATCTCATTCGTAACACGTGGCAACAAACACAAAGCAACGAAGTAGTAATTCATTATAACATGTACGAAGTAATAACGAACTAATAAGTAATTCGTGCTTAATTCGTTAAGTATTGGAGGACGAATTGGGTCATTCATAACAGAGTTGCAGAAGCGAATTAAGTGATAACGAAGTGAAGTAATTCGTTATAAAAATAGCCCAATTCATTTTCCGTAGATAACGAATTTAATGATTATTATTTAAAAAATTAAATAATTAAATAAATAAATCAATGAATAAATAAATAAATAAATCAACGAAACCCGTGTCCCGATGAACTTATACTTTACATTACTTACCCGACATGGTAAAATGTAGTATTTTATCATGTTTTACGCTTAAAAACCCATAACTTAAAAAGATTAAATAATATATAAAAGAAAAATAATAAAATCTTTTTGAAAATTTTCATTTTCTTTTCAAAATATTTACATGTAAAACCCGAAAGGCAAGAATAAAGTAGACAATAAAATATTTTTGAGTTTTTGTATGTTTTTCGAAAGCAGTACTTATTTTTGTATTTTTTGGTGAGTTTAAGCAGAGAATCATATTGACCAAATTGTCCTTCCATCGCAGTTTTATATTTCAGCGATATTATGACTGGCGTTAAGTTGGTCATTGATATTGTTGTCCATTTAAATCTAATAACAAACATTCAAGATTTTTGTGATTTGATTAAATGTTCAATTAGAGCACATAATATCAGAAACTATCAGGCGCTAATCTCGGTTTAAACTTAATTTGATTTTTACCGTATCACCACAACTTGACTTAAACCATTATATTGTCGATCAAAATTTGAATTTATAGAAATTATTGAGCAATGCACTAAGTTTCTTTTACTGTGAGTGAGTATGCATGAGTCCATCTGTTGGCTTACATACATTGTATCCCATGTGGTCCGTTTCTTACTGGTATTGAGACACGCGCAAGGGAGGAAGAAACGTATGTCTAACAACGGGTTTTGATCAACTCAGTAGTTTAATTTGTACGGTGTATAACAGTGATCAAGTTTAATGACTTTGGGTTAGCTCTAAAAGCGTTTGAAATATTCATGCATATGAATACCCAGATGATTAAGCTGCATAAAAACTCATAGTGTCCAGAATCCTAATGCTTGTTATTTGCTTTATTTAATTTTTGGTGATAAGACAAATATAAGGCTTGAGTATGATAGGCTATTACATTTCTGCCATCATTACCGATATTTTTGTTAGATACCAACACCTCTTTCAATTTGGCGTTTCTTTATGTTTATATCACATAGTTTAATCTAATGGCTTGTTGAAGACCTATCAATGCACCAATGCAATTAAGCACTCAGTCTTTTAAGATTATTTCTTTCTGGATATGGGACCAGATGATCAATGTACTATCATTTTCTATGTTTGATTCAAAACTCATTTTGAGTAGCATAATATTAAATTCAATCGCCCCAGTCACTTTCAGTCTATAGATAAATGGCTATCGTATCAATCTACAAGTAGATAACAGGACCAAAACATGCAAGCATGTTCCACAAACATAAATAACTGACGTAATTGTCAGCGAGAGAATAAATTAAAAACACATAACAATCGCCCGAACTACTTTCCATTATCTGGTGAATGGCTATCCCGAACATTTACAACTAAATATCAGGACCAAACATATACAAGTATATGTCCTTCAAATATGAGTAATTGACATAGTTTTCAGTGAAAATATGCAAAAGTATTTTTGGATTCTTCTCTTTACATACATAAAAATACAATTTTTTTTTGTCTTTTACAAAATTTCAAAACAAAATTCACAATATTTTTGTACTTTTCATCATTTTTAAATGTTTTTTGTTTTTGTCTGTACAAACAAAAATCACATTATTTTTGTATTTTTCAGTTTCCACCCCCAAAACACAAAACATAAAAATAAATGAAAGAAAATAAACAAAAACGAAGCAAAAAGTTAAAACGAGTTTTGTCAAATGCCTTGGTAAATAAATCAGCGCGTTGAAAATCCATGTGCACCTTTCCAATAGCAATTAATTTGTTTTCAAAACAGTCTCGAATGAAATGATATCGAATCTCAATATGTTTTGTTTTTGAATACTGCACAGGATTTTTGGTGATACTTATTGCAGCCGAGTTATCAATTAAAATTATAGTAGTAAGAAACTTCAAACCGTAGTCACACAAATGTTGTTGGATCCATAAAACCTGTGAACAGCAACTCAAGGCTGCCATGTATTCTGCCTCAGCGGTTGAAGTGGAGACCGTTGTCTGCTTCTTACACTACCAGGAAACAAGCTGGCTTCCTAAAAATTGATAACCCGCTGTAATTGATTTGAAATTGATCTTGCATCCTCCATAATTAGATCGGAAAGCGCAATGAGTTCAAAGCTATCGTCTTTGGGATACCATAACCCGATGTCAGGATTACCCCTCAAATAGTGAAGTATACGCTTAACCGCCGCCAGGTGAGTCACTCGGGGACTGAATTGGTACCTAGCACACAAACAAACTAGAAACATTATGTCAGGACGAGAAGCAGTTAAATACATTAGAGAACCAATAATCTCTCGGTATAGGGTAGGATCTACGGTATCCTCTAATTCATCCGGTGATAGATTGTGACCTACAGGAAGAGGCGTCGAAGGGATTTTGCCTGCAGTTATCTTGAACCGGCTCAAGACATCGTTCACGTATTTCGTCAGATGAATGAAGATTCCCTCATCAGATTGATAAACTTTCAACCCTAAGAAGAAATTCATCTCTCCCATCAAGCTCATTTCAAACTTCGTCTGCATCGACTTCTCAAAATCCATACAAATCTTGTCATTTGTTGAACCAAATATAATGTCATCGACTTGTATTTGTACAAGGAGTAGATCATCACCAACGTTCTTATAAAGTAAAGTGCAATCCACAGTTCCTTGCTTGAAGCAATTATCAGTAAGATGGTCAGCAAGTGTGCCGTACCAAGCTCTCGGGGCTTGGTGTAAACCATACAGGGCCTTGTTCAAACGGTTAACAAGGTCAGATAATCTAGATCTTCAAAACCAGGAGGCTGAAAAACAAACAACTCTTCATGTAATTCTCCATTGAGAAACGCGCTTTTAACATCCATTTGATAAACCATAATGTTTTTGAAAGTAGCATAGGCCAAGAATATTCGTATATCTTCCAATCGGGCAACTGGAGCATACACTTGTGTAATCTATGCTTTTTTGCTGATGAAAACCTTGAACAACCAATCATTCTTTGTTTCTTACGATCAACCCTTGATCGTCCTTTTTTCACTTAAATACCCACTTTGTTTGAATTGGTTTATTAGCTCTAAGTGGTTTAACAGTGAGATTCCAAACACCCAGTCGATTAAACTGTTGCAATTCTCCTTGCATTGCTTCTACCCAAGATGGATCAGCAAGAGCCATACGAACATTTGTCGGTTCTACTTGAGATATAAAACAAGTGTATTTCGCGAGATTCATGAACCTGAGGAATGCATATCGGCATACGCACATAATATAGTATCAAAAGAATTAGAAATTTGATGACGTGTTTGCATACCTACATCAAGATCACCAATGATGTTGTCCTATGGATGATACAAATGAATTCGAAGAATTGGATTCTTAGGCACAACAACATTTTCAGATAAATTAGTTAAATTCTTCTCAGCATTATGACACGATTCACCAGTCTCATTTGTCTCAGGAAATGGAGCCGAGGAAGAATCAACAAAATGACCATCATCAGATGAGATAGAAATCACATCACACGTATCAGGAAGATCATCTTGTGAAGCATCAACATATACATTACCAGAAGAACTTGGAGGTAAGAATTGATCTTCAAAATAAGCACGCACCAAGTCTTCATCCGGTTGATCGTCTATTTGAGAAAATGAATTAAATAAACTCTCATAATCAAACATCTAATTAGGTCCTATACCCTGGGGAAGTGTGATATACCTTTGACAATAAACATGGTACCACTCCTCTACACAACCTGAAGTAATGTTAAACACACGTTTCTTAGGTGATGCGTAACCCAAGAAATAACCTTCAAATTTTCCCGAATCATTCTTCAACATAGTACAATGATACCTGAAGGTTCCAAATGCTTTAAATTAGCCTTTCTCTTATTCAGAAGTTCATAGCTCGTCTTTTGAAGCTTATTCACAGTCAAAACACGATTAAGCGTGTAGCAAGCAGTATTCACAGCTTCGTTCCAGAACTGAGTAGGAAGTTTAGAATATGCAAGCATTGTTCGAGCCGCTTCAATCAGTATTCTATTATTTCTTTCTACCACACCATTCTGTTAAGATACATAAGGAGCACTAATTTCTCGATGAATTCCTTTCTGAATACAAAAGAAATCCAATACATTGTTTTTAAACTCCGCACCATTATCACTTCGAACACGTCTCACATTCAGTTTATACAGTGATTCGATCTTAGTGATTAAATTTTGAACCAGAATGGGTGTTTGATCTTTTGAACTCATAAATAAGACTCAAGAATATCTTGAATAGTCATCAGTGACAACTAAACAGTACCAATCACCAGCGATACTCGCACGATTCAAAGGACCGGACAAATACATATGAAGTCGTTCCAACGGAGTGTTGATGGTATTAATTAACTTAGATGAGTGTGACTTCTTCTTCTGTTTGCCCTTATTACAAGCAACACAGTGATCAGTTAATTTAAAATGTTTCAAGGAAACACCATAAACCAAATCATTTGCCATTAAATAATTCATTTTTTGAACATGAATATGACCCATCCTTCTATGGAACAGAATTGTGTCCTTTTCAGTTTCCTTAGAATCAAAACACGTCTCGACAGAAGTAGATACCTTAGACGTCATGTGAAACACATAAATATCATTCGATCGAGGTGATCGCATAACTACCATATCCTCAGGATTGACGTATCCTGGTTTCAGTATTATGCACTCCTTGTCATTAAATACGATTTTTTATTTCTTATCACAAATTTAAGACACTGACAACAAAATATGATCAACTTTATCACAATAATTAACTTTCTAAAATGTGATACTTCCATTTGACACATCTCTTTCCTTTGTGATCAATCCACCCGAATTACCCGCAAACGCTACATACCCTCCTTGTATATTCTTGACATTTGTTAAGATATTAATATTTCCAGTAATATGACAAGAGGATCCACTATCCATTATCCAGTTTTCACCAGAAACAGTCTTGGATGATTTACTACACATGAATGAAAATGATCAGTTCCAAAAGGCAGCCCAGGCCTCAGTCTTGGGCTCCTCTTGAGTTTCACATGAAGTTTTAATATTTAGTGAATCTAAATGTGGTTTAGCCGCTTGTGAATAAGTCACAGGTCGTTTAGACTTCTGTCATAAGTATGCATCTTGAACTACGTTTGTGTTCACATTTTAACAAATAGGTTCGGTTGGAACAAATTTAGGCTTTAAACTACCTAAATTTTCATTAACATGAACCACCTTTGGAGGATTCACATCAGAAAACAGGATATGGGTTTCATCATCAAAAGACATCGGTCTTTTCAAAATCTCCTTAATCATAGGAACCAGTTTAGATTGTTCCTTGATAAATGGGTGAAGATTTTGTGAATTATTCAGTCCACAATTCCTGACTATATGACCTAGTTCGCCACAGAGAAAACAAGTTCTCATATCAACACGATCACGTTGTGGTTTAGCAGGCACTTGTGCAGCCGAAGGTTGATGAAACACACTGGCAATGAGACCTTTGTCCAAATCATCAAATGTCACAGATTTCATTTTCATGTAGAATCAAGATTTGAATAGTTTGAAAAACTCTGTAATGTGTCACTTCCATTTGATTTAACAAATTGCACATTCTTAGTAGATTTTAACAATTGTTTTGCTTTTATCAAAGGATCTGTTACATTTGACGTTTTGGAATTAACTAACTTATGTAAAAGATCTTGTATCTTGGAATTTTCATTCTGAAAGACGCTTTCAATCAATTCAGGCATGATTAGATTATGCGGAATGTCTTTCTCAGTGAAAAATTTTCTAATCCGTTAGAACTTAAACACACGACTAGTAGATTGGTTAGAAGCAACATGATTGATAAAGCGCATCAAGTCCTCATCAGAAATCTTTGGTTTTTTGACTTCTTAGCTTTAACCTTAACCGGTTTCTCCTTTTTCACTTAAGATGCATTTGAACCATACACAGCCTCCTCAAATTCATGAGGTTCACATAAAATGTGATTTAAACGTGGAATGTCCTGATTTTTGTGTATACCATCAGGTTCAAATACATCCTCAATGATTACCTTATCAACATTTTCAACAAAGACTTTGGTGCTTTGAATATTAGGTTTTTGTGATGAGAATTGGACATTCAAATTGTCATTTTTAACCATATTAGATTTGTCTCAACAACAGGTTCATTAACAACATTTTCCTCGTTTCCGGTAAAAATATTTGCAGTGTAAACATTATGAAATGGTGGTGGCACTTCAGCAAAACCTACACCTTTTTTGGAATATTTTTGTTTGCCAGTTACTTCAATGATTTCATTAAGCAAAAACGATGAATTTCTAAATTTGCCCAACTTTCTTTTAAAATCAAGAACCTCATTTTCAATTTTGGTAGTTTTAGTTCTATGCTTCAAAATCTCTTGAAATTGTTGATCGTTAATTGTCATTTTGACAGACAGTTCATCTTTCAAGTCATGGTTACTCACAGACAATGCTTCGATTTTCTCCCTAGATATCATTTGTGATTATAGTGATTCTCTATATGTTTCCTTAATTGAAGCAATTTCTTTTTATCAATATGTCATTATGATCTTTTAACGATTCTAACCTAGGCTTAACACTATCACATTCAACATAAGGCACAGTTGCAGATAATTTAACAGAAGAAGAGGAAGAAGAACTAACCTCATCAAATTTAGCCATGCAAGCGAAAGAAGTTGGTTGCATATGACACAAATCATCAAAATCTGATTCTGTTTCATTGTCAGATGACAGCTCATTCCCACTTGCATCTTGAAATCTTTCATTCGTCTCGAACATAGCCTAGTTAGCTTGATTATTGTTGCACAATAATCGTTGAGGCCAATCAGTTCCATCAGAAGTAGAAAGCAAGGCTTATGATCCCGACGCAGAAGGTTTACCACCAGAAGGTTTGTCAGCATCATTGCCCTTTTTCACAGGACTTCTTTCATAATTTCACGATCCATTATATTCTTTCTTTGGCTTATAACACTCTTTTGCGAAATGACCAAATTCTTGATAGTAAAAGCACGCAACTTTCAGCTTATCGAACCCAATGTTCTTATTCAAAGCTGGTAAATCTTTACCAGTTCTTTGCATGAATTTCTTCACTTTTCTTACAATCGTTGCCATGTTCCACTTAAAATCCATAAGTTCTAGATCATCGGGATCTATTTGATCATAATCTTCATCGGTTAATTCACTCGTTGCAATTCTACTACCCACTAGATTCTCATACGATTTCATAAAAGTACATAGAAATGAGAAGTTATACTCAACTTCTTTCATGTTCACATTCGATGGTGGAATGAAGTTGCTTGTAGAAGAAGATCCACCAGAATTCTCAGTGTGTCCCGTGTATCCAGATTCCATAAAACATACATTTGGATAACTATACGTTGAAGAATGCACATTTCCATTTTGAGTGAGAAATGCTGTGATCGGAGCTGTAGTGCTGCTTAAAGGCATACTTCCTCCATAGAAAGATGGATCTTGTATCTCTTTTGTGAACTTTTGACACTTTAAATCATACTCTCTAGCTTCTAGTTTCTGCATAAATTCTGAAGCAGTCATCTCTTCATTTTCCAAGTAATTGTTTTCTTTTAATACCATCAGAAAAGTTGAGCAGGAACTTGGTAAAGCATTCTTCACGTGTCAATCTTATCCGATTCAGTAGGTTCCATCTTCATTTTGAGCATTTCTGCTATCAAATGGTTAAATCGGGTAAGCATCTCCTCAACTGTTTCACCTTTCAATAAATTAAAGTTTCGAAATTGAAACTTTAACATTACTTTCTTGTTTTCTTGTGTGTTTCCCATACTTCTCATCCTAATATGTTGGAACAATGAAGCACATATCTTGATACTTCCAACTTCATGAAAAATGTTATCAGGTAAAGCCATTGTTAAAGTTGAGTATGCTTTGGTCTCAGTCTCGAACGCTTTCTTTTCTTCCTATGAATATTGAGAAAGAGCCAATGAGAACAATATAAACTTCATCAAGACAATGAGAACAGTCAGGATGAACAGAACCATGATATCCACGAAAACGTGGTTCCTATTTGGCAAAATCACTGAATTTCATTATTCTTGGACATTTTGAATGAGATCCAATTTCCGCATCGAGGTGTAACATTTGTTGCATGAGTACATTTTTGGATGCCAATGCGTAAAAAATTGCCATGGTAATTAACAATTTTTAATTTATCAAAGATCTAAACTGGACGGTTAAAATTGAAAAGTTTGTAACGAATCAGGAATAGTAACTTTGACAAACTGAGTGGAATATGTATAACGAATCAGAAAAGGTAACTTAACGAAGCAAATGAGGTCCTCAAAAGAACTAGTAAAACGAATCACTGATGAATTATAATGAATCAGTGACGAATTAGGTTATAACGAATTGATAACGAATCACTGACGAATTATTATAACGAATCAATGATGAATTTTGTTATAACTAACTGGTAACAAATCACAGACTAATCATTATAATGAATCAATGACAAATTAGGTTATAAAGAACTGGTAACGAATCACTGACGAATCATTATAACGAATCAATGACAAATTTCGTTATAACGAATTGATGATGAATTAAGAACGAATCAAGAGGACGAATCAAAGTCATGAATTGGGAACGAATCTGCTACAGTTGATAATGAATCAACTATAGTGGATAACGAACAAGGTTGTTAGACGGTTATAACAAACTCAGCCACGTGGCACGAATCTGTTCAGAAAAGGTAACGAATTAGGACACTTAGATAACGATTTAAAGCCATTAGCGAATCTTCAAGCAGATCAAGCAGATCTTCAAATCTTCAAAGGAAATTCCAGAAATTTGAAAATTATCCAGATTCAAGAACAACCAAAACTTGAACACAAATTCGTAATCAACCTCAATTTTATACCAAATCGGCCAAATCGTAGCCCAAAATAATCGTAAACCACTCACGAACCCAAATATTCATAATTTTATACCATACAACATCTCAAACGGTGGCATACCAATACTTGAATGGTAGTTGTTGTTATAGGAGAACTCTGCCAGATGCAAATGAGCATCCCAACTTCCTCCAAAGTCTAAAACACAAGCACGTAGCATATCCTCAAGGGTTTGGATAGTCCTTTCAGACTGCCGATCTGTTTGAGGATGATACGCTGTACTGATGTTCAATCTTGTTCCCATAGCTTCGTGGAACTTATTCCAAAATCTTGAAGTAAAGCGAGTATCTCTATTAGACACAATTGATAAAGGCACTCCATTCTTAGCCACAACCTCTTTTTTAAACGCATTTGCTAACGTTTCTGACGAGATAGCCTCTTGTATAGGCAGAAAGTGAGCACTCTTAGTCAAACGATCCACAATCACCCAAATGGTATCATGATGCTTAACTGTACGAGGAAGCTTAGTAATAAAATCCATGGTGATGTGTTCCCATTTCAATTCAAGTATCTCCAAGGGCTGCATCTTCCCATAAGGCTTCTAGTGTTCAGCTTTGACTTGCAAGCAAGTGAAGCACTTACCGACATAATCTACTACATCATTCTTTATACCCGACCACCAGTAGTCTCTCCTAAGATCTTTATACATCTTGGTGGATCCCGGATGAATCAATTTTCTCGACTTGTGAGCTTCATCTAAGATTCAACCTCTGAGATTTCCAAGGCGTGTAACCCACATTCTGTCAAACTAGTCTTAATACCATAAGTGTTTCCCATCAGCTCATCTTGTTTCCCGAAAATTCTTTCTTTCTTCATTAATCCTTCATCTGTAAGCACCTCAGACTAAGCCTTGATGATTTCTTCGAAGAGGTCTGAGTTAATAATCAACTTATACGAATTCACGGTTGCAATTACTTCTTCATTATTACGGCTTAGTGCGTCGGCAACCACATTAGGCTTACCAGGATAGTATTTGATATCACAGTCATAGTCCTTTATCAACTTTAACCATCTTCTCTGTCTCATGTTCAAATCTTTCGTCTTGAGGAAGTACTTTAAACTCTTATGATCCGTATAAATGGTACACTTAGTATCATACAGATAATGTCTCCATATATGAGAGCATGCACTACTATTTCTAGCTTTAAATCATGTGTCGGGTAGGTACTCTCATGAACCTTCAACTGTCTGGACGCATAAGCTATCACTTTTCATCATTGCGTCAACAAGCTACCTAATTCACAATGCAAGGCATCAACACAACAACCAAATCCTCGTCACCATCGGGTAGAGTAAGGATTGGAGCTTGCGTGAGTCTCTTATTCAATTCCTCAAAAGCTTCTTCTTGAAACTTACCCCAACTTTCGGGTCATACCGGTCAACGGTGCAGCTATCTTGGAGAAGCCTTCGATGAATCTCCTATAATAGCCAGCCAACCCTAAGATGCTTCATATATCAGTCGGGTTTTGTGGGGTCTTCGAATTCGTTATCACCTCAATCTTAGCTCGGTCCACAGTAATCCCTTCAGGGTTTATTACGTGACCTAGAAATCACGCAACCAGAACGCGCACTTCAAAAACTTAGCATACAGTTTCTTTTCATTTAATATCTCCAATAATTCTCTTAGACGCTCAGCATGATTAGACTCGCTCTTAGAATAAATCAATAGATCATCAATAAAAACGATGACTGACTTATCCAACATCGGCCTTTAGGGTTTATTGTGTGACCTAGAAACTGTACCTCATGCAACTAGAACACGCACTTCGAAAACTTAGCATATAGTTTCTCTTCCTACAATATTTCCAATACTTCTCTTAAATGCTCAGCATGATCAGACTTGCTCTTAGAATAAATCAATATATAGTCAATGAAAATGATGACTGACTTTTCCAACATCGACCGACATACCATATTCATCGTATCCATGAATGTTGGGGGAGCATTTGTTAGATCAAATGACATCATGAAGAACTCGTAGTGTCCATACTACGTCCAAAACGTTGTCTTAGGTATGTCTGCCTCTTTCACCTTCAACTGATGATAGCCTGATCTAAGGTCTGGAGAACCAACTCAAACCTTGTAGTTGATCAAACAAATCAACAATCCGTGGTAACGAATATCTGTTCTTCACTGTAAGCTTATTCAACTAACGTTAGTCTATACACATTCTCATACTTCCATCATTCTTCTTAAAAAATAGCACCGGTGTGCCCAAGGGGAAACACTTGGTCTTAAAAAACCTTTATAGAGGAGTTCTTGTAGTTGGGTAATCAATTCTTTCATCTCGGATGGCGCCAGGAGGTAAGGTGCTTTCACGACGAGTTGTGCTCCTGGTATTAAGTCTATCTGGAATTATACCTCTCGCTCCGGTGGCAATCCCTGAAGATCCTCGGGGAATACTTCTTGGTAGTCGCACACAACAGGAACATCTTTCACTTCTTTCGTCTCAATCATAGCCTTGAGAGCGTACGCCAGGTAGGCACCGCACCTTCGCCTTAACAAACCTTCGGCTTTTATCATCGAATTAACATTAAGCCCCGAACTTTCTTTATCACCATAAACCGTCACCATACCACCATCCAAGGACCTTAACCTTAGCAACGTACTCCCACACACTATCTGAGCCTCGAACTCAGATAGCCAATCCATTCCAAAAACCACATCGAATCCTTCTAAGATCATAACATGCAGGGTAATAGGGAACTCACGTCCCTCTAACTCTATCTTACAATCCTTAACCATTCTCATTATCCTCACCGAGGTCTCACTAGAAATTTCTACTATAAAGGTTTCAGGCACACGACAAAATTTCATTTTTGCTAACTTACTAAATGTCGTAGCCACAAAACTTTTATTTGCAACTGAATCGAACAATACGAAGCGGTAATACCGTTTCCTAGAAACGTTCCTGTTACGACATCTGGAATCTGCTTAGCCTATTCTTAAGTCAGCATGTAGGCTCTGGTCTTTGGTTTTAATGGTTCAGCATCTTTCTTTCCTCTTCCTCCAGCTTTAGTACATTCCCTCGCCATCTGGCCCGTCTTCCCACACCGGAAACATGCTGGTTTCTCGCTGCACTCATGAGCTTAGTGCCCAACCTTCCCGCACTTGTAATTTGATCCAACTCTGCACTTTCCTCCGTGCGCTTTTAAACATTTGTGGCAAACATCCGTCCCAACACCCCACTTGCACTCACCACCGTGCATCTTACCACATGTCTTACATGACCTCTTCTCCCACACCTTCTACTTCTTGTCCCGAGGGTTCCACAACTAAGTACCTGGTTGTTTGACAGGAGCGGCCCATTTCTTATCTTTCTTCTCTTCCACCACCACATCGTCCACTACCAAGTAGTCGTAGACCATCTCCGCGAGTTCGACAACAGAGTCTAAGGTATCAGGTTTACTTGCCCTGCTAAGGTGCGGACGTTATGTGCAAATCCTCTGATGTAGCACTTGATTCGCTTGGCCTCAATGTTCATCATGTCAGATACCAACCTCGACATGCATTTGAATTCAGTAGTGTAATTGCGATGTGTTATCTTACCCGCCTTTGGATTCAAAAACTTCATTTCAGCCATCTCGACCTTAGCATCAACACATAATCGTTTCATGACCATATCCTTCAAGTCATCCCATCGCATAGCCTTAACTTCTTCTCAAGTCTTTCTCTGCTCCACCAACGCCGACCAGTATATAGCTTCATCTCCGAACGACTGGGTAGCATAACCCACTGCTTGGTCAGGATGACATTCGCTAATTCAGATAACCTTGTCCATGGTGGTTATCCATTGTAGAGTAGCGATGGCATCCCCCAAACCAGTCAGCTTTGGCGGGTCGCAACCTTTGAATGACTTATAGTTACACCCGCCTTGGCCTCTCTTTCTCTCATCAACCTTCACAGATCGAACTTCGCTCGAATCACCTTCCTCATCATCAGCTTTTTTACCGTCGTCCCCTACCCTCTCGGCGGTCCTCACATGGCCTCTAGCAGACTTTTCAGGTTGCAGGTTCTTTACTGCAGCAGCTACAGCTTGAGCAATTGTGGCTTGAACAGTAGGATCAAGTTGATACCCTTTATTTTGGCTTGGCCCTTGCAGAGTTTCACTTATTTCTTCTCTTGAGTTAACAATTGGTTCTTTAGAAGGTGGTCGGACAGTTCGTGGCCTACCACGACGTCCCGTACGACCTCCTTGTCCAGCAACTTTCCTAGCTCCAGCCATTTGTATTCTATAAAGAAACACAAATGTTATCACTCAAGGAACAATTTAGTACAAGGATAGTAAGGCTAACAGGTAATAACAGTGGCCATATGTGATTAGATGATCACGTTACTCACCGTGTCCTATACACTTCCCTTTGTGAGTCCGCTTGCTCTAGTTCTACTTCTGACAGTTAGACAATCAAACAATTCATATAATCATATACTCATATCTCTAGCAATTAAGCTAACTTCCTTAGACATTCGTACAGTACACGTGAAATAAATCACATACTTCACCTTTACTTAGCTTGCTTGAGTGACACATGGCTTTCTTGAACTGAAATCTTCTTTCTTTTCTTAGTTAAGTCACATTCTTTGTTCGAGTCTAAGCATGTAGGATGCTTAATTTTCTCAAACCTATGTTATGATACCAACTTGTAAGGCCCCGATCCCGGTGCCCTACTTTGACGGTGGATTTACTCATAAACACAGTTCTAAATATCATAGTTAATTAAAAACATTCGTGAAATAATAATAAAAGTCAACCATCCATTACAAACATTCATAACTTGTCTTTGATAACATAATCATAAAACATAGTATCAAAACATCATGACAAATCTTCAGATGTCAACCTATTCAGATCCCGCCATGTGTCTTCTCAAGCCAACAGTCTCAGTCTATTTACCTATGTGCATACTAAAAGTCAGCTACGCTGAGTGAGTTCTAGTTAATCAGACAACATACAATACATTCACATACTTACATATATACGTATCTGAAGACACATGTTATATAATTAGCCTTTTACCTCTCTTTACTTCGTACGTACATACTTTCTTTCTTTCATACTTTCATTCTTTCTTGTTTTAGCTTACTTATACATACGTAATTATCTCTACGTTTTAAAGAGCGTTTCGCCCTATAGCCTTCGCAGATATTACTAGGGTCTGCAACCCTGCAAGTTTCGCATATGCTATTAGGGTATGCAACCCTATAACCTTCGCGTATATTATTAGGGTATGCAACCCTGTAACATTCGCATATATTATTAGGGTATGCAACCCTTTGAGCATACCTCCATACAACCATACATTATCATCTTTATATATATGAATTTATATACCTTCACACATACACTTAATCTCTTCCATAGCTTTCATATATCATTCGTAAAACAATAACATATCACACTATTACCTGGTGGTACATGCAATATCTGAGGATCGTTCACGTACCGTCAAGCATTCATTCATACATAAAATAATAGAAGGCATACACTTAGCACTTAAGGTAAGTGTATTAACTAATCACATCGAGTTTTCACACAACCCCGAAAACATAACAAGGAAATGGCGCTAGAAACTCATCTGTGTCCTTTTACGTTCATCGTTAATGGTTATTCCTTTCTTTAGCTGTGCACGACTAACTTTATAACAATTACACGTATCAATTAACTATCACTATCCATATCATGTTTCTAGTTTAATTATAACCCTCAACGAACGGGGGTCCGGGGGCAGCGCCCCTGGCAGCGGGGCTCTAGGGGCGGCAGCCCGTAGCGGGGTCTAAGGGGTAGAGCCCCTGGCTGGGGTCGAGCTACCAGGTTAGCTTAGAAATTTTTTTTCCATTAATTTCCTTAACACAATTTTTCATTAAAATTCTTAATTTATTATTTTATTTACTAACTCATTCGCTATAATGAATGGCCTTTGATTAAGCCTCATTCAATACAAGCGTATACTATAACGAATGACATGATTCGTTATCTTATCATAGCGAATTAGTACATAACGAATGACCTGATTAGTTATCTTAACATAGCCAATGAGCACATAATGAATGACCTGATTCGTTATCTTTACACAGAGAATAAGCACATAACGAATGATCTGATTCGTTATCTTAACATAGCGAATGAGCACATAACGAATGACCTAATTCGTTATCTTAACATAACGAATGAGCACATAACGAATGACATGCAATTCTTTATCTTATCATAATGAATGGGCATCAGTCTTATCCAAACTTTGACTTAGAGGTCAAAGTCAAAATTGATATGAACACCAAACAGTCAACAGACACCCAATTCTCAATTAGACCTCAAATGTTGATGAAATAACACGAAAATGGTATCAGTGGACTCGCAATCTCAGTGACTATAAACCCTAACCATCGAATCATTCATATATCGTGTTTACACAGAGCGCTTGGTCATCGTTTAAAACCGGTTCTTTAATCAATTGATTAGCCCATCATATGTTAAATAATTTTAGTGAGATTTGTTGTGTTGGATTCGTTTTTACCATACTTAAACAGATCTTTGATTTCTAAACGAACCCGAACCTAAATGAACAGGCTCTTGTTATAAACGTACCTTAAACGAGCCGGTTTACGAACACGGTCTAGTGTTGATGTTGGTTTTGGTTCGTCCCAACATTCTAGTACCAACGGGTTTGGGTTTCCACCTTTGGATCTTGGCTTGGTGTAGGCTATGGTATAGAGATGGATAAAAATGAAAAGGATTAGGGTTTAAGGGGTATTTATACTCCCTTAAGCCCATGGGCCTAAGGCCCATTCCATCTCTTATTTCATCTTCTAGGGTCCAGCCCACCCTCTTATAGTTTATTATTTAAAACTGATACACGACACATTATTGAAACTAGGATGTTACAAATACGCTTTATATACGCTTAAACCAAAATATAATAATAACATTTACAGTTAATACTTAAATTACATTACATTAATATAAAATCTAAATACAAATTATTACTAGATAAATCCTAGCATCAGATTCCATATATGAATCTACATCCATCGGATTCTCAGCTATGGGTTCTAAGAGGGCATGTTCTTTTCCAACATGCAGTTCGAGGTGTAGGTGGAGTCCTTAATCTTTCGGAGGTGAAGCTTCACCTCAGTATGGAATGTCCCATATAGGGACACAGCCTTGAAGTCCTCTATTTCGCAAACCCGATCCATGCAACCTCGATGCCCGGGACTTCCATCACTGAGTTGAAATAATCAGTAGTGGTGTACCCAATAAACCTAACCATCCGGTTAAGTTGTTGGTACGTGAAGGTTTGAGGGTGGACATAGTCCACAAACCTCACCCTTTGTTTCTTCCGGATGGCACTAGAAGAAAAGTGGAAAAAAATGGTGAAGAAGTGTGGGTCGTAGTAGATTGGGGCATGAGTACCCGATTCATGTACAATCCATGTTGAAGCCAATTTTGGAAATCAGATTATGATTGTGGATTTTCTGAGGTGATGGGGGAAATCAGTAACCATGACTGGTATTAAAACACCATCGGACCCCGGCGGTGCATCTCCCTGACAATTTGATTTTGGCGGCACAAGAAACTGGATAGCCAATGATGACCTAGCTACTCGTCAAATCAAAGTGTGAATATTAATTATGTTTGGACACACTTAAACGTATTTAAGTGTGACCATCTATAAGTTATAGCCACACATAATAAGTGTATCCGTGACAATAAAAAACAATAAAAAACTGGAAAGCCAATGATGACCTAGCTACTCGTCAAATCAAAGTGTGAATATTAATTATGTTTGGACACACTTAAACGTATTTAAGTGTGACCATCTATAAGTTATAGCCACACATAATAAGTGTATCCGTGACAATAAAAAACTTAGAAAAAATAATACTAAACTACTATATTGAAACACAACCTGGTATAAGTGGCCATATATTTTAAGGTTTTAGACACATTACTAATAAATACAATAGTTGTTCGTCATATTTCGCCACATTATTAAAAATGTGGCCAACAAATGTGACATTAGGTCACACAACGTATTATAAGTGGCTATATATTTTACCTTTTAGACACATCTCTTATCAATACAAAAGTCGTTCGCTAATTTCGCCACACTATTAAACATGTGGCTTGTTAATCGTCACAGTTTTACCTTAGAGTGTGGCGAATACATGTGTTTTTGGTCACATGTATCAAAGATCAAACGAACTATGACTGTAGGTCACATTTCGCCATACATTATTATAATGTGGCTAGCTTATGTCACAGTTTTTTTTCAAAGTGTGGCGAAAAGTACCTGAGTCTGTATAGAATGGTCACATGAAGAAAAACATGTGTGGCCAAAACCAGTATTGAAGGTTTTCAAGCGCGGTCAAAGACCTTTTAGCCACACATTTAAGCCGAAGTGTGGCAAATCTCCCAGACCACATGCGTGGCCGTAAGTCATTTTTCACGTAGTGTTACTGGTTAATGATTTATAATATTATCATATTTTGCTGATTAGTCCCTCGTTAAGCTATGGATACAAAATGGGGTTAAACTATAGTTTAGGGTTAAAAGTGTACATATTTGAAAGTTATTTATATATATTAACTAAATATAATAAACGAATAATAAGAAAATAATAACAATTCGATAGACGCGATATTTTATTGATAAAGATTACGCGAGAACGAAAACGGGTCGGATATTGGCATTTAATATATTAAATGAAAACTCGAGTTGTTACAGTATCCCCAACTTTTGGGAATTTCGTACCGAAATTAGAGAATATTAAAACAAACAAATAATTAAATTTTGAAAAACGGACTAATTTTAGATGAAAATTAAAAATTTATAGAACTTTAAGTAGTCGAAACAGCGCTAGAAATGTGAATCCGATATGGACACTTATGTATAGGATGTACAGGCGACGTATCCACAATATCCTTATCATCTTTACATTGTAACATTACTCCAAACCACCTTCGGTTCTAGATTATTCTACACAATTGTACGTACTATGATTTTCATGAGAGGACTTTGGTAATTATGTGTCGGACCATAATTACCTTTATTGTCGGATGGTCCACATAACTCGTCCCATCGTATGGTTTAAAAATATTGAAAGACATGATTTTTAAGAAAGTTTTTTTTATACATGTTGATAATGAAATGAACTTTTGAGTTGTTTTAAATAAACATTAAAATTTCTAAAACATTTTTTTATAATAAGACTTAAATCATTGAAAGTTGAAAGGAAAGGATTCCTTATAGATGACATTGAGATGGATTAGGATAAATGAAAATAAGAGAGTAAACTCGAAGTACATGATTGAAAACAGTTGTTTTTGGGAAGGTATTATAGACTTTAATGTTGGAGATAAAGCATTTAAAATGGTAGATTATTTAAATTGTAATTATTTCAAAACCAAAATCAAACAAAAAGCTGTGGTAGAGTATGACGACAACCACAAAAAATCTTCATTGTGGAACTTAATTACGATTGATTTGATTAAATCTTGATATAAAACACCTTGATTAATTGCATTTATAAAACTCGAACAAACGAGGTTAATTGATTTTCAGATTGCGTGGCTAGGTGAACTTTTAGACGGGTTGAAAAAAAGCATAAGGGGGAAAGGTTTGGTAAATTTGAGTTTTTCATTGCTGTTGTTATAAGGATAAGTGGGGGTAAATGAATTGAAAATATTGGCAACAAAGTTAATGAACAAGATTGATTTGATCGCATTAATGTTTTGATTTTAAGTTTATATTCTATAGATTGCATGAGCTCTCTCTTTGACTATACATGAGGCCTTAAGGTGGTTATAGAAAATAGATGATTGATGTTGTTTGATGTTTAAAAACATTCTGTGGTTAACTAAGTTGAGATTTTTTTGAGAGGATTGATATGTTGTGAATTTCATATGAGCTATTGAGTAAAATGAAATTTAAATATGTTATGCTAGTGTTTATTCGTAACTTAAAAATAAGTTAGAATTTAATATGATATGATCATTTGAGAAAATTGTGTTGGGTCAAAGATTTGACATGATATGACTTAAAGGAGATTGGTATCTTCTCAACACTCCTCAAATATGGCTAAGTATGAATACCGAGCACACTTGGACCTTCTAGCAAGGTTTTACTTGCCCTAGCAAGGTATTTTGCCTTTTGGGCAAGGTTATCTTCTTGAAGTCTTCTTGAGTGATAATCCGAGCAACGTTCACTTTGTCTAGCAAAGGTATTCTTCAAGTCGAGCATAGTTTGCTTACCAGCAAACCCTTGACTAAACCAAGTTTATGATGCCAAGTAATTGGAAGATCTAGCAAGGTTTCATCAATAAACAGTAGTCCGAGCATGTTTGAAGAAAGTTGTTCATGAAATATTCTAAGTACTTTCTCTAACAAAGTTCAACTCTGAGCAGAATACATTGCCACCAGCACAAGTCAAACAGTGTTACTAGAACACTTGAGCCTGCTTAATAAGTTATTCATTAACAAAGAGTTGAAGGGATTCATGAAGAACAGTTTACTTGTAGGACCATATCGAGGAATGTTTTCTATGGTCAAGAAGATTGAAGTCTGCTAGGTGAGTATTTGTTGAGTCAAAGATTTGACATGAAATGACTTAAGGAAGATTAAGGGAGATTGAAATCTTCTCAACACTCCTTTGAAACGGCTAAGTACGGAAACTGAGCACAATTTGACATTCGAGCAGGGTTTTACTGCCTATCAGGCAAGGTTATCTTCTTGAAGTCTTCTAAAGTGATGATCTGAGCATGGTTCACTTTGTCTAGCAAAGGTGTTCTTCAAGTCGAGCACAGTTTGCTTTCCAGCAAACCCTTGACTAATCCAAGCTTTTGAAGCCATGTATTTGGAAGATCTAGCAAGGTTTAATTAATAAACAGTAGTCCGAGCATGCTTGTTGAAAGTGATCAAGAAATATTCTAAGTACTTTCACCAAGGTTCAACTCCGAGAAAGATACTTGCTACCTGCATAATTCAAACAGTGTTACCAGCACACTTTGGTTTGCTTAATAAGTTATGATTTAACAATGAGTTGAAAGGATTCATGAAGAACAGTTTTCTCGTAGGACCATATCGAGCAAAGTTTGCTATGGTCAAGAAGATTGAAGTTTGCTAGGTGAGTATTTTCTTTGGAAAATACTCTTAAGTAAAGTCTACCCGGAGAACTGCTTATGAGCACACTTCAAGGTTACCAGGTCTGCTCGTAGAAAACAATTGGCACAAAGTGTACCCGAAGACCTGTTTTTACACTTAGAATGTTTTTGAATATGTGATATGATTATGTACCAATCATTAGGGTTTCTAAAAGGAATGACAGCTGTCAGGTGGTGGCAGACCTATAAATAGAATATTTTAGGGCACGCCTACCACGGATTTTGCAACTTTACACTTTTCAAACCTAACGAATATTCGTGATTGAGTGTGACGGCTGTCCTAAGATTAGTACGGATTAACATTCCTTACAAGAAACCCTAATCGATTTACATTTGTATGAAACCTTTCTATAAATGGAAATCTTTTGTGTTATTGTTCGTGTTTGTTATATTTAATAATCTTTAAGAAACAATCCTGTTTGTTAGTGATTCCGCCATTAACAAACATTTGTTCTGACCCTAAATAGCACAGTCACCAACCTTCTTGTCGACACAGTTTTTTCTGTGTGGGTTGTGACATTTATTGTGAGTTTGAGTGATCAATTTGGGACCGACAAGTGGTATCAGAGCTTGTTCATTGCTGTTTGGGTAAAGAATTTTTGTTTATTGTTGATTGATTGAAGATGAAGAATGACGTGAGCTGAGTACTGTTCCATTGGATTCTGACGTCAGCAACTCTGTTTTCCTTCATTCTACCAGATCTACAATATTTGGTGTCTTCTTTCACTAATTTTTACTTAAATTTTGTATTTTTATTACTAAATCTTGCTCCAATCAAATCAGAAACATGATATCTGAATAGTTACTTCTCAAATCTGATTGATTTTCAAATTTGATTTTTGAATCTATTAAACCTTTTCTCTGTTTTTCTTTAAAAAAAATAAAATAAAATAAAAAAATTATTTAAAAATACCAAAAATCTGTATGGTTTTGAAGAGCAAAAGGTTTCCACTAACAAAATTCCTAGGTTGCAAGGACAGGAAAATTCACCAAGTGGAAAGTATTGTTTGAGGCTGTTGTTTGTTATAATGACATTGATATGTGGAACTCAATCAACAATGGTCCACATGTAGCTGATGGTGCAAATCATAATCTTGTTGTGCAGGATACGATGAGGAAAGTGGATGACAAAGCTCTAGCTATGATCAACCTGGGTCTGTCTTGTGAAATTTTAACCAAGGTTGCACATCATACAACAGCTAAAGCTATGTATGATGCAATACTTGAGATGCTTGAAGGGAATTCTTAGCTAAAAATATTAAGAAACAAAGACTCAAGCAACAATTTAAGAGATTCAAGTATAAAGATTGGGAAAGATTGAAATCAATTCTTGACAGATTTCTGGCTATTGTGAATGACCTAAGAACCACTGATTATGTAATGACTGACTTTGATTTGAATAATAAATTGTTGACTTCAATGCCTAAGGAGTGGTATACATCTAGCAAATTCATCCTTTAAAAACCAAATTTTGAACAACTCAAGCTGGATGATGTAATTTGTTTCTTACAAGCTGCTGAGATAGAGATGATTGAGAACGAAATGATAAAGGAAGAGAAGCCATGCTTCCAGGTGTCAAATGCTCTTTTGCACCTATGGGAAACTTGTCCACCAAAAACCAACAACAGATCCAATCATAGAAGAACCTACTGAACACGGGGTTGATACACCTAAAGCATTTGTTGGTGTTAGTACAAGTAACCAAGGAAGCCAATCAAGGTTTAATGTCCATCTCATAGATAAGACAATGATTATGCCTCCATGGCAAGTGGACATTCACTTTATGCTAGTGAAAACAGTGGTCAAGGAAGTGAAACTCAAGCATTGTTCTCTATGTTTACAGAGTCTTACAATGCATTTGCAGCCAAAATATGATCCACACAAGTGTCATTCAAGATGATTTAGAACAGATTGGTGCTGATGATCCTGAAGATATGGATTTGAAGTGGCAGGCTGCAATGCTTGCACTCAGAAGCAAGAGGCTGTTTAACAGAACTGGAAGATCTCTAATGTCTGATCCAAATAAAAGGATTGGATTTGATAAGTCCAAGGCAATCGGTTACAATTGCAAACAACCAGGACACTTTGCTAGAGAATGCAATCAGCCTAGAAACTTCCAAGTGAATCAGTACCAAAACCAACAACCAAGAAATCAGTTGCAATACCAGCAAAACCAGCAAAGGAACAACAATTAGCAAGTTGTGCCTCAGAACCAGAACTACCAAAGAAACTAGAACCCCCAAACTGCTCCCAATAACCCCAATAGAAACAATCAAAATCAACCCAGGAACTAAGGTAATGTAGCATTTGTTGCACAACAAGAAAGGAATTTTGATTGGAGTTATCATGCAGATGACAACACAAAGGGTAATGTTGCATTGATGGCAAAGATTGAAAATAAGGCTAAATCTTCTTCTTCACATGTACCTTCAATCTCTATAACTGATTTACTTCAAAAAGAATTGATGCATTGAATGTGAAAGTAGGAAAGTTGGAGAGTGAATGCTTTAGAAAACAAAGCATGATTAATGGGTATCAAGCAAGTGATATAATCAATGAAGAAAAGACTAGAAGCCTTGAAGATAACTGTGTGAGCAGTTATAGAACTCAATCAAGATATGTGACTGACATTGATGGTCTAAAGAAAATGATTGTTGAAGAAAAGGTGAAGAAGACTAAGTTACAAGTTGAGAATGAGTTTCTGAAGAACTTAGTATCTACTAGAAACATTTGTGGTATTTTGAACCAAGTAAAAGAGGAAGATAAATAGAAAGCTGTTCCACCACCATTCAACAACAATTATTTATCCAAGATTGACAAAGAAAAGAAAGAGGGATATCTTCAACAGTTTAGAGATGTCTTTCAAGACAAAGAAGAATTCATTGACATTTACCAGATGGTTGAAGTGAGTAAAGATGGAGAGTTTGTAGTAAAAGAAGAAGTAAGGGATGGTAAATCAGTTGGTGTGCAAGTCTCTGAGGATGACTTCAATGATGATGTTTTGAATATGGATGATTTGAGTGATTCAAGTGATCAAATCACAGATGAATAAATCAGAGATGCAGAAAGAAATAGAAGGCACAAGAAACCTGAATCAATTGACAAACCTCCTTTGCTGCCACCTATTACACCAAAAATGAAGAAAAAAATGAAAGAATGAAGAAAGAGCATGTGTCCTTCGACATACGTGAAAGGGCAGAGGTGAGTTATAATGCAGTGAGGCCACCAAGCAAGGCTATTTTGAAAAGGATAAGTGATAACAACAAGAAAAAGGTAACTTAGACAGTTGTTGGTGATAACTTCATTCCAGTTTACCCAGTTTTCTCTATACATGAAGTGCTTGATATTGGAGAAGTTGAGGCCATGGAAGAGTATGAGAAAAGACAGTCAAGACACAAAGGAAACTTGGATGAAGAGCTTATGAATATGCATAAAACTGTTTTTGTGACGAGCAAGACTGAGACAGAAGATATCAAAATTGAAGAGTTTGTAACCTTGTTCAATTGATTTTAATGGATTGAAAACTTAGAAAACACTTGGGATCAAACCACCTAGACCTAGTGAGAGATTCAAAAAGTGAAATTCTCATGAAAATTTAAAGGGAAAAGTGTGGTGTAAAAAGTGTGATGAATATGGTCACCATACTGATTCTTGCAATGAAGGTTCAACTTCAAACCTTTTCATGTTTCCAATGAGACAAAGTTTAGTCAAAACTTTGAGCTTTACAAACAGAAGTATGATGAATACTTGGGAAAAGAAAAATTATGTGAAAAGGAAACTGTGAGCAAAGCTGATCAGAAAGCTTACAACAGTGTTAAGAAGGAAAAGAAAGATGAAAAGAAACCAAAGAAAACTATGACTGAACAAGTCAAAACAAACATCCTTCTCAAGAAATCTGAAACAATTGTCAAGAAGAACTTTCAACCATTGAGAATTATCCCTAATCAAGATTCAAAATTAGTTATGTCTGATGATTCTCAAAATTCACCAAACAATGAAAAGAAAAGGAACAAAGGTATCTATTTAAGAAAGAAACCAACTGAATTAACTGGTGATGAAAAATTTCTTTTGAAGCATGGGTTTGAGCCTCATGGATTTCTTTGGAAACCAAGGGGTGAAGTTTAGGAGAAAAAGGAATTAGATGTGAGAGATTACTCAAGCACAAAGGACTATGTAGTTCAAGATTACCAAAGCAAAATTCCTTATGTGCAAAGTCCAGTAGAGAGTGGTTATGAAACTGACGAATCTGATGACCATGAAGTTGTGCACGAAGATCCTAAACCTACTGTTATCACAACCAATGTAAAAATTGAAAATGAAAAGAATGATTTGCAAGTTGATTCAGCTTGCACTTCATAACTCAACTAACAACTTTCTTTGTTTGTGCAGGAACAGTCGACTCCACTGATTGAAGTATGGTACATGTATAGTGGATGTTCCAGGCACATGACTTGTGACAAGAGGTCACTTGTCAACTATGAAGACAAGTTTGAAGGTCCACTAGCATTTTGAAGTGATGAAAATGGTGGAAAAATCATTGGAAAAGGGATCTTGACCAACGGAAAGGTCATTTGACAATGACTTCTATGTGGAGGGGCAACAGTACAACCTTTTAAACAGTACAACCTGAATTTGTAATCTCACCAGATATGATTATGATGATGGCCCCAATAAATGGCAATTTATATGAATTAAACATGAAAGATGTTGTATCAAGGGGTGGTACATGTTTTATCTCAAAATCCATTGAAAATAAGTCAAAATTGTGGCATAGAAAGCTGTGTCATGTCAATCTCAAGAACATGAACAAACTAGTCAAGGGTGAGCATGGCATTGGCTTACCTACTAGTGATTTCAAGTTGGATGAAAATTTTATCTCATGTCAAAAGGGAAAGCAGCACAAGTCTTCACAGAAGCCTAAACTCATCAACACAATTGATCAAGTGCTCAAGATGCTTCACATGGATCTCTTTGGTCCTATGAGTGTACCAAGCATTGGAAAGAAAATATATTGTCTTGTGATCATTGATGATTTCTCAAGATACACTTGGGTCTATTTCCTAAGTACAAAAGATGAGACTGCTGAGTTGATTATGAATTGTGTAAACCGGATTGAGAATCAACTGGATGCTAGGGTTAAAGTTATGAGAAGTGACAATGGTACTGAGTTCAAGAATGGAGTTATGAAAGAATTCTGCAGCACAAAAGGAATACTTCAGTAATTCTTAGCTCCTAGAACTCCTGAACAAAATGGTGGTACATAAAGAACGAACAAAACACTCATTGAAGTTGCAAGAACTATGCTAGAAAATGCTTATCTGCCTGTTAATTTTTGGGCAGAAGCCATTAACACAACCTGCTATGTTCAGAATAGGGTACTTCTCAACAAAAGTCAAGACAAGACTCCTTATGAAACCTTGTTTAAAAGAAAGCCCTACATCATGTTTCTCAAGCCATTTGGATGCAAATGTTCACTTTTGATCACCAAGGACTATTTAAACAAATTTAAAGCAAATTCCTTGGATTGCTTTATTGTTGGATACTCTACACACTCAAAGGCCGACAGAGTATATGTGAAAGATCATTTGAGTGTGATTGTATCCTCTGATGTAATCTTTAATGAAAATTAGTTCAACATAGTTGATGGTGCAGCATGGCTGTTTGATCTTGAGAAATTGATCAAGTCTTTCAAGATTTATCCTGAAGACTATCATGAATCATTTTATAAGACCAATGTGATTGAAGGGAAAAATCTGAAAACACTGAATTTGGGAAGGTTATGAAACAAGGTTGCAAATAAGGAAAGTGAATATACATTCATAAAGGATCACTCGAGTGCAAATGTTGACCAAGTTCAAGACAATGATCAAGAACACAATCAGAGTCCAGAAGAAGATCAGTAAAATAGTGATCAAGACAATCAATTAGTACAAGATAATCAAGTTCAAAATGGGAAAGATCCAAGCAACCAAACTGGTAAAGAGGAAACTACCACATGGGCAAGGTTTCAAGGTTTACTTGACAGGTTAGATTTGGGAAACAATGGTGCATCTACCTCAAGGCAGAACAATGAAGAAGCACCTGAAGTTGATAATGCAACAACTGATTTGGTCATTGATGAACTAGATTCAATGAATCAAACTTGACACTACTGTGTCTACTGATATGATAGTTCAAACCTCTTTTGTTGAGAAAATCATCCTTCTAAGAACATCATTGGAGATATAAATCATCCTTTTTTTGAGAAAAATCATCCTTCTGAGAACGATGTTCTTAAGAGTTACAAGAGGTCATTCTGAATCTGCAAACATTTGTTTGTACTCCTACTAACTATCCCAAGTAGAACCTAAGAACATCGTTCAAGCATTGAAGGACAACAGTTGGGTAGAGGCTATGCAAGAGGAGTTGGCTCAATTCAGAGATCTGCAAATGTGGGAACTTGTAGACAGGCCAAGAAACATATATGCAATTGGAACCAAATGGGTTTTCAGAAATAAAATGGTTGAAAGAGGTATTGTGATTAAGAACAAAGCTAGACTTGTTGCTTTGGGATGCCTACAAGAAGATGGGTTTGACTTTGAGGAAGTCTTTGCACCAGTTGCCAGACTTGAAGCAATACGAATTTTTTTGGTTTATGCTGCCTCAAAGAATATAAGGGTATTCCAACTTGATGTCAAATCTGCATTCCTAAATGGAAAAATAGAAGAGGAAGTGTATGCGACTCAACCACCGGGATTTGAGGACCCTGTGTATCCTAAGAAGGTGTACAAGTTAAACAAAGCATTGTATGGATTGCATTAAGCTCCAAGAGCTTGGTATGATGAGTTATCAAATCATCTACTTGAAAATGGTTTCGAAAGGGGAGCTATTGACAAGACCCTCTTTTACAAGAAGAAAGGAAGAGATTTTCTCTTGTTGCAAGTTTATGTGGATGGCATTATATTTGGGTCAACCAACGAACAGATGTGTATGGAGTTTGAAGAGGTAGTGAAATCCAAGTACAACATGAGCTCAATGGGATAAATGAACTTCTCCCTTGGATTGCAAGTTCAATAGAAGACTGATGGGATTTTCATCTACCAGTCTAAGTATATATATCAATCAATCAATCATACCCAGTAAAATCCCACCGACAGCAAAGCTATAAGTAGGGTCTGGGGAGGGTGGGATGTAGGCACACCGTACCTCTATCCAAAGGAATAAAGAGGTGGCTTCCAGAGAGACCCTTGGCTCTAAGTACATGTGTATGAAGCAAAATAAAGGAAATCAAAGTTTAACAGTTATATAAAAACTACTACTAATTATAATAATATTAATAATAAGATCACAGTTTAACAGCTATATAAAAGCTAATAAAAATTATAATAATAATAATAATAATAATAATAATAATAATAATAATAATAATAATAATAATAATATATGTAAGGGAAATACCATTATGGTATGTGACCTAAATAAGTTAAGTCTAAGCCCTAAGGTATTCAATTCTCTCTAAAAACCCTTAACTTTAATTCTACTTCTCCACGAATTCCTATCCTCAACCATGTCCTCAGAGAGGTTTAGGTCTATCAAATCATGCCTAATCCTCTCATCCCAAGTCAATTTCGGTCGTCCTCTACCCCTCCTCCCCTCTATAGTAATGTTTTCTACGGATCTAACAGGATTCGTCGTCTGTCTTCTCTTTACATGTCCAAACCATCTCAATCTCCACTCTCTTATCTTGTCTGCTATGTTCGCCACCCCTAATCTCTCGCGAAACACGACGTTTCTTATTCGGTCTAGCCTTGTGTGCCCACACATCCAACGTAGCATTCTCATTTCTGCTACCTCCATCTTCCGCACTTGTGCCTTCTTGATGGCCCAACAATCTGTTCCATATAGCATTGCAGGTCTAACTGCCACCCTATAGAATTTTCCCTTTAGTTTAGTCGGGAAACTCTTGTCGCACAATATACCTGTGGCTGCTTTCCATCTACACCATCCTACCTGAACTCGGTGGGTCACATCACTGTCTAATTCCCCATCGCTCTGTACAAATGATCCTAAATACTTGAACTCCGTTACCTGCGGGACCACCTGCCCTTCAATTGTGATCTGTGCGTCTTCATTGTCGTTTATCCCACCAAAATCACAGTGGAGGTACTCAGTCTTAGATCGGCTAATCTTTAAACCTTTTGTCTCTAAGGTTGTTCGCCACTCCTCAAGCCTCATGTTTAGATCTTGTTTTTTCTCAGCAAGTAACACAATATCGTCTGCGAACATCATGCACCACGGGAGAGTCCCCTGAATCGACTTTGACAACTCATCCAAGACTACTGCAAAAATAAACGGGCTCAACGCTGACCCCTGGTGAAGACCTACCTCTACAGGAAAGAAATCAGTATCCCCCACTGGCGCACGGACACTTGTTTTACTCCTGGTATACATATCCATAATTATCTCTGTGTATTTCATGGGCACTCTTCTACCCTCCAAGCACTCCTAGAGCACATGTCGTGGTACACTGTCGTAGGCCTTTTCTAGGTCAATAAACACCATATGTAGATCCCGCTTCTTCTCCCTATACTTCTCCATTAATCTTCTTATAAGGTGTATTGCCTCTGTGGTGGAACGCCCCGGCATGAAGCCAAATTGGTTGACCGTAACCTGAGTTTCTCGTCTAAGTCTAACCTCAATCACTCTTTCCCATAGCTTCATAGTATGACTTAGTAGTTTGATTCCTCGGTAGTTACCACAACATTGGGCGTCTCCTTTGTTCTTATAGATAGGAACTACAACGCTGCTCCTCCACTGGTCTGGCATCTTACCTGATTTGAGAATACTATTGAACAGAGTAGTTAACCACATGACTCCTTCCTCCCCCAGACACTTCCACACCTCGATGGGTATGTTGTCTGGGCCAACCGCCTTAGACCTTCCCATCCTCCTAAGTGCATCCTTCACCTCTTCTCGTGTGATCCGTCGGGCAGTAGCAGTTATTCGATTGTTGTCGTTGAAAGTTTGTGTTGTCATGTTCTTCTTGGTAAGCTCTCCCATCGTTAAAAAGATTGTGGAAGTAGGTTTGCCATCTTAGCTTGATGTCCTGCTCCTTGACCAGTACATGCCCATCTGTATCCTTTATGAACTTCACCGGTCCTAGATCTTGCCTTCTACGCTCCCTGGCTTTGGCAATCTTAAACATAGCATGTTCCCCCTCTTTTGTTTCTAGACTTTCATACATCCGTTTAAAGGCCGCCTTCTTTGCTTCCGCCACTGCCTTCTTCGCCTCTATCTTGGCCGTTTTGTAGTTGTCCCTCAATTCCACTCGCTCCTCCTCATTCGTGCACCTCATTAGCTCCCTAAAACATCCTTGTTTGTCCCTTATCTTGTCTTGCACTGCGTCATTCCACCACCAAGACTCCTTATGCCCACTTGTCTTTCCTGTTGTGACCCCGAGAGTCTCCTTTGCTACTTGGATGATCTTTGTCTCCATAGCTTCCCATATATGAGTTGAGTCCCCATTTAGTCGAGCCCGCGTATGCAGTATGAGTTTATCCTTAAACAGTAGAAGATTTTCGTCCTTCAAATTTCCCCATCGAATTCTCAGTGTACCTTTCTTCTCTCGAACAATCAGCTTATTTCTGAAGGCTATATCTGTCACTAGTAGTCGATGTTGAGTCACAACTGCCTCCCCAGGTATGACTTTGCAATCCTTCCACGAACGTCGGTCTCCTTGCCTCATCAAAAGGTAGTCAATTTGCGTGTCGCGTCCGCCACTGCTAAAAGTGATTAAATGAGAATCTTGTTTCCTAAAATAAGAATTTATAATACCTAGGTCATGTGCCACCGCAAACTCTAGAAGATCTGTTCCGGTCTCATTCCTATCACCAAAACCGAAACCCCCATGTACGGCTTGAAAACCATCGTTAGCCTTACCAATGTGTCCATTAAAATCACCTCCTATGCAAATCCTCTCCCCCCTAGGTATGCCCCCTACCACTGCGTCTAGTCAATCCCAAAATTCTCTCTTTTCCTGATCCCCTAGGCCTACATGAGGCGCGTAGGCGGAGACTACTGCCACTACTTCCTCTCCTAGTACTAATTTCAACACCATAATCCTGTCATTATGTCTTATCACCTCCACCACACTAGTGTGTATTTCCTTAGCCACTAGAAACCCCACTCCATTCCTAGCTCCATCAGACCCCGAGTACCACAACTTATACCCATTACACTCAGCCCCTCTATGTCCTTTCCACTTAGTCTCCTGGAGGCATGCTATCTGAACCCTACGTCTTTTAAGCACATCTACCAATTCTAGCAACTTACCATTTAATGTTCCTGCATTCCAAGAAGCCAAACGCGATATACGCTCCCTATCTTTACTCTTTCTACACCCCTCGTTTGAGGACATGGTCTCAATTAATAGTCATGGTTCCTACGCTCTATGGTTGCAACTAATCACACAAACACAAGCAATAGAACACCAAATCAATAATAATAATAATAATAATAATAGTAACAAAAACTAATAACAATAATAATAATAGTGTGTAGCAATAACAATAATAGTCAAGAGATCTTAAAATGAAAATAAACTCCAAAGATCCGGATCACGTATGTTCTAATGATAATAATAATAATACTAATAATAATAATAGTGAGAAAGGAACGAGTATACCGTGAAGATGATGAAGGCAGATACAGCTCAACGGCAGCCAGGTTACAAGAAGCTCACTCTTTTGCTTTGGGACCCTCGTGCAGACAAGTCTGTTATTATGTTCCGGACAATAATAACTCACTTGTCCATTCAAGTTCATCCAGATCCCGTCACTATATATTATTAGTCGATATTCAGATCCTATAATACTTGAGCTACTGGTTATATTTTTAGGTATCTTTTAAATACATCCTAATTCTTTTATAACCAATGGCTCTGATACCAAGTTCTGTAACACCCCGTAACCGCAGCAGAAACGTAAACGGGGTGCGACAGACTCGTCTGATATCAACCACATTGCTTATAAAGAAAACTGAATACATTAATATACTTCAAAATTACATTATCTCGTATTTCATTACCGTCTAGGTGTTACACACATCATACAATACGATACATAATTCTATTTATTATAATGTATCCTAACATTCCGCACGCAAATCTTACACACATCAAGCACTTAGCACGTAAGCAATCACTTCATCTTAGTTGTACCTGAAAAGCATGTGAGAAAACGGGTCAACTACGAATAGTTGGTGAGTTTCACAATTCGAGTAAACCATGATAAATCATTATCATAAAATAATATTATTATCGATGTAATTATGCTGAGCCCACAAGTGAAACCTCTGACTATCACACACAACCCCAGTGGCATATCCCCCTCCCACGGACCCGTGGCATATCCCCCGCCCACGGAACTGCCCCAAACCGCTATGTCTAACATTACATAGCAAAATATATATAACACCCAAAATAGACATGTGCAACTGGCTGGGAAACATCAGCAAATCCATGCCGGACCAGTTGGGTTTGTCAGACCAATAGTGCTATCCACACTCTACCGGCTTTCAGTTAATTACTCGTGTTCCGGGGCCTTAGAATGTTAGCAACTCAGACAATTACCATCTTAGTACATTTCCGTACGATTCCCGTACAATAAAATATATATAAATCCACGCAAATCCATGCGTTCAGTATGTACTTAAACATTTCAGAAGTAACATGCTTCCGCCCCGAGAAAATATTTAAAAACAATTCAGAAAAAGGGGCTCGTGAAACTCACCTTAGCACATGCAAGCAGGTAACAACAATCATTATCAGTTAACACGTCCAATCTGTAATATGATCCCTATGATCGTTACTATACACTCATTATTATTATAACTTTAACCAAGTTAACCGGTACATCTGGGGACACTGTTAACCCAGCACTGTACCCGTTCTGGGGGCAAGGTTAACCCAGAAACACTTCTCCGGACTCAGATTGTGATGTCGTTTAGAGTTCAACAGTCAAATTCTCTAATAGCTTGTTTTCCCCGTTTTGCGTGCCTAGCACGGTTACCCGTTTTTATGTTTCAAAAATGAGTTTGGTCACACACGACCCGAAAATAGTGGTTGACTGATAATTTAATCAAAGATGTGAAATTATAGCTCGGTTTAGACGCCCCGATTGGCCGCGGGACTCGTTTCCGTCTTTAGCGTACCGGAAACTGTTAAATCGGACAAAAATTACTCAAATCATCCGAATTATTTTCGGATGATTTATTTTTACTTGTTTAACTCAATTATATGAAAATAGTTCATTTTTAGGATTTTTATACACCAGTCAGCTCGCTTATGCGAACTTTCCCGGTTTACGCTTTTTAAACTTTAAAAGTTTGTTTTTGCACAAATAATTATCCGTTTAATCTCGGATCTTGATATTTTGCACAAATAACTTTTTGACAGTGGGGAATTTTATAAAAATATTTCCAGAATTAATTTCTATATTTAAAATTTATTTATCTGTTTTTAAACACCATTTAAACACTAAATATGTCGTAAATACCAAACGATCTTAGAAAAATCCCAAATTTTTCCAGGATGTCCCCTGCCATCCACATAGTCCCCTGTAATTTTTCCAGAACCAAAATCTCATTTTACATGCCATTTTCACTAAAACCGAGCTAGAAAATCCTAGAACTCGTTTAACCGAAAAGCCTACTTAGACTTCTTCAACTGACCTCAAATTTTGTGTGTGACTTATACATGATATAAAAATCTTATCTGAAATTTCCAGAAATTTTCATGATATTTAACTATTTTTCACCATTTTTAGCCAAAACCGAGCATTAAATTCACCAAATATTCATCCTTTATCCAAAAATTACCAAAAATTCACAGAACTCTTATTTTCATGTGTAGAACATCCATGTAAAATTTCATGACCTAACTCTAAACACATCACAATCTGTCCAAATCTCCAAAACCGAACATAAACCGAATATACCTTTCGTTTTCCGCCACTACAAGCTACAAACTCGTCTTTCCGCCTTATCTACCACTAAATACCGAACCTACAACCAACATACCACAATACCAAGTAAGTTACACTCACGATCAAGCCATTTTATTCATGGTTTCGGTTATGATTCCAAAAACAAAGATTTAACCGTAAAAATTTGTTTTTGATTCGTTTAACTCCTTTCTTGGACCAAGATCCCTTGTATAACCCGTATACATCACTTGATCATGCAAGAATCGGTTTTCATCTTTGAAACCTCATTTTCTTGCAAACAAACTCAAGAAACGAAGATGAACACGTGAATAACTCGATCATTACCTTGTTTTTCTTGCTAGAACTCTCGGTTTTTGGATGAAAATGTGGAGAGGATTGATGGATGTTGCAATGGTGTGATGAAAAAAAGAAATGAAGGGTAAGGGGATACCCTTTACACCGATCGGAAATGGGAGGGAGTGGGGTGGGACCCACTTCTTCATTCTTAGCCACATGTTTGGATTCTCGTAATCCGGATAATGTTTTGGATAATCTGGTTCAGTTCATTTTTCGGTTAAATGTTTAATTCGGCTTAAAACGAGGCTAAAACGGTCGTTTTTCGGCTTAAAAATGAAATATATATAAAACCGATTTAAAAACTTTAAAAACTTAAACCATGACATTTATTAACTTAAAACATCATATCATTAATTATCGCGCATCTTTTTCGGCTTGATCGATCATCTCTTGCTCGGTTTGGTATTAAAGGTTTCGTTTAATGTACCGACGTACCATTAAATCGAAATTCTTTTTCTGTGCCGTACTTTACTTATCCCGAAGCATTAATGCTTCGTAACATCACTAAATATTATAGATATCGTCTATAATTGAACCCTCGATTCGTTCGGGTTTCAATAATTATCGATCGATTAATCGCATATTCAATGCGGTGAATTATATATTCACGTACAATCAATACAATGAACCATGCATTCTCGTAAAATTACCATGGTAACTCATATACCCAACATTAAATATGACGTAACTATTGTCTACCGGTTAGGGTATACCGGGTTTCGTCGGAATCGTTACATTATGTATCTGACTACTTCAAGTCCAGATATCATATTTGCTGTGTGCGTCTATGCAAGATTCCAATCAAGTCCTAAAGTCTCTCACAATAATGAGGATCTTTATATATTTGAAGGGAAGACCAGATCTGGGAATTTTGTCCCTAAAGAACAAGTCCTTTGATCTAGTTGCCTACATAGATAGTGATTATGATGGATGCAATATAAGCAGGAAGTCTACCTCTGGAGGTTGTCAATTTTTGGGTGACAGATTGGTGTCATGGCAATGCAAGAAGCAGACAACAGTGTCAATCTCAACTGCTGAAGCTGAGTATATTGCTGCATCTGCCTGCTGTGCACAAGTCCTCTGGATTCAGAATCAGATGCTGGATTATGGTCTGAATTTCTTAAACACCCCTATTTACATTGATAATACTGCTGCCTCCTTTATTGTTAAGAATCTTTACAACATTCCAAGACTAAGCACATTGAAATCAGACATTATTTTATAAGGGATTGTAGTGAAAAATGTTTAACTGAGGTGAAAAGAGTTGATACAAGTGATAATTTGGCTGACTTATTCACAAAACCACTTGACGGAACCAGTTTCAAGTTTCTTCTGAAAGCCATGGGGATGATCAAATCTAATGAATTCTGATTCATGATATGTGCTTGTTGAGCAAACTGACTATCTTTTCAAATTCTCAATGGATGTTGTGTGCCTCTATATGCTAATTGACCATTTTGTGAGAGGATCTAAATGATTGTTGTAAATGTTTGAATATGTTACTTTTGATGTTAACTGATAAGTGCTTAATTGATTATCTATGCAAATAAGATATCTTAGATGCTTATGCTTGTTTATCAGTTGACTTGTAGGATATCATGATAAGTGCTTTGAATTGACATACTTGATTGCATGCTTATCTGATGTCATAAATGAGTATTTGAATATGTGTGCAATCTGATCTAATGATGTTGTTAGGATTTGTTAGACAATGCTTTTTGTAAAGTCTGCTTGTTTTTATAATGTCTCTTATGATTAAGATCTGAATACGTTACTTGTCTGTGTGTCAAAATGTGTCTTTGTGTCAAAATGATATGCTCAAATGAGATATGTTAAGAAAATTTTGATCAAAACAATTTTTGATAAAACAGAGTAAGTTGTTTATGGTGTAGAGATATAATAATACTATTCAGTTCAAGCTTTATTGTCACACCCTCAAAATCCACTAACGGAGTTTTACCGTCAGAGGGTGTGAACTGGCAGGATCGGAATCATCAGTTATAATCAAACCATAAAATAAAGTTTCAAAACCATGAAAACGTTTACGAGTAATTAAATGCGGAAGCGTAAAAACCTTTAATCAAAAGTTGCGTCACGCAGGACGACTTAAAACCAAAGATAACCGTTAAAAAATAAGTTTGCAGGACAAAAGCGTTTTCAATCAATGCATGTTCCTAAACCGCGCGCCCGCCTCGGCTACCTGAGAATAACATACTAAAAGTGTCAACACAAGGTTGGTGAGTTCACAAGTTATATAAAGATAAATCGTTTAGCGTTTGCGTTCAGCGTTACAGCGTTTTGCGTAACAACGTTACGGCGTTTTACGTTAAGCGTTTTTCGTTACCAGATAGTGTTATTTCAAATTATATATCGATAGGTAGCTAGTCTATACAACAAGTATTACTAAGTGTTCGACACCGAAGCTGACTCGTTTAATAAGTGCCTTGTCACCAGGTCCTCCAGACCATGGTACGTGTTAGCCAAAATTACACCCGCTCGACTTCCAGTCGAGTTTAGCATTGGGTGGGGTTTGTCAAACCCAGTAGTACTACTCAACAGTGACTCGCTATTCTAAATATTAACCGGTTTGATGTGTAGGACTTCAAATATTTCGTTTGCCACTTAGCCTTTACAAGTGATATATAATTTATAACAAAATCTTAAATGTGTTGTGGAGTATGTTATCTCCCCCAAGTGAAAAGCGTTTGAAAACAGTTTAAAGAGGGGAAAGTGAAACTCACTGTTTGCGAAGAAATTCCCAAAATAAATCACCAAGATGCGCGTCACCGAAAAACTCTCTCTAACGTTCTAAAACAACAAAGAGATTTTTCTAAGTGTCGGAATATTATCGAGTCTCTAGACCCGGCACATAATACCTATGCACATAACATGTTTCGTGTTTCGTTTGTGAATCGTGGGTGACTTAAACAAGTGTTTTTTGTGACACATTACAGGTGTAAGCAATCATATACGTGTCATGTATTCATAACGTACGTTACTAGCAATTATTCCCCGTAAGGGCAATTTGGTCAAATCATGGCAATCAATTAGCAATTATTCCCCGCAAGGGTATTTTGGTCAAAACATAACAATTATATAACAAGTATCATATTTCATGCATTTTTACACAACTCAGCAGCTAGTTTCACCGAGACAGAAATCCTACTAGAAAGATTGTACTATTTCACCGACCATAGCATCTCAATTAATTTACCAAAAATCATCACAGAAGCACATATGTCTTAGGTTTCTAGAACATATTTTATTACATTTTTATTCCTCATAGTTTTCTCAAAATCATCAAATCATTACAGCAAACTCATAACAGTCAAATTCATGCGCAACAGAATGTTATTTGTAATTCCCGTTAATAGAAAAATCCAATAAATGCAAGACCACTTGGGTTAGGTTTCTAACTCAATAAGTCAACTTCCAGAAGTGAAACCAACCCAATTGGCCACGTAGTTCATGAGATATAACATTTACAAAACAACCTAACAGCAGGTCTAACAGCTCAGCTTTGCACAACGTTTTTGTAAAATCATAAAAGTTAACCTTTAATTGTCCAAAAATTACAAGTTTGGACTTTATGAAAACTAAACTCAACAAAGTACCCTGTAGTGTTAACAACCTCAACCAATTTCCACATTAACATTTATTTACAGTCGTCTAAACATAACTTACAATCTGTCCAGTACCAGTTTTGACCTTTAATCACAATTAAATCGTTTGACCAACCAAAACACCTCCAAATTTGGCGTGGTTGGACTTTCTGAAAACTAGACTCAGAGTACTACCTTGTAGGCTGATAATTTGCTCAGTTTGCTTTTATATTCAACAAGTTACACATCATTCAATCTTAACAATCACTGCTGTCAAAAACTCAGCAAGCCTAGACAATCATCTAACATGCATCCTAAGCATACGACATAACCCAAAATATGTAATACACATAATTAATCATATAAAATCAGTAGCAACCCTCTAGGGTTTACAAACAATCAACGATTCATCAATCTTTCACCGTTCAAAATCACATATGATCCTCAATATCAACAGCCAATACATAATCAATCATAAGAACACTTAATATGATACTCAATAGTTAGGGTTTCATATTTATACCTTAAAACGCAGAAATAAACCAAGGGAAACGTGAGGGGTGCTTAGAAACGAGTGTAGGATGCTCCGATTATGACGAACAATATTAAAACGAGGTGATATGTGGGTGTGTGTGAGCTGCCGATCGCAAGGATGAGGGAGAGGGGGGCTGCCGGTCGCGATCGGGGTAGGGAAAAAAGGAAGAAAAGTGATTTAGGGTTTTAGGTTTAGTATTATTTATAAAAATAAGATGTTACACTCAAGTCCCTCAACTTTCAATCGTTATTTTTCTTGTTTAATTAACTAATTCTAGTATATTGAGTTAACGTTTATAACGATGTTATCACATAACACATAAGCCTAACACATAATTATCACATAATTATTGTTTTGACGTTTTTCGTTTATTCACCAATCATTTGCGTCAACTCGTTTGCGTTTCGGTGCAATTCCCGAAAGACTACATATGTAGTAAGTGTTAAGCATCATTTAAACCCTAGTTTAAATGTAATGAAGTGTGCGTTATAGATTCAATGATCTTAAGTTTGAATTGACAGAGTTGAGTTAACGGAGTTAACCTGAAATTGACGATTGTCACATTTATAGAAGCTTAAAAGGATTTTCAATGAAAAGACTCAAAAGAAATACTTTTCCTTAAAACTATGTCATTTTCCCTAGTCAGAGGAGCATATACTTGTATATGTTTGGTCCTGTCATCTATTTATAGATATAAAAGGATTGCTATTAGTCCAAAGACTGAAAGCATTTGGGACAATAGTAATTTTTTCTTTCACTTAAAATTATACCATTTTCTCTAAGCCAAAAGGACATGTATTTATTTATGTGTTTGGTCCTCCTGATTACCTGTAGAAAGACAAGATAGCCATTAATCTGGAAGCTAAGAGTAATTGGGGTGACTGAAATTTTATAATGGGAAATGATAGTACATTCACTACTTAGCCAATCATATAGATTTAATAGGCTAAAAAGACAGTTGGTATAGTTTTTCTCATGTATGGTTGCTTTGCATGATGTGTAAAATCTAAGGTGATATAAACACAATGAAATATGCTAATCTTTATGTGGTGACGCATAGTTGTCTTTGCATGTCTCAAGATACATCTCTCCGAATTATAGGCAGAAAATTGACTACCTAGTCATACACAAGCCCGTTGGTATTTGGTCAACTCACAAATGAAACATTTTTATATATATGATAAGGAACAGTTTTGGGAATTATCAAGAATTCAAGCAAGATAACAAAAAATTATAAATAAATCAATTAAATGTTGATAAGTACTATAAGATGTTTGTTATTTTATCAAACAAAGAGGGTTTAAACAAGAACTACAAAGATGGGGGCATCCAAATAAGACCTGTCATGTCTCGAATGAAAGGACTGTAAATCCGGATGGCATGTAAGTCCAATGTTCAATCTCTATAAGTATGAAAAGAAAATCCAAAAATATTAAATAAGTTCTATCATAAAGAAAACTATTTTGACCAGATAGCTGGGGGTTGGAGTCAAATTGGGGTGATATGGAGAAAGCCAAATAAGCTTTGAGAATAGATATGAGACATCATAGCACTGTGTTAACCATTTCTGCATTATGCTACCAATTGAACCTTAAGTCATATCACCAATATGCAATGAAAATCATGCTAAGTCTAAACCTGCTGATAACCTGTCTGATATGTCATAATGATGCTGAGAATGAATTATTGAGAAAGCTACTTATTCAATATGATCCCATTCTTGAGATTTTTTCAGAAAAAGAAAGAAAATATTTTGCAAAGAAACATAACTGAAATTTGATCTCTTAATACACCATTTGCTCTTAAACAATGATTTTTATTGAAAATTATGTCTGATAATTGGTTTAAGTCAAAAAGAGTTGCATTTTACCTTCAATAGGTTTGAATATGTATTTTCGAGTACGGTTTGATGTTTTGTAACCTTTTCGAGCATACTTAAACATTTTGGTCTAAGTTTATCCTTTTCGGGCATACGTTGAAGTTTTCACACTTTTTGGGTAGAGTTTACTACTTTACTTGAAATTTTAATTTTCCGAACAGGCTTGATATTTGATTATGTCTGAAAATGATGTTTAGTAGAAAGCTTTTATATAATTAAGACTTTCTATCATACTTTATTGCTTTGATTAAGAGTATAACTGCTACTAGCAAGCTACTTGATATGTTTGATTATAATAGAAAGCTTTGTTGATTTTTGAACTTTCTAGCACACTTAATTATTTTATAGGTTGTTGTAAATCAGTCTAGCAAGCTTTAATGTTTTTAGACTATCTAGCACACTTATGTGATTGTTTACCTGTTTGAACTCATTCTAGCAAGCTTTATGATTTTGAGTGTGTTCTTGAATTTGTCTTATTATGTTCATGTAAACTTAAATTCAAGCACACTTGATGATTATGTGAATTTAAATATGTTTATTTGAAATTACAAGTGTTTTCGGGCAAACCTAGTTTCCCGGGCATACTTTATGTTTCGAGCACACTTTGAAATTTTCAAGTGTTCTCTCAACATACTTGGTAATTATTCAAATTTTTGCTTTTCGAGTACACTTTGTGTCAAGAACTCATCTCTAGCACACTTTGCTTATTCAACAGTGTCTCGAGCACACTATGTATAACAGTTTACTTGATTGATTATTTGCTAACCGTTTATGCATTTTCGGGTAAGGTTTGAGTTAGTCATACATTCGAGCAAGATTGACAATTAGGAATATGTCTAAGATATTATTTTGGGATTCTTAATTGATTCCTAGCAAGGGGCCTATTTGATGATTTATACTTGATTATTTGACTTGTGATTTATTTCTCTAGCAATCTTGTATTTCGAGTAAGCTTCCTTCATTTTACTTAGCTTTATTTCTTGTTAAGTCAAAGATTTGACCTAAAAGAATTATAAGGGAGATTGAAATCTTCTCAACCTCCTCAGAAATTGCTAAGTATGGAACCGAGCATACTTGGATATCTGAGCAGGGTTTTACTTGGCCGAGCATGAGATTTTGCCTATCGGACGGAGTTATCTTCATGAAATCTTCTTTAGTGTACATCCGAGCAGGGTTAACTATGTCTAGCAAGGTTGTTATTCATGGCCGAGCATAGTTTTCTTACTAGCAAACCCTTGGTCAAACCAAGCTATTGAAGCCAAGTACTTGGAAGATCTAGCAAGGTATTCATTAATAAACAGTGGTCCGAGCATGCTTGATGGAAGTTAATGAATTATCAGAAGGACTCATCGGGAAAGGTTCACTCCAAGCAAGCTACATTGTTACCATGCACACATTGCTTTGCTAATAAGTTATTCTCTAGCAAGGATTTGAAAGGATCTCTGAAGAACAAGTTTGCTCGTAGGAGCATATCGAGCAAAGTTTGCTATGGTCAAGAAGATTGAAGTCTGCTAGGCGAGTATTTTCTTAGGAAAATACTCTAAGTAAAGTCTACCCGGAGAACCGTTCCCGAGCACACTTCAAGGTTACCAGGTCTACTCGTAAAGAATAAAATGGCACAAAGCCTACTCGGAGAAGACCAATGTTACAAAGTCTACACGGAAGACCTGTTTTTACACTTAGTTTAGATTTATAAAACACTTATATAACATGTTCTAAGCAATCCGTAAAGATATTTTGGATTTTAACAACGAGTCAGTACGTTTTTCTTATTTTATAAAACTAGGCTGAAAAACACTCGTTTTCACGCTATCTTTCGCACTCGAACTAGTTTTATTGCGAAAAACCGAACCCGAACTGAATTTGGACTTGAGATTTCACGTTGGCATGCAAAAACAAGAAATTTATGGCCAATGAAGGGTCCCATGGGGACCCCAACATATGACGGCTAGAGAAAAAAAGGCACCCTTTATCAATATCTTAACACCTAGATATTTTTCTCTAACTCATTTCACACCAAACTTTACACACACATCTGGAACAACTTTTTCTTCATACTTCATAGCAAAAACACTAAGTAAGATGATAATTTTTGCAAGTTTAAACTTGTTTTAATCAAGTTATAATAATATAAACATGTCTTGATTAGTGATAATCATGCTTAACCATCCAAAAATCAATAAAATCAAGTAAAATCATATTTTTATGTTAAACATGTCTACAAAGCAGAAACATATTGATTTTTGGTCAAAAACGCGGATTAGAACATGAATACGATGTTTTTACGGTTTGAATGTTCGGTTTGAAACCAAAACCAAAACCCTAACTAACAAGGCTGTTCAATGGATGATTTATGCTTGGTTTGATGTTATATGATATGTAGATACTCTGAGTTTGCAACCCAAGACCCGGAGAGTCGTTTAAACTAACAAAAATCACCGAAAACCGACAAGGTAATACCGTATTACTCGTTTAGGGGCTGTTTAGTATTAGGTTGTGTCGTTCTTGTTGTTAGCTTGTGAAACTTTTCAGGGACATTAGGGATCATATAAATGAGTCCCTGTTCAAATTTGGTAATTTTTCGATAAAGGGAGAATATTTGGCGAATTTATTTTCGTTTATTGGTGTTTATTCGGGAAAAACAGGTAAACTTCATGAAAATTATGAAATTTGGTTTGGAACCCATAAATGTTATGTTAATATCACTGGTAAAGTTTGAGAACATTTGGAGATGTCTAAGTATTAATTGTGCAATTGTGTTTTAATCGAGCGTTAATAGCCGAAAAATGCGGAAAAATGCATTTTATCCAAAGAGTTAGATTCCGAAGATTTTGCAGGGGCTATGTGATGATATTGATACCACTTGGAAAAATTATCGGATTTTTTGGATTCCGTTTGGTATAAACGTGCTATTTATTACTTAATTATAACAAATTATATAAATTTTTATAATTAGATAACTAATCATAAAATTTCTGAAAATATTTTTATTAAATTCTCCGTATTTTAATTTAGTTTTACAAAAATTTCCATAATTTATATATAAGTACATAATTAGTTATAATTAATCAAAGATTTAAACTATAATTGTTTTAACGAAACCGGCAGTTTTGTGTTTAACGGACTGACTGGTATGTCAAAATATCAAAAGTGGCCAAATATCATATTTTTGGATGAATTTGATAATAAAGAACTTTTTACGAGAATTCCAAATAATTCGGGTGGATTGTACGCGTTTTGAATAATCAAACCCGTGTGAAAACGGAAACGAACCCTGCGATCAATCCAGAGACCGAAACTTCAAAATTCTTTCATAAAGCAAATCGTTTTATCAATCAATATGTTTACATAAGTTTTTGTGATCTTACCTGATCCCAAAACGCATAAACGATCAACTTGGCTAGGCTTGGAAAACGGTGAAACTGAGCCAAATCTGGTTTTGAACATTTCATATTGTACAACGTCACAATCTAAGACTATGGTCATGTTCTGGGCCTAACAGTTATACCCAGACTAGTTATACAGCCCGATTTAGCTTAAACATTGTACTAGTATTGACAGTACGATATACATATTACCAGCTTGAACTACAAAAAGGTGAGTTTCACGACCCCCACTTTCTAAACTGTTTTACGAACTTTTGGGGTGGAAAGCATGTTTACGTAAACTTACTTACTTGAAATCGTGTGATGATGTGATTTATCTAAGTACTAACATTTGAAAGTCCCCACAAACACAAGTGATTAACTTCTTGCTAGTGACGTGTGGATAGTACTATCGGTTTGACAAACCCGCCTGACAGAGCCGGTGGGGTATGCCGGAACATGTTAACCCAGTTGCACATTGTCATTTATACTTATTACATTCTGCTATGTGGTGTTAGACATAGTACATACTTGGGGCAAAGTGGTTGTTAAATGCCAACGGGAGTACATGGGCAAGGGTGGCCAAGCGTGCGAGCTGTCTTGGTTTCACTTGTGGCTTAGTATAATACATCATACACATACATATATAAATACGTACCATGAACTTTACGAACTCGTATACTAACTTTGTTCGTACTCGTGAAACATGAAACTCACCAACTAGACATAGTTGACCCGTTTTAACATGCTTTTTAGGTAACCCGAAGTTGGAATGAATTGCTTACGTGCTTGGTGTTAGAAGCAAAGTTGAGTAGCTGTGAATTGATGCAAATACATAGTAATGAATAAGAAGCCCGTGAACTGGTTATGTGATTTTCATCTAGTTTGTAAACTTAGTACCAAACCATGTAATATGATGTAAATTAGTTTGTTGAATTTCTTTATAAACAACGTGGTTGATACCAGTGTTATCTGTTACATTCCCGTATTACGCTTCCGCAACTACCTAATCGGGGTGTGACAGAAGTTGGTATCAGAGCATATAGTCAAATTCGCTACTAGTATGTTTCTGGATCATGCTTTGATGTGGTGGAATATGATTGTACAAACTCAGGGACGAGAAGCGATTATCAGTATGACATGGACTGAACTTAAAACCCTGATATTCAAACATTTCTGCCCAAGAAAAGAAATCCAGAATTTGGAACACGAACTATGGAATTTTTAAATGAGAGGCGCTGATCATTTAAGTTACACAAATCGTTTCAATGAATTGACTTGTTTAGCACCATGGTCAACTATTCCGGAATCCAAACGCATTGAGCGCTATATTTGGGGACTGACCCCAGCCGTGAGAAGTATAGTCAATTCCACAGCCCACCCAACTTTAGAAAGTGTCGTGTCACTAACCAGCATCGTTACTTTTGATCTTACAAGAAATGATGTATTAAGAGTACCAGAAGAATCGTCCGGTTTGAAACGAACTAGTTATACCTCTAAAACACAAGTGAAATCTCAGAATAAACGAATCTGCCCTACAACTCAAAACTATGCTATGACCAGTTCCGTCATGAAAGAAGATAACAAAGGGTTATTGCCAAAGTGTGGAAAGTGTAAGTTTCATCATACTGGAGAATGTCGAACGACCATATGCCAAAGAGGCGGAAATATTTGGCATTATGGCCCAAAGTGGTAGAACTATAATGAATACTTTAAACCGACAGTTTCAAACAACCCAACCACGTCGTTCACAAACACCTAGTCCCCAACCAATTCGACAACAATCTAATCAACAAACCCCATCTTTAATGAGCCTCCATACATGTTATAAGTGCGGTAGTATGAAACACTTTAGGAGACACTACCCCAAATTGAATCCCGATGTAGTAAAAGGACAAAACCAAGGGCAAACATCAACTAACAATCCAGCTAGGGGACGCGCCTTCGTAAATGGATCGGACGAAGCGCGACAAGACCCACATGTAGTAACAGGAAGTTTTGATGTTATAGTCGGTATGGACTGGCTATCTAAGTATAAAGCTGAAACTGTCTGTAAAGATAAGACTGTTAGGATACCTCTTTCGAATGATGAGGAAATGGTTGTTCAAGGCGAGAAATCTGGTACTATGTTGTCTCTCGTACCCCAACTTAAGGCATTAAAGTATATACACCAAGGGTGTATGTTATACTTGGCGAACGTAACAGTCAAGGACCCTAATGAAAAGCGAATAAATGACATCCCTGTGGTACACGAGTATTCAGATGTATTTCCCGATGAGTTGCATGGTTTACCACTGACCCGACAAGTTGAATTCCGTATTGACTTGATACCGGAAGCAGCACCCATTGCTAAGGCACCTTACCGAGTTGCACCTTCTGAAATGCAAGAACTGTCCAACCAGTTACAATAGTTACTGGACAGGGATTTTATCCGACCTAGTTATTCGCCGTGAGGAGCACCAGTGTTATCTGTGAAAAAAAAGGATGGAAGTTTTCGGATGTGTATTGATTATCAGAAATTAAATAAAGTGACTATAAAGAATAGATACCCTTTACCCCGAATTGATGACTTATTTGATCAGCTCCAGGGTGCGAAGTATTTTTCAAAAATTGATCTCAGATCAGGTTTTCATCAAGTAAGAACTCAGGAAGAAGATATCCCAAAAACAGCCTTCCGAACTCGGTATGGTCACTATGAATTTTTGGTTATGCCGTTTGGGTTGACCAATGCGCCTGTAGTATTTATAGATCTCATGAACCGGGTTTTCTAACCTTACCTTGATAAATTCGTGATATTGTTTATCAAAGACATTTTGATATATTCGAAAAGTAAAGAGGAACACGAACAGCATCTGTGGGTAATCTTGGAACTATTGAGACAAGAAAAGTTATACGCGAAGTTGTCCAAATGTGAATTCTGGTTACAAGAAGTACAATTCTTTGGACACATTGTGAACCAACAAGGAATCCAAGTAGACCCTGGTAAAATTGAGGCCATTAAAAATTGGCAAGTACCTAAGTCACCAAAAGAAATTCGCCAATTTTTGGGACTAGCCGGGTATTACCGACGATTTATTGAAAACTTTTCAAGTATTGCTCAACCTTTAACCCTCCTAACTCAAAAAGATCGAACGTATAATTGCGGAGAAGAAAAAGAAATGGCCTTCCAAACGTTAAAACAAAAGTTATGTGAAGCTCCAATATTAAGTCTCCCAGATGGAACTGATGAATTGGTGGTCTATTGTGACGCGTCGCGTAAGGGTTTAGGATGTGTGTTGATGTAACGAAAGAAGGTAATAGCATATGCTTCCCGACAATTAAAAGTACATGAGAAGAATTACACGACCCACGATTTGGAATTGGGAGCAGTTATCTTTGCATTGAAAATCTGGAGACATTACTTGTACGGCACCAAATGTACCATCTATACCGATCACAAAAGCCTACAACACATATTTGATCAAAATGATCTGAATATGAGACAAATAAGATGGGTAGAACTGTTAAATGACTATGATTGTGAAATTAAATACCATTCGGGTAAGGCCAATATAGTAGCTGATTCTTTAAGCCGAAAAGACAGAGTTAAACCGTTGAGGGTACGAGCACTCGAAATGATTGTCCAAAGTAGCCTAATCGAACAAGTTCGTGTTGCACAAGACGAAGCCTTAAAAGCAGACCATTTTGAAAAGGAAGAACTACACGGGAACGAAAAGAATTTTGAGAAGAAAATTGATGAAATATTCTATTATAAAAATCGGGTCTAGATTCCGACACTTCATAAACTCCGCGAACTTATTCTTGATGAAGCACACAAATCCAAATATTCTATTCATCCAGGTACTGATAAGATGTATAAAGATGTTAAGGAATTTTACTGGTGGCCTGGCATGAAAAAGGATGTAGCCTTGTATGTAAGTAAGTGTGCAACGTGTTCAAGGGTTAAGGCGGAATATCAAAAACCTTCGGGAATGTTACAACAACCCGAAATCCCACAGTGGAAATGGGAACATGACACATCTTCCCAAAACCTCCCGATGACATAATGCAATTTGGGTAATTGTGGACCGATTAACCAAATCCGCACACTTTATTCCGATCAGTAACAATTACTCTACCGAAACACTCGCTCAAATTTACATCGATGAAATTGTATCTTGACACGGAGTACCTCTTTCGATTATTTCGGATCGAGACAGTCAATTTACTTCACACTTCTGGCAAGCAGTTTAAGAAGCTCTAGTAACCCGAATAGATCTGAGTACCGCTTACCATCCCAAACTGATGGCCAATCCTAACGAACTATTCAAACCTTAGAAGATCTACTTCGTGCTTGTGTATTAAATTTCAAAGGGAATTGGGATCAACACCTCCCGCTCATTGAATTTTCTTACAATAATAGTTACCACAATAGTATACAAGCAGCACCTTATGAAGCCTTATACGAGCGAAAATGTAGACACCACTTTGTTGGACAGAAGTGGGTGATACTCAAATATTAAGATCCGATTTGATTCAAGAAACAACCGATAAAATCCACAAGCAAGAAGAGTTATGCCGATATTCGTAGAAAACCGTTATTCGTAGAAAACCGTTATCTTTTGAAATATGCGACAAGGTGTTTTTGAAATGATCGCCGTGGAAAGGTGTTATAAGGTTTGGGAAAACCGGTAAATTAGCCCCGAGATGCATTGGACCTTTCGAGATTATTGAAAAAAATTGATCCCGTGACCTACCGACTGAAATTACCCTTAGAACTGAGTACCATTCACGATGTGTTTCATGTATCGAATCTGAAAAAGTGTTTGATTGATGAAACGGAAATAGTACCACTGGAAGATGTTCAGATTGATGAAAAGCTCAACTTCGTAGAAGAAACGATAGAGATTGTGGATGGGAAAACTAAACAGTTATGACACAACAAAATTTCATGGGTAAAAGTTCGGTGGAACTCAAAACAAGGATCCTAATTTACTTGGGAATGAAAGGATGAATTCCGAAAGAAATACCCACACCTGTTCCCTAAAAAGAAAACTGATGACACATGAAATTTCGAGGACGAAATTTCTTAACGGGGGGAGAATGTGACATTCGTGACAAAACGAGGTATACATTATTCACTACGTAGAAAGTAAACGATACATCGGTTAATTCGTTGTGCTTAAACGAGTAACCGACCGATAGCGATTATGGCCCGTATATATACTGAGGGGTCATATACGAGTTATATATATATTATTGTGGCTAACATATTGATATTTAGGCCTCAGTACGTTTAAAACCATTTAAACGAAAAATGTTTCGTTTATTGATACGCTATGAGTTTAAACGCAATCGTTAACATCAAAACGAGCATTATAGCATCCGTCAAGCCGAAAAAGATTTATAAAACACTTATATGACATGTTCTAAGCAATCCGTGAATATATTTTGGATTTTTACAACGATTCAGTACGTTTTTCTTATTTTATAAAAATAGGCTGAAAAAACACTCGTTTTCACGCTGTCTTTCGCACTCGAACTAGTTTTATTGCGAAAAACCGAACCCGAACTAAATTTGGACTTGAGATTTCACGTTAGCATGCAAAAATAGGAAATTTATGGCCAATGGAGGGTCCCATGGGGACCCCAACATATGACGGCTAGAGAAAAAAAGGCACCCTTTATCAATATCTTAACACCTAGATATTTTTCTCAACTCATTTCACACCAAACTTTACACACACATCTGGAACAACTTGTTCTTCATATTTCATAGCATAAACACCAAGTAAGATGATAATTTTTGCAAGTTTAATCTTGTTTTAATCAAGTTATAATCATATAAACATGTCTTGATTAGTGATAATCATGCTTAACCATCCAAAAATCATAAAAATCAAGTAAAATCATGTTTTGATGTTAAAAATGTCTAAAAAGCAGAAACATATTGATTTTTGGTCAAAAACGCGGATTAGAACATGAATACCATGTTTTTACGGTTTGAACGTTCGGTTTGAAACCAAAACCGAAATCCTAACTAACAAGGCTGTTCAATGGATGATTTATGCTTGGTTTGATGTTATATGATATGTAGATACTCTGAGTTTGCAACCCAAGACCCGGAGAGTCGTTTAAACTAGCAAAAATCACCGAAAACCGACAAGGCAATACCGTATTACTCGTTTAGGGGCTGTTTAGTATTAGGTTATGTCGTGATTGTTGTTAGCTTGTGAAACTTTTCAGGGACGGAGAATATTTCGATAAACGGAGAATATTTGGCGAATTTATTTTCGTTTATTGGCGTTTATTCGGGAAAAATAGGTGAACTTCATGAAAAATTATGAAAATTGGTTTGGAACCCATAAATGTTATTATAAGATCACTGGCAAAGTTTGAGAACATTTGGATATGTCTATGTATTAATTGTGCAATTGTGTTTTAATCGAGTGTTAATAGCCGAAAAACGCGCAAAAATGCATTTTAGCCAAAGAGTTAGATTCTGGAGATTTTTCAGGGGCTATTTGATGATATTGATACCACTTGGAAAAATTATCGGATTTTTTGGATGTCGTTTGGTATAAACGGGCTATTTATTACTTAATTATAACAAATTAAATAAATTTTTATAATTAGATAACTAATCATAAAATTTCTGAAAATATTTTTATTAAATTCTCCATATTTTAATTTAGTTTTACAAAAACTTCCATAATTCATATATAAGTACATAATTAGTTATAATTAATCAAAGATTTAAACTATAATTGTTTTAACGAAACCGGCAGTTTTGTGTTTAACGGACTGACACGTATGTCAAAATATCAAAAGTGGCCAAATATCGTATTTTTGGATGAATTTGATAAAAACGAACTTTTTACAAGAATTCCGAATAATTCGGGTGGATTGTACGCGTTTTGTATAATCAAACCCGTATAAAAACGTAAACGAACCATGCGACCAATCCAGATACCGAAACTTCAAAATTCTTTCATAAAAAAAATCATTTTATCAATCAATATGTTTACTTAAGTTTGTGTGATCTGACCTGATCCCGAAACGCATGAACGATCAACTTGGCTAGGCTCGGAAAACGGTGAAACTGAGCCAAATCTGGTTTTGAACATTTCATAGTGTACAACGTCACAATCTAAGACTATGGTCATGTTATGGGCTTAAAAGCTATACCCAGACTGGTTATACAGCCCGATTTAGCTTAAACATTGTACTAGTATTAACAGTACGATACCGGTTATAGGAGTCAAGCTATAATCGAGGAACATTACTTACTGATACATATTACCAGCTTGAACTACGAAAAGGTGACTTTCACGACCCCACTTTCTAATTTGTTTTACGAACTTTTGGGGCTGAAAGCATGTTTACGTATACTTACTTACTTGAAATCGTGTGATGAAAAAAATCATAAAAATCAAGTAAAATCATGTTTTGATGTTAAGCATGTCTACAAAGCAAAAACATATTGATTTTTGGTCAAAAACGCGGATTTGAACATGAATACGATGTTTTTACGGTTTGAAAGTTCGGTTTTGAAACCAAAACTGAAACCCTAACTAACAAGGCTGTTCAGTGGATGATTTATGCTTGGGTTGATGTTATATGATATGTAGATACTCTGAGTTTGCAGCCCAAGACCCGGAGAGTCGTTTAAACTAGCAAAAATCACCGAAAACCGACAAGGCAATACCGTATTAATCGTTTAGGGGCTGTTTAGTATTAGGTTGTTTCTTGCTTGTTGTTAGCTTGTAAAACTTTTCAAGGACATTAGGGATCATATAAATGAGTCTCTGTTCAAATTTGGTAATTTTTCGATAAACGGAGAATATTTGGCGAATTTATTTTCGTTTATTGGCGTTTATTCGGGAGAAATAGGTAAACTTCATGAAAAATTACGAAATTTGGTTTGAAACCCATAAATGTTATGTTAAGATCACTGGTAAATTTTGGAAACATTTGGAGATGTCTACATATTAATTGTGCAATTGTGTTTTAATCGAGTGTTAATAGCCGAAAAACGCGCAAAAATGCATTTTAGCCAAAGAGGTAGATTCTGGAGATTTTTCAGGGGCTATGTGTTGATATTGAAACCATTTGGAAAAATTATCGGATTTTTTGGATGTCGTTTGGTAAAAACGGGCTATTTATTACTTAATTATAACAAATTAAATAAATTTTTATAATTAGATAAATAATCATAAAATTTCTGAAAATATTTTTATTAAATTCTCTATATTTTAATTTAGTTTTACAAAAATTTTCTTAATTTATATATAAGTACATAATCAGTTATAATTAATTAAAGATTTAAACTATAATTGTTTTAACGAAACCGGAGATTTTGTTTTTAACGGACTGACTGGTTTGTCAAAATATTAAAAGTGGCCAAATATCGTATTTTTGGATGAATTTGATAAAAACGAACTTTTTACGAGAATTTTGAATAATTCGGGTGGATTGTACGCGTTTTGTATAATCAAACCCGTGTGAAAACGTAAACGAACCCTGCGAACAATCCAGATACCGAAACTTCAAAATTCTTTCATAAAGCAAATCATTTTATCAATCAATATGTTTACTTAAGTTTGTGTGATCTTACCTGATCCCGAAACGCATAAACGATCAAATTGGCTAGGCTCGGAAAACGGTGAAACTGAGCCAAATCTGGTTTTGAACATTTCATAATGTACAACGTCACAATCTAAGACTATGGTCATGTTATGGGCCTAACAGCTATACCCAAACTAGTTATACAGCCCGATTTAGCTTAAACACTGTACTAGTATTAACAGTACGATACCGGTTATAGGAGTCAAGCTATAATCGAGGAATATTACTTACTGATACATATTATCAGCTTGAACTACGAAAAGGTGACTATCACGACCCCCACTTTCTAAACTGTTTTACGAACTTTTGAGGCTGAAAGCATGTTTACGTATAGTTACTTACTTGAAATCGTGTGATGAAAAAAATCATAAAAATTAAGTAAAATCATGTTTTGATGTTAAGCATGTCTACAAAGCAGAAACATATTGATTTTTGGTTAAAAACGCGGATTAGAACATGAATACGATCTTTTTACGGTTTGAAAGTTCGGTTTTGAAACCAAAACTGAAACCCTAACTAACAAGGCTGTTCAATGGATGATTTATGCTTGGTTTGATGTTATATGATATGTAAATACTGAGTTTGCAACCCAAGACCCGGAGAGTCGTTTAAACTAGCAAAAATCACCGAAAACCGACTAGGCAATACCGTATTACTCGTTTAGGGGCTGTTTAGTATTAGGTTGTTTCTTGCTTTTTGTTAGCTTGTGAAACTTTGCATGGACATTAGGGATCATATAAATGGGTCTCTGTTTGTAACGATTCCGACGAAACCAGGAATACCCTAACCGGTAGACAATAGTTACGTTATATTTAATGTCGGGTACATGAATTACCATAGTAATTATACGAGAATGCATGGTTCACTGTATTGATTTTACGTGAATATATAATTCATCGTATTGAATATGCGATTAATCGATCGATAGTTATTGAAACCCGAACGAATTGAGGGTTCAATTATAGACAATATCTATAATATTTAGAGATTTTACGAAGCATTAATGCTTCGGGATAAGTAAAGTACGGCACAGAAAAAGAATTTCGATTTAATGGTACGTCGGTGCGTTAAACGAAACCTTTTATACAAAACCGAGCAAGAGACGATCGATCAAGCCGAAAAAGATGCGCAATTATTAATAATATGATGTTTTAAGTTAATGAAAGTCATGGTTTAAGTTTTTAAAGTTTTTAAAGTGGTTTTATATAAATTTCATTTTTAAGCCGAAAACGACCGTTTTAGCCTCGTTTTATGCCGAATTAAACATTTAACCGAAAAATGAACTGAACCAGATTATCCAAAACATTATCTGGATTCCTGAAATCCAAACATGTGGCTAAGAATGGAGAGGTGGGTCCCACCCCACCCCCTTGAAGTTTCGATCGGCTAGGGGTGTTACCCCCAGCCTTATCATTTCTTTTTTCTAAACCAACTAGTGCAAGATCTTCAACTCTCTCCAAATATTGAACTAAAAACCGAGATATGTAGCAATAATAACGAGGTAAAGATCGAGTTATTTACGTGTTCATCTTCGTTTCTTGAGTTTATTTGCAAGAAAATGAGGTTTCAAAGATGAAAACCGATTCTTGCATGATCAAGTGATGTATATGGGTTATACAAGGGATCTTGGTCCAAGAAAATAGTTAAACGAACCAAAAACGAATTTTTACGGTTTAAACTTTAGTTTTGAAACAATAACCAAAACTATAGTGTAAGAGGCTTGATCGTGAGTGTAACTTGCTTGGTATTGTGGTATGTTGATTGTAGGATCTGTGTTTAGTGGTAGATAAAGCGGAAAGACGAGTTTGTATCTTGTAGTGGCGGAAAACAAAAGGTATATTCGGTTTATGTTCGGTATTGGATTTTTGGACAGATTGTGGATGGTTTAGAGTTAGGTTATGAAATTTTACAGAGGTGTTAGATATATGAAAATATGAGTTCTGTGAATATTTGGTAATTTTTGGACAAAGGATGAATATTTGGTGAATTTATTGCTCGGTTTTGGCTAAAAATGGTGAAAAATAGTTAAATATCATGAAAAATTCTGGAAACTTGCAGATAAGCTTTTTATATCATGTAAAAGTCACACAAAAAATTTTAGGTCAGTTGGAGAAGTCTAAGTAGGCTTTTTGGTTAAACGAGTTCAAGGGTTTTCTAGCTCGGTTTTAGTGAAAATGGCATGTAAAGAGAGATTTTGGTTCTGGAAAAATTACAGGGGACTATGTGGATGTCAGGGGACATCCAGGAAAAATTTGGGATTTTTCTAAGGTCGTTTGGTATTTACGACATATTTAGTGTTTAAATGGTGTTTAAAAATAGATAAATAAATTTTAAATATAAAAATTAATTCTGGAAATATTTTTATAAAATTCCCCACTGTCAAAAAGTGATTTGTGCAAAATTTCAAGATTCGAGATTAAACGGATAATTATTTGTGCAAAAACAAACTTTTAAGGCTTAAAACGCGTAAACCGGTAAAGTTCGCCTAAGCGAGCTGACCGGTGTATAAAAACCCTAAAAATGAACTATTTTCATATAATTGAGTTAAACAAGTAAAAATAAATCATTTGAAAATAGTTCGGATGATTTGAGTAATTTTATCCAATAAAACAGTTTCCGGTGCTCTAAAGACGGAAACGGGTCCCGCGGCCAATCGGGGCGTCTAAACCGAGCTCTAATTTCACAACTTTAATTAAATTATCAGTCAACCACTCTTTTCAGGTCGTGTGTGACCAAACTCATTTTTGAAACGTAAAAACGGATAACCGTGCTACGCAAAACGGGAAAAACGACTAATAGTAATTTTGACTAGTAAACTCTAAACGATATCACAATCTGAGTCCGGAGAAGTGTTCTGGGTTAACATTGCCCCCGGAAACGGGTACAGTTCTGGGTTAACATTGCCCCCGGAACGGGTACAGTACTGGGTTAACAGTGTCCCCAGATGTACCGGTTAACACGGTTAAAGCTGTATTAATAGTGATTGTATAGTAACGATCGTAGAGATCATATTACAGATTGGACGTGTTAACTGATAATGATTGTTGTTACCTGCTTGCATGTGCTAAGGTGAGTTTCACGAACCCCTTTTTCTGAATTGTTTTTAAATATTTTCCCGGGGCGGAATCATGTTACTCCTGAAATGTTTAAGCACATACTGAACGCATGGATTTGCGTGGATTTATATATATTTTATTGTACGGGAATCGTACGGAAATGTACTAAGATGGTAATTGTCTGAGTTGCTAACATTCTAAGGCCCCGGAACACGAGTGATTAACTGAAAGCCGGTAGAGTGTGGATAGTACTATTGGTCTGACAAACCCAACTGGTCCGGCATGGATTTGCTGATGTTTCCCAGCCAGTTGCACATGTCTATTTTGTTGTTATTTATTTTGCTATGTAATGTTAGACATAGCGGTTTGGGGCAGGTCCGTGGGCGGGGGATATGCCACGGGGGTTGTGTGTGATATTCAGAGGTTTCACTTGTGGGCTCAGCATAATTACATCGATAATATTATATTATGATATGGTTTTATCATGGTTTACTCAAATTGTGAAACTCACCAACTATTCGTAGTTGACCCGTTTTCTCACATGCTTTTCAGGTACAATTATGATGAAGTGATTGCTTACGTGCTAAGTGCTTGATGTGTGTAAGATTTGCATGCGGGATGTTAGGATACATTATAATAAATAGAATTATGTATCGTATTGTATGATGTGTGTATCACCTAGACGGTAATGAAATAGGAGATAATGTAATTTGAAGTATATTAATGTATTCAGTCTTCTTTATAAACAATGTGGTTGATATCAGAAGTGTCTGTTGCATCCCGTTTACGTTTCTGCTGCGGTTACGGGGTGTTATAGAAGTTGGTATCAGAGCCATTGGTTATAAAGAATTAGGATGTCTTTAAAAGATACCTAAAATATAACCAGCAGCTCAAGTATTATAGGATCTGAATATCAACTAATAATATATGGTGACGAGTAACGGGATGAACTCGGTCGGACAAGTGAGTTATTATGGTCCGGAACATAATAACAGACTTGTCTGCACGAGGGAATTCAGGGGAAGTCACGGGGTACATTAATAGGTAAAAAATGGCAACATATGTGTAAAGTATATAATATTATTTATGCGTGCTAAGGTGTATATATATATGTATGTACATATCTTGTGGGTACATGTATTGAGAAATAGGACCAGGATAAGGAACCGGGGGATGAAATAATAAAAGTACCGAGGATGCTGAAATTTCTAGAGCATCGGTTGATGATAAGTCTGACTTATCGGGCCATAGTTATGATAGTACCAAAGTAGCTCTCCCGTTTGACATTAACCAGAAATATCTAGTAACCGTCACTCCGAACCAAAATTGATAAATCCCTTACTTTACCAACACCGGTACCGTATATCCTAATAACCCCTTATGTTCACCCGAACCGCCGACCCTCACGTACGGACGGAGTTGTACCTGAAACCATTCTTATCCCATTAAGGTAAAAAAAAAAATAAAAAAAAAATAATAATAAATTTGATAATAAATGAGCAGATAAAAAAAATATATAATATATAGAAATATATATGTGTATTTCTCACTCTCAAACATATGAGACATACCACCTCCAGATCGAGAATTACCGATTTTAGCGAACCTAGAACGCCTGAGGTCATTGACTGAGCAAGTGATAGAGTTTCCCATAATAGTAATTGACAATATTTGAAGGCAACATGGGTTGCGCGATTACCTCGAACCTTGCAACTCCCTATGTTATCCTTACATCCGTTAGATGCCTATACCCATGTATACTCGAATAGAATGATTACCCATACACAAAGAGGTGTTGGAATCATTATAGCATAGTTGGCTGTTCGTTCGTAGGTGGTATACCGTGTATGCCGGATATACAAATAGACACGGATATTATAACTCCGTGGTACGTAATCGTTTGGTGCTCACGGTGAGCATGTATCGGTTATCTGACATGCAGAAGGATATTGAAATCAAGCATATTAAACATTAATCTTTGTTGAGAAAGATTTATATGTCAGTGGTGACAAGGGTTATGAAACATATTTAAACGTTAACCGACGTCAGGTTAAATCCATATGTTATTATATTTGTGGGACATAGATACTAGATACTGGTATGTGTAATATGTATGATAATATTTGGTGTGTATGTGTACCTGCTGTTATGATTGAGCTGGTAACGAGTTATACGGTGAGATTAGTATTGATTACTGCGTACGGGATGGTACGGCAGAATGACATAAAAAGAGTAACTCCAAGGATGGAGATTGATATGATTCAGTTGATTGCTCAAAGGTAGCAGATAATGATACTGAATGTCGTATCACAGATCATTGCTAGTGTTGATGCAAATGTGATCGCAGAATTATAGATCGAGCAATCACATGAATATGAATATTTCAATTCTTAGTGGTATTACTAAGAGTGATAATGTCCCACCGAATACTATTATGACTACAAGTATTAGTTATAAACTAAACATGAATAGTAGTCGTAATGAATTAGATCCGGTATAAAGGATATGTTTGTTGGTTGTGTTAAGGAAATTATTAATAGTTTACTGATGGTAAAAGGAGGAATAGATTAGCGAGGGGATAGAAAAGATCAAAATGGTTAAGGATATTGGTACGAGTCTAGAACATTGTGTAGTGAAATATGCTACAGATATGTTGGTAGATTATGTTGTATCGTGATGGAACATGATGGTACAAAATTATAGTTAGAAAATTGTGACTCAGACGATATGGTTAGAATTTAAACTTCTTGTGCTAGAGCACTTTTATTCGAGTAATTAAGTTCAGAGATTGGAAACTGAGCTATGGAAGATAGAAATGTTGTGTACTGATCACTTAGAACACGCTAATCGTTTGAAGGAATTGTCATGTCTGGTAACATGGCTAATTACTCCTGAAACTAAGCAAAGTGAGCGCTATATTGGGAACTAACTCCATCGATAAGGAGTATAGTCAATCCTGTAAAATATACAACCTTTGGAAGGGTTGTGTCACAAGCCAGCATTGATATATTTGACTCTATGGGAAGCGGAATGGAAGGACGTTAGGTGAGACGTCGAGTGTTAAAGAAGAGAAATGATAAAGGTATAGTGCAAGATAGGCCTTTGAATAAGTAGGTATGTCCTACAACCCAGAATTATACTAAGACTAGTTCTGGTGTGAAAACATGAACCGCATGAAGGGTCCTTCCCTAAATGTGGAATATATGGTTATCGGCAGGAAGAAGAATGTCGAGTGATAGTAGGCCACAGGTGTGGTAAAGATGGACGTATTGCCCCATTTGTAGAACCAATTGAAGCCATGTGAACCGGCAACCCCAACCCATTCGTCTACAACCACTCCGAACCCAACAACTTCAATAACAATCCATCCAAAGAAACCAAATTATGCCAAACAGTTGTACTTGCTATGAATGTGGCAGTACAGAACGTTTCAAGAGAAATTGCCCAAAGTTGAACCAAGGTGTCGTTGGAAGATGAACCTCATGACAAGCATCAACCTCTGATCAAGCAAGGAGCCGTGCTTTTGTGAGTAATTCCAATAAAGCACGTCATGATCCAAAGGTGGTATTAAGTATGTTGTAGTTTTAAATCAATAGGCTTCAGTAATATTTTTTCGGTCGCCGATAGAAGTTAGTTCCTGTTAATCTCCTATCATTTGGAAAGATACCGATTAGTGAAACTATAGAACCCTATACTGTAGAATCGCTAACGGTAAACCCCTAATGGTTAACTAAATTGTTCGGAATTGTCCTATTATTCTGAACGATTAACCTTTCGTTATTGAACTACGACCAGTAAAATTAAGAAGTTTTGACGTAATAGTTAACATGGATTGGCTATGTAACACCCCGTAACCGCAGCGGAAACGTAAACGGGATGCAACAGACACGTCTGATATCAACAGCATTGCTTATAAAGAAAACACCACTACATTAATTTACATCATATTACATTGGGAGTAGGATGACTATTTCGATCTGAGATCATTGAAAATGGTACTCCACGACGAGATACCATTTCACCATTAGGAATTTGGGCGAGAATTCATTGTGGTAAACGTCATAGATTGGAATGAAATGCGAGGATGGGTTAATCGATCCGCGATTACCCAATTGTCCTCATGCCTTTGATATATCTTGGGAATTCGCGTCCCGAAATCCAATGTAATTTATTCCCACTATCATTGGCGAATTTTCTGTCGTTGTGGCGTTCCCAAGGGTTTTCGGTATGTAGCCTTATCTCTTGCACAATTTAAATATTCACCAACATACGTAACCATATCTTTCTCCAAACTTGGCCGTTAATAAAATCCTTTCAGATATTCGTATCATCAATAGTCTAATCCGATCCCGGATGTATGGAATATTTCGATCTATGCGCTTCGTCCATGATTAATTCACGAAGGTCATGGAGGGTCGGGATCCAAACCCGATCTTTGAAATAGAGAATTTCGTCCACGCGCTGTTCGAAATTCTTCTCGTTGCCGTAAAATTCCTTCTTTTCCAATTGTTCCTCCTTCAAGGCCTCACGTTGAGCGACTCGAATCAGGTTCGAAGGTTCGACTGGACTATCATCCCCAGCACTTGCACTCGCAATGGCTTAACCCGATCTTTCTTACTCAAGGCATCAGCTACGGCGTTAGCCTTGCCAGGGTGATAACGGATGTCACAGTCATAATCGCTTAACAACTCGACCCATCTTTGTTGCCCCATATTTAGTTCTTTCTGATCGAATATGTGATGCACACTTTTATGATCGGTGAAGATGGTGCACTTCGTAGCGTAGAGACAATGTCCCCACATTTTAAGTGCATAGATAACCGCTCCCAGTTCTAAGTCGTGAGTAGTGTAATTTTACTCGTGTACTTTTAACTGTCGGGAAGCATAGCTATAACCCTAATATACTGCGTCAGCACGCATCCTAACCCTTTACGCGATGCGTCACAATTACGCGGCAAAACCATCGTCTCCATGGGGGAGACTTAAAATCGGCGCTTGGCACAATTTTAACGGTTTCTATCATATTTGGATCTTTGCGTAATCCTTGTTGCTTTACAACATGACCAAGGGATTATTCCTTCTTTATTCAAAATCACATTTCGAAAACTTCGCGTATAGCTCATCTTGCTTTAACACTTCCACAATTTTCCTTAACCGTCGATCGTGCTCTTCCTTACGTTGCAAATATATCAAAATATTATCAATGAATGCTATGACAAATTTGTCAAAATAAAGTTTACAGACTCGATTCATGAGTTCTATGAATACTGCCTGCGCATTTGTTAACCCGAAAGGCATAACTAAGAATTCAAAATGGCCGTAGTGAGTCCGAAACACGGTCGTTGCAACGTCTTCCTCTTGGATCTCTCATTTGGTGATAACTATATCCACGATCAATTTTCCTAAAAATAATTCGTCCCTTGCAGTTGGTTAAACAGATCATTCTTTTCGAAGAAGTGAGCACCTACTCTTGATCGTCATTTTATTCAATTCTCCCTAATCAACACATATCTTAACACTTCCGTCCTTCATTTCCCAATTAAAACTGGTGCACCCCATGGTGACTAATTAGGTCGTATAAATCTTATCCAACAATTCTTGTAACTGATTGGATAATTCTTGCATCTCGGACGGTGCAAGTCGGCAGGATGCTTTAGCAACAGAGCCAGCTTGAGACATTAATCGATTCTGAATTCGACCTGTCGGGTTGGCGGTACTCCAGGGAGTTCTTTTGGGAAAACTTGTGGAAATTTGCGCACCACCGGGATATCTTCTATATGTTTTCTTTTAAATACTTTGGCAATCACGTTTGTTAAATACACCACGTCTTCTTGTCGTAAATATTATAACATCTCAAGATGAGATTTGAGTGGCAACATAATACCGTACACTTTTCTCTGTATTTAATTGCTTCATCGTCCGAAAGAGAGCTTCTAATCATCTTCTTTTCGTATTTGATTTCTGCTTCATGTTGAGTTAGCCAATCCATGCTAACTATTACGTTAAAACTTCTTTGCTTTACTGGTCGTAGGTCAATAAGAAAGGTTAATCGTTCAGAATAATAGGACAATTCCGTACAATTTAGTTAACCATTAGGGATTTACCGTTAGCGATTCTACAGTATAGGGTTCTATAGTTTCACTAATCGGTATCTTTCCAAAGGGTAGGAGGTTAGCAGGAACTAACTTCTATCGACGACCATAAAAATATCGCTGAAGCCTATTGATTTAAAACTACAACGTACTTAATATCACTTTTGGATCATGACGTGCTTTATTTGAATTACTCACAAAAGCACGGCTCCTTGCTTGATCAGAGGTTGATGCTTGTCATGAGGTTCATCTTCCACGACACCTTGGTTCAACTTTGGGCAATCTCTCTTGAAACGTTCTGTACTGCCACATTCATAGCAAGTACAACTGTTTGGCTTAATTTGATTTCTTCGGATGGATTGTTATTGAAGTTGTTGGGTTCGGAGTAGTTGTACATGAATGAGTTGGGGTTGCTGGTTCTCATGGCTTCAGTTGGTTCTACGAATGGGGCATTACGTCCATCTTTACCATACCTGTGGCCTACTATCACCCGACATTCTTCTTTCTGCCGATAACTATATTTTCTACATTTAAGGAAGGACCCTTCATGCGGTTCATGTTTCACACCAGAACTAGTCTCAGTATAATTCTGGGTTGTAGGACATACCTACTTATTCAAAGGCCTATCCTGCACTATGCCTTTATCACTTCTCTTCTGTAACACTCAACGTCTCACCTAATGTCCTTCCAGACCACTTCTCATAGAGTCAAATATATCAATGCTGGCTTGTGACACAACCCTTCCAAAGGTTGTATATTTTACAGGATTGACTATACTCCTTATCGATGGAGTTAGTCCCCAATATAGTTCTCACTTCGCTTAGTTTCAGGAGTAATTAGCCATGTTACCAGACATGACAATTCCTTCAAATGGTTAGCGTGTTCTATGTGATCAGCACACAACATTTCTAACTTTCATAGCTCAGTTTCCAATCTCTGAGTTTAATTACTCGAAATAAAGTGCTCTAGCACAAGAATTTTTAAATCCTGACCATATCATCTGAGCAATAATTTTCTAAATATACTTTTGTACCATCGTGTTCCATCACAATACAACATAATCTACCAACATATCTATAGCATAATTCACTACACAATGTTCTATCCTCTTACCAATATCCTTAACCATTTCGTTCTTTTCTATCCCCTCGCTAATCTATTCCTCTCTTTACCATCAGTAAACTATTAATAATTTCTTTAACACAACCAACAAATATATCCTTCATACCGGATTTAATTCATTACGACTACTATTCATGTTTACTTTAAAACTAATACTTGTAGTCATAATAGTATCCGGTGGGACATTATCACTCTTAGTAATAACACTAAGAATTGAAATATTCATAATCATGTGATTGCTCGATCTATAATTCTGTGATCACATTTGCATCAACACTAGCAGTGATCTGTGATACGACGTTCGGTATCATCATCTGCTATCTTTGAGCAATCAACTGAATCATATCAATCTCCATCATTGTAGTTACTCTTTTTATGTCATTCTGCCGTACTCATCCCGTACGCAGTAATCAATACTAATCTCACCGTATAGCTCGTTGCCAGCTCAATCATAACAACAGGTACACATACACACCAAATATTATCATATATATTACACATACCGGCATCAAGCATATATATGTCCCATAAATATAATAACATACGGACTTAACCTGACGTCGGTTAATGTTTAAATATGCTTCATAACCCTTGTCACCAACTGACATATAGATTTTTCTCAACAAAGATTATCGTTTAATATACTTGATTTCAATATCCTTCTGCATATCAGCATAACCGATACATGCTCATCGTGAGCACCGAACGATTACGTACCACGGAGTTATAATATCCGTGTCTATTCGTATATCCGGCATACACAGTATACCTCCTACGAACGAACAACCAACTATGCCATAATGATTCCAACACTTCTTTGTGTATAGGTAATCATTCTATTCGAGCATACATGGGTGTAAACATCTAACGGATGTAAGGATAACATAGGAAGTTATTAGAATAGGCAGTACCGGTGTTGGTAGGGTATGGGATTTATCAATTTTTGGTTGGGAGTGACGGTTACTAGACATTTCTGGTTAATGTCAAATGGGAGATTTGATTTGGTACCATCATAACTATAACCCGATAAGTCCGACTTATCACCAACCGATGCTCTAGAAATTTCAGCATCCTCGGTACTTTTTATTATCACATCCCCCGGTTCCTTATCCGGGTCTTATTTCCCAATACTTGAACCCACAAGATATGCACACGTATATATATATACACACTAGCACATATAAATAATATTATATACTGTACACATATGTTGCCATTTTTACCTATTAATGTACCCAGTGACTTCCCCTGAATTCCCTCGTGCGGACAAGTCTGTTATTATGTTCCGGACCATAATAACTCACTTGTCCATTCAAGTTCATCCAGATCCCGTCACTATATATTATTAGTTGATATTCAGATCCTATAATACTTGAGCTACTGGTTATATTTTAGGTATCTTTTAAAGACATCCTAATTCTTTTATAACCAATGGCTCTGATACCAAGTTCTGTAACACCCCGCAACCGCAGCGGAAACGTAAACGGGATGCAACAGACACCTCTGATATCAACCACATTGTTTATAAAGAAAACTGAATGCATTAATATACTTCAAATTACATTATCTTGTATTTCATTACCGTCTAGGTGATACACACATCTTACAATACGATACATAATTCTATCTGTTATAATGTATCCTAATATCCCGCACACAAATCTTACACACATCAAGCACTTAGCACGTAAGCAATCACTTCATCTAAATTGTACCTGAAAAGCATGTGAGAAAACGGGTCAACTACGAATAGTTGGTGAGTTTCACAATTTTAGTAAACCATGATAAATCCATATCATAATATAATAATATCGATGTAATTATGCTGAGCCCACAAGTGAGAACTCTGTTAATCCCAAAACATATCGATTAACCTCCGGGAACTCTGTTACCCCAGAATACTTCCAATCACCTCTGGGAACTCTGTTACCCCAGAAACACATTTAATAACCTCTGGGAACTCTGTTACCCTAGAAACACATTTAATAACCTCTGGGAACTCTGTTACCCCAGAAACACATTTAATAACCTCTGGGAACTCGGTTACCCTAGAACACTGTTTCGGGCCTTACACTGTTAGCAACTCAGACAATTACCATCTTAATTCATTACCGTACGATTCCCGTACAATAAAAATTATATAAATACGTTCATTTCCATGCGATCAGCATGTACTTAAATACTTTGATAAAAACATGTTTTCCGCCCCGGGAAAATATTTAAAACAGTTCAGTAAAAAGGGCTCGTGAAAACTCACCTTAGCACATGCAAGTAGGTAACAACAATCAATATCAGTTAACTCGTCCAATCTGTAATATGATCCCTACGTCATTATTATACAATTATTGTTTATATAATCTTTAATCTTATCAATCGGTACACCTGGGGCACTGTCAACCCAGCACTGTACCCGTTCTGGGGGCAAGGTTAACCCAGAAACACTTCTCCGGACTCAGATTGTGGTGTCGTTTAGAGTTCCAAGGTCACAACTACTATTAGCCATTTTTCTCGTTTTGCGTGCCTTGCACTGTTATCCGTTTTTATGTTTCAAAAATGAGTTTGGTCACACACGACCCGAAAATAGTGGTTGACGGATAATTTAATTAAAGATGTGAAATTATAGCTCGGTTAAGACGTCCCGATTGGCCGCGTGACCCGTTTCCGTCTTTGGCGTACCGGAAACTATTAAAATAGATTAAAATTACTCAAATCATCCGAATTATTTTCGGATGATTTATTTTTACTTGTTTAGCTCATTTATATGAAAATAGTTCATTTTTAGGGTTTTTGTACATCAGTCAGCTCGCTTAAGCGAACTTCACCGGTTTACGCGTTTTACTTTAAAAGTTTGATAATTAGCACAAATAATTATCCGTTTACTCTCGGATCTTGAAATTTTGCACAAATCACTTTTTAACAGTGGGGAATTTTATAAAAATATTTCCAGAATTAATTCTTATATTTAAAATTTACTTATCTATTTTTAAACACCATTTAAACACTAAATATGTCGTAATTACCAAACGATCTTAGAAAAATCCCAAATTTCTTCTGGATGTCCCCTGCCATCCACATAGTCCCCTGTAATTTTTCCAAAACCAAAATCTTCTTTTAAATGCCATTTTTACTAAAACCGAGCTAGAAATCCCTAGAACTCGTTTAACCGAAAAGCCTACTTAGACTTCTCCAACGGACCTCAAATTTTGTGTGTGACTTATACATGATATGAAAAGTTTATCCACAATTTTTCAGAATTTTTCATGATATTTAACTATTTTTCACCATTTTTGGCCAAAACCGAGCATTAAATTCACCAAATATTCATCCTTCATCCAAAAATTACCAAAAATTCACAGAACTCATATTTCCATGTGTTTAACACCTCTGTAAAATTTCGTGACCTAACTCTAAACGACCAACAATCTGTCCAAAAACACATACACCGACAAAAACCGAATATACCTTTCGTTTTCCGCCACTACAAGCTACAAACTCATCTTTCCGCCTTATCTACCACTAAATACAGAGCCTACAAATAACATACCACAATACCAAGCAAGTTACACTCACGATCAAGCCATTTCTTTCATGGTTACGGTTATGATACTAAAACAAAGATTTAACCGTAATAATTTGTTTTTGACTCTTTTAACTCCTTTCTTGGACCAAGATCCCTTGTATAACTTGTATACATCACTTGATCATGCAAGAATCGGTTCCATCTCGGGTTTTCACCCTTTTTCACTTGGAAACCTCATTTTCTTGAAAGAAAACTCAAGAAACAAAGATAAACACGTACATAACACGATCATTACCTCGTTATTCTTGCTAGAATTGTCGGTTTTTGGATTATGAACTAGAGAGAAATGAAGGATGTTGAGTTTGGATTGTGTAAAAAAGAAAAATGAATGTTTTGGTGGTGTTGGAGTCCGATCGGACTAGGTTAAGGGGTGGGGTGGGACCCACAAGTCCATTCTTGGCCACTCATTTGGATTGTGTAATCCGGATAATGTTGTGGATAATCTGGTTCAGTTCGTGTCTCGGTTAAATGTTTAATTCGACTTAAAACGAGGCCAAAACGGTCGTTTTTCGGCTTAAAAATAAAATTTATATAAAACTGATTTAAAAACTTTAAAAACTTAAACCATGACATTTATTGACTTAACACATCGTATTGTCGATAATTGTGCATTTTTTTTTCGGCTTGATCGATCGTCTCTTGCTTGGTTTGATGTTAAAGGTTTCGTTTATCGTACCGACGTACTAATAAATCGAAATCCTTATTCTGTGCCTTAATCCACTTATCCCGAAGCTTTAATACTTCGTAACATTACTAAATATCATTTATCTCGTCTCTATTTGAACCCTCGATTCATTCGGGTTTCAATAACTATCGATCGTTTGATCACAGATTCAATACGGTGAATTATATATTTACGTACAATCAATACAATGAACCATGTATTCTCGTATAGTTACCATGATAACTCATGTACCCGACATTACATATGACGTAACTAACGTCTACCGGTTAGGGTATACCTGATTTTGTCGGAATCGTTACACGTATGTTGGTGAATATTTAAGTTATGCAAGAGATAAGACAGAACACCGAAAACCCTAGGGAACGCCACAACGACAGAAAATTCGCCAATGATAGTGGGAATAAATTACAATGGATTTCGGGACGCAAATTCCCAAGATATATCAAAGGCATGAGATAAATTGGGTAAACGCGGATCGATTAACCAATCATCGCATTTCATCCCAATCCATGACGATTACCGCAATGAATTCTCGCCCAAGTTCATGATGGTGAAACAGTATCTCGTCGTGGAGTACCATTTTCAATTATCTCAGATCGAAATAGTCATCCTACTTCCATTATTGGAAGGCGGGGAAGGAAGCATCGAGAGCTTGAAGCTTTCTATGGGTGAAGTAATTATCACCAATTTGTTAAATTGAAAATGGGCATCACTCAAGCCATAATATTTGAATTGATTCGAGAAACAACCAATCGGATTTATAATATTTAAGATAAGTTGAAAGCAGCGCGAGATTGGCAAAGGATTTATGCCAACATTCATAGGAAACCATTGTCACTGGAAAGAGGTGGCAAGGCATTTTTAAGGCATCACCTTAGAAAGGTGATATAAGGTTTGGCAAAACCAAAAATAGCTCCTTAATATATTGGACCTCATGAGACTATCTCCATGATTGGTCATTTAGTTTATCGATTAAAGTACTCCAGGGGCTAAGTACTATACATGATGTTTTGCCATGTATACGGATTGAAAAGTACCTAAGCGTCGAGGAAACGAAAGTACCAGTAATGGAGGTACTCATAGAAGACATGCCTGATATCATAAATAATTCCGTAGAGATAGTAGACGGGAAAACTAAACAGTTTGGACACACCAAGCTTTGTTGATTAAGATTAAGTGGAATTCACAGCGAGAACCAGATTATACCTGGTAACGCGAGGGTGAATTCTGAAGAAAAAACCCCCACCTTTCTCTCGGAAAGGGATAGTGGGCGTGTAAAATTTCGAGGACGAAATTTCTTAACGGGGGGAGAATGTAACAATTCCGACGAAACCAGGAATACCCTAACCGGTAGACAATAGTTACGTTATATTTAATGTCGGGTACATGAATTACCATAGTAATTATACGAGAATGCATGGTTCACTGTATTGATTTTACGTGAATATATAATTCATCGTATTGAATATGCGATTAATCGATCGATAGTTATTGAAACCCGAACGAATCGAGGGTTCAATTATAGACGATATCTATAATATTTAGAGATTTTACGAAGCATTAATGCTTCGGGATAAGTAAAGTACGGCACAGAAAAAGAATTTCGATTTAATGGTACGTCGGTGCGTTAAACGAAACCTTTTATACAAAACCGAGCAAGAGACGATCGATCAAGCCGAAAAAGATGCGCAATTATTAATAATATGATGTTTTAAGTTAATGAAAGTCATGGTTTAAGTTTTTAAAGTTTTTAAAGTGGTTTTATATAAATTTCATTTTTAAGCCGAAAACGACCGTTTTAGCCTCGTTTTATGCCGAATTAAACATTTAACCGAAAAACGAACTGAACCAGATTATCCAAAACATTATCTGGATTCCTGAAATCCAAACATGTGGCTAAGAATGGAGAGGTGGGTCCCACCCCACCCCCTTGAAGTTCCGATCGGCTAGGGGTGTTACCCCCAGCCTTATCATTTCTTTTTTCTAAACCAACTAGTGCAAGATCTTCAACTCTCTCCAAATATTGAACTAAAAACCGAGATTTGTAGCAATAACAACGAGGTAAAGATCGAGTTATTTACGTGTTCATCTTCGTTTCTTGAGTTTATTTGCAAGAAAATGAGGTTTCAAAGATGAAAACCGATTCTTGCATGATCAAGTGATGTATATGGGTTATACAAGGGATCTTGGTCCAAGAAAAGAGTTAAACGAACCTAAAACGAATTTTTACGGTTTAAACTTTAGTTTTGAAACAATAACCGAAACTATAGTGTAAGAGGCTTGATCGTGAGTGTAACTTGCTTGGTATTGTGGTATGTTGATTGTAGGATCTGTGTTTAGTGGTAGATAAAGCGGAAAGACGAGTTTGTATCTTGTAGTGGCGGAAAACAAAAGGTATATTCGGTTTATGTTCGGTATTGGATTTTTGGACAGATTGTGGATGGTTTAGAGTTAGGTTATGAAATTTTACAGAGGTGTTACATATATGAAATATGAGTTCTGTGAATTTTTGGTAATTTTTGGACAAAGGATGAATATTTGGTGAATTTAATGCTCGGTTTTGGCTAAAAATGGTGAAAAATAGTTAAATATCATGAAAAATTCTGGAAACTTGCAGATAAGCTTTTTATATCATGTAAAAGTCACACAAAAAATTTTAGGTCAGTTGGAGAAGTCTAAGTAGGCTTTTTGGTTAAACGAGTTCAAGGGTTTTCTAGCTCGGTTTTAGTGAAAATGGCATGTAAAGAGGGATTTTGGTTCTGGAAAAATTACAGGGGACTATGTGGATGTCAGGGGACATCCAGGAAAAATTTGGGATTTTTCTAAGGTCGTTTGGTATTTACGACATATTTAGTGTTTAAATGGTGTTTAAAAATAGATAAATAAATTTTAAATATAAAAATTAATTCTGGAAATATTTTTATAAAATTCCCCACTGTCAAAAAGTGATTTTTACAAAATTTCAAGATTCGACATTAAACGGATAATTATTTGTGCAAAAACAAACTTTTAAGGCTTAAAACGCGTAAACCGGTAAAGTTCGCCTAAGCGAGCTGACCGGTGTATAAAAACCCTAAAAATGAACTATTTTCATATAATTGAGATAAACAAGTAAAAATAAATCATCTGAAAATAATTCGGATGATTTGAGTAATTTTATCCGATAAAACAGTTTCCGGTGCACTAAAGACGGAAACGGGTCCCGCGGCCAATCGAGGCGTCTAAACCGAGCTCTAATTTCACAAAATTAATTAAATTATCAGTCAACCACTCTTTTCGGGTCGTGTGTGACCAAACTCATTTTTGAAACGTAAAAACGGATAACCGTGCTAGGCACGCAAAACGGGAAAAACGACTAATAGTAATTTTGACTAGTAAACTCTAAACGATATCACAATCTGAGTCCGAAGAAGTGTTCTGGGTTAACATTACCCCCGGAAACGGGTACAGTTCTGGGTTAACATTGACCCCGGAACGGGTACAGTACTGGGTTAACAGTGTCCCCAGATGTACCGGTTAACACGGTTAAAGCTATATTAATAGTGATTGTATAGTAACGATCGTAGAGATCATATTACAGATTGGACGTGTTAAATGATAATGATTGTTGTTACCTGCTTGCATGTGCTAAGGTGAGTTTCACGAGCCCCTTTTTCTGAATTGTTTTTAAATATTTTCCCGGGGCGGAAGCATGTTACTCCTGAAATGTTTAAGTACATACTGAACGCATGGATTTGCGTGGATTTATATATATTTTGTTGTACGGGAATCGTACGGAAATGTACTAAGATGGTAATTGTCTGAGTTGCTAACATTCTAAGGCCCCGGAACACGAGTGATTAACTGAAAGCCGGTAGAGTGTGGATAGTACTATTGGTCTGACAAACACAACTGGTCCGGCATGTATTTGCTGATGTTTCCCAGCCAGTTGCACATGTCTATTTTGTTGTTATTTATTTTGCTATGTAATGTTAGACATAGCGGTTTGGGGCAGGTCCGTGGGCGGGGGATATGCCACGGGGGTTGTGTGTGATAGTCAGAGGTTTCACTTGTGGGCTCAGCATAATTACATCGATAATATTATATTATGATATGGTTTTATCATGGTTTACTCAAATTGTGAAACTCACCAACTATTCGTAGTTGACCCGTTTTCTCACATGCTTTTCAGGTACAATTAAGATGAAGTGATTGCTTACGTGCTAAGTGCTTGATGTGTGTAAGATTTGCATGCGGGATGTTAGGATACATTATAATAAATAGAATTATGTAACGTATTGTATGATGTGTGTATCACCTAGACGGTAATGAAATAGGAGATAATGTAATTTGAAGTATATTAATGTATTCAGTTTTCTTTATAAACAATGTGGTTGATATCAGAAGTGTCTATTGCATCCCGTTTACGTTTCCGCTGCGGTTACGGGGTGTTACACTGTTCAAATTTGGTAATTTTTCGATAAACGGATAATATTTGGCGAATTTATTTTGTTTATTGGCGTTTATTCGGGAGAAATAGGTAAACTTCATGAAAAATTATGAAATTTGGTTTGGAACCCATAAATGTTTTGTTAAGATCACTGGTAAAGTTTGAGAACATTTGATGATGTCTAAGTATTAATTGTGCAATTGTGTTTTAATCGAGTGTTAATAGCCGAAAAACGCGCTAAAATGCATTTTAGCCAAAGAGGTAGATTCTGGAGATTTTTCAGGGGCTATGTGTTGATATTGATACCATTTGGAAAAATTATCGGATTTTTTGGATGTCGTTTGGTATAAACGGGCTATTTATTACTTAATTATAACAAATTAAATAAATTTTTATAAGTAGATAACTAATCATAAAATTTCTGAAAATATTTTTATTAAACTCTCCATATTTTAATTTAGTTTTACAAAAATTTCCATAATTTATATAAAAGTACATAATTAGTTATCATTAATCAAAGATTTAAACTATAATTGTTTTAACGAAACCGGCAGTTTTGTGTTTAACGGACTGACTGGTATGTCAAAATATCAAAGGTGGCCAAATATCTTATTTTTGGATGAATTTGATAAAAACGAACTTTTTACGAGAATTCCGAATAATTCGGGTGGATTGTACGCGTTTTGTATAATCAAACCCGTGTGAAAACGGAAACGAACCCTGCGATCAATCCAGATACCGAAACTTCAAAATTCTTTCATAAAGAACAATCATTTTATCAATCAATATGTTTACTTAAGTTTGTGTGATCTTACCTGATCCCGAAACGCATAAACGATCAACTTGGTTAGGCTCGGAAAACGGTGAAACTGAGCCAAATATGGTTTTGAACATTCCATAGTGTACAACGTCACAATCTAAAACTATGGTCATGTTATGGGCCTAACAGCTATACCCAGACTAGTTATACAGCCCAATTTGGCTTAAACACTGTACTAGTATTAACAGTACGATACCGGTTATAGGAGTCAAGTTTTAATCGAGGAACATTACTTAGTGATACATATTACCAGCATGAACTACGAAAAGTGACTTTCACGACCCCCACTTTCTAAACTGTTTTACGAACTTTTGGGGCTGAAAACATGTTTACGTATACTTACTTGAAATCGTGTGATGAAAAAAATCATAAAAATCAAGTAAAATCATGTTTTGATGTTAAGCATGTCTACAAAGCAGAAACATATTGATTTTTGGTCAAAAACGCGGATTAGAACATGAATACGATGTTTTTACGTTTTGAAAGTTCGGTTTTGAAACCAAAACTGAAACCCTAACTAACAAGGCTGTTCAATGGATGATTTATGCTTGGTTTGATGTTATATGATATGTAAATACTCTGAGTTTGCAACCCAAGACCCGGAGAGTCGTTTAAACTAGCAAAAATCACCGAAAACCGACAAGGCAATACCGTATTACTCGTTTAGGGGCTGTTTAGTATTAGATTGTTTCTTGCTTTTTGTTAGGTTGTGAAACTTTGCATGGATATTTGTGATCATATAAATGAGTCTCTGTTTCAAATTTAGTAATTTTTCGATAAACAGAGAATATTTGGCGAATTTATTTTCGTTTATTCGGGAGAAATAGGTAAACTTCATGAAAATTATGAAATTTGGTTTGTAACCCATAAATGTTTTTTTTTAAGATCACTGGTAAAGTTTGAGAACATTTGGTGATGTCTAAGTATTAATTGTGCAATTGTGTTTTAATCGAGTGTTAATAGCGGAAAAACGCGCAAAAATGCATTTTAGCCAAAGAGGTAGATTCTGGAGATTTTTCAGGGGCTATGTGTTGATATTGATACCATTTGGAAAAATTATCGGATTTTTTGGATGTCGTTAGGTATAAACGGGCTATTTATTACTTAATTATAACAAATTAAATAAATTTTTATAATTAGATAACTAATCATAAAATTTCTGAAAATATTTTTATTAAATTTTCCATATTTTAATTTAGTTGTACAAAAACTTTCATAATTTATATATAAGTACATAATTAGTTATAATTAATCAAAGATTTAAACTATAATTGTTTTAACGAAACCGGAAGTTTTGTTTTTAACGGACTGACTGGTATGTCAAAATATCAAAAGTTGCCAAATATCGTATTTTTGGATGAATTTGATAAAAACGAACTTTTTACGAGAATTCCGAATAATTCGGGTGGATTGTACGCGTTTTGTATAATCAAACCCGTGTGAAAACGTAAACGAACCCTGCGATCAATCCAGATACCGAAACTTCAAAATTCTTTCATAAAGAAAATCATTTTATCAATCAATATGTTTACTTAAGTTTGTGTGATCTTACCTGATCCCGAAACGCAAAACGATCAACTTGGCTAGGCTCGGAAAACGGTGAAACTGAGCCAAATCTGGTTTTGAACATTTCATAGTGTACAACGTCACAATCTAAGACTATGGTCATGTTATGGGCCTAACAGTTATACCCAGACTAGTTATACAGCCCGATTTAGCTTAAACACTGTACTAGTATTAACAGTACGATACCGGTTATAGGAGTCAAGCTATAATCGAGGAACATTACTTACTGATACATATTACCAGCTTGAACTACGAAAAGGTGACTATCACGACCCCCACTTTCTAAACTGTTTTACGAACTTTTGGGGCTGAAAGCATGTTTACGTATACTCACTTACTTGAAATCGTGTGATGAAGAAAATCATAAAAATCAAGTAAAATCATGTTTTGATGTTAAGCATGTCTACAAAGCAGAAACATATTGATTTTTGGTTTAAAACGCGGATTAGAACATGAATACGATGTTTTTACGGTTTGAAAGTTCGGTTTTGAAACCAAAACTGAAACCCTAACTAACAAGGCTGCTCAATGGATGATTTATGCTTGGTTTGATGTTATATGATATGTAAATACTGAGTTTGCAACCCAAGACCCGGAGAGTCGTTTAAACTAGCAAAAATCAGCGAAAACCGACAAGGTAATACCGTATTACTCGTTTAGGGGTTATTTAGTATTAGGTTGTTTCTTGCTTGTTGTTAGCTTGTGAAACTTTGCATGGACATTAGGGATCATATAAACGAGTCTCTATTCAAATTTGGTAATTTTTCGATAAACGGAGAATATTTGGCGAATTTATTTTCGTTTATTGTCGTTTATTCGGGAGAAATAGGTAAACTTCATGAAAAATTATGTAATTTGGTTTGGAACCCATAAATATTATGTTAAGATCACTGGTAAAGTTTGAGAACATTTGGAGATGTCCAAGTATTAATTGTGCAATTGTATTTTAATCGAGTGTTAATTGCCGAAAAACGCGCAAAAATGCACTTTAGCCAAAGAGTTAGATTTTGGAGATTTTTTGCAGGGGCTATGTGATGATATTGATACCACTTGGAAAAATTATCGGATTTTTTGGATGTCGTTTGGTATAAACGGGCTATTTATTACTTAATTATAACAAATTAAATAAATTTTTATAATTAGATAACTAATCATAAAATATCTGAAAATATTTTTATTAAATTCTCCATATTTTAATTTAATTTTACCAAAATTTCCATAATTTATATGTAAGTACATAATTAGTTATAATTAATCAAAAATTTAAACTATAATTGTTTTAACGAAACCGGCAGTTTTGTGTTTAATGGACTGACTGGTATGTCAAATTATCAAAAGTGGCCAAATATCTTATTTTTGGATGAATTTGATAAAAACGTACTTTTTACAAGAATTCCGAATAATTCGGGTGGATTGTACGCGTTTTGTATAATCAAACCCGTGTGAAAACGGAAACGAACCCTGCGATCAATCCAGATACCGAAACTTCAAAATTCTTTCATAAAGCAAATCATTTTATCAATCAATATGTTTACTTAAGTTTGTGTGATCTTACCTGATCCCGAAACGCATAAACGATCAACTTGGCTAAGCTCGGAAAACGATGAAACTGAGCCAAATCTGGTTTTGAACATTTCATAGTGTACAACGTCACAACCTAAGACTATGGTCATGTTCTGGGCCTAACAGCTATTCCCTGACTAGTTATACAACCCGATTTAGCTTAAACACTGTACTAGTATTAACAGTACGATACCGGTTATAGGAGTCAAGCTATAATCGAGGAACATTACTTACTGATACATATTACCAGCTTGAACTACGAAATGGTGAGTTTCACGACACCCACTTTATAAACTGTTTTACGAACTTTTGGAGTGGAAAGCATGTTTACGTATACTTACTTGATATCGTGTGATGATGTGATTTATCTAAGTACTAACACTTGAAAATCCCCACAAACACAAGTGATTAACTTCGTGCCGTTGACGTGTGGATAGTACTATCGGTTTGATAAACCCAACTGACAGAGCCGGTGGGGTATGCCGGAACATGTTAACCTAGTTGCACATTGTCATTTATACTTATTACATTTGGCTATGTGGTGTTAGACATAGTACATACTTGGGGCAAAGTGGCTGTTAAATGCCAACGGGAGTACATGGGCAAGGGTGCCCAAGCGTGCGAGCTGTCTTGGTTTCACTTGTGGTTTAGTATAATACATCATACACATACATATATACATACGTACTATGAACTTTACGAACTCGTATACTAACTTTGTTCGTACTCGTGAAACATGAAACTCACCAACTAGACGTAGTTGACCCGTTTTAACATGCTTTTCAGGTAACCCGAAGTTGGAATGAATTGCTTACGTGCTTGGTGTTAGAAGCAAAGTTGAGTAGCTGTGAATAAATGCAAATACATAGTAATGAATAAGAAGCCCGTGAACTGGTTATGTGATTTTCATCTAGTTTGTAAACTTAGTACCAAACCAAGTAATATGATGTAAATTAGTTTGTTGAATTTCTTTATAAACAACGTGATTGATACCAGTGTTATCTGTTACATTCTCGTATTACGCTTCCGCAACTACCTAATCGGGGTGTGACTGATTTTTTCAAGTCTTTCCTTTTCATTAGCAGTTTTCAGCTTGGCTCTCTCAAATCCCTTCTCATTTTAAGCATCTTTGGTTTTGTGGTAGAGATCACTGAGTTGCTCAAAATTATAGTTATTTAAATATGTTTCAGAATAGTTGTGCAATCTCAGATACTCCTTAAATCTTTGGCTTTCTTTTTCCTGCTTTGAACCCTTTTGTTTAACATAGGATGACTCAGGTTTTACTAACTTCTTCAGTTTTTCTTTTCTTTTCATTTTGTTAAAGAGTGTTTCAACTGCATCTTTATCTAAACAATAAATCATGTTAGGCTTCATCCCTCTCTCCAACAGATATCCACATTTTCCTCCAAATTTTTTTTCAAAGCTTCAAGCTTTTCAGCTTCCTCATTTTCTTTTACAAATTTTTCTTTTATTTCTTCTCTTTTTCCTTCATAGGCTTCTCTTAGCTTGTCAACATTGAAATGAATCGGATCTTTTTCAGAATACCCATGTTTTCTTAAATATTCTCTGTATTTTTGGGCATCTCTATTCTTTAGTTCCATCTTCTTCTTGATTTCATCTCTCTCTTTCTTCAACCTTTGTTGCAACTGATCATCATTCAAATTAGCTAAGGTTTCAAAGCTTATACCAAAGCTTCTTAATTTCACAACCAAAGGATTTTTCTTTTTAGCATCCAACATTTTCTGCTCAACGTTTTCCCTTTGTTCATCGGTCATTGTGACTTGTGGGGACTCAACATTGACAGTTTCAGCACCTTTTCCCTGATTATCTTCATTATCATCATCAGTTTCATCTTCATCAGAATCAATCTTAGGTTCATTGGGAGTTGGATCCTTAGGGATTGGTACATTAGGCACTCCTTCCACATGTTCATCTGGCCTTAAAGTTTGAAGAGGAATTGCCCTTATGGACTTGCTTCATCATTAGGTGTCTCAACAAAGTATTTATTCTAATCATCCCATTTTCCCTTTTTGGTCTTCAAATCCTCCTTCATACCCTCATCAGTGGATTTCCTCTTTTTTGAATAAGTCTTTTCAAATCTGCCAACATTCACATGTATTTCTGAAGCTTTTGCCAACATCTCTTCAAATGTTTCTTTAGTTTGTTTTTCAGGTTCCTGATGAGACTGGCTTGTAGATTGGTCAAACATACTCACTACCAAGGCTAGGGAGTTATCAACTTCCTCAGCCCTTTTTAAATTAATCAGTGCCTCAATGACAATCTGATCATCAGCCTCTTCTTCATTTATCATCTTAGCAACATTGGCTTGATTGATCAGTGCTTCCTGCTCTGCTAATGCTTCAGAAGACAAGATTTGGGCAAGTATCTCCCTTTCCCTTATCTCTCTTACTACATTTTCAAATTCTCTTCTTGCAGCAGCTGAAGCATCTTCCTCCTCATTCAACAGTTTCTCTTTCACAATATCAGCCTTAAAAGGCTCCTCTTCATAAACCTTTTCCTTTCCTTTCGCCAATCTCCTCTGTACATCTTCTTCATCCTCAAACTGTTGATAATCATCTATTTCTTTTTCAAGTGCTTCCAATTCTGAATCATGCTATACTCTCTTGGAACTTTCTTGTTGTTCAGTTTCTGGTTCAGTGTGTGTATGTTCCTCAGTAGCAGCGTTTTCATCAATGATTTCATCAGTCAGTTCTTCATTTATAATATCAGTCAAAACATCAGTGGCCATATCAGTGGTAGCCACATTCTCTTCATCATTCAACTTTTCAATTCCTTCCCTTGTCTCCTCTTCATCTCTCTTCTCATCATCCTCTTCTCTCCAAACAACGTTCAGCACTTCATTATTAACATCATAGTTTTGTTCTCCTTTATCAGATGAATCTGCCTCATAGTCAACATCCTCCATCCTCTTTTTTTCAATCTCTTCATCATCATCATAAGCATTCAATATGCATGTCAACCCATCAACATTCTCTCCTGCATCCTTCATCGCTATATCATCCTCAACATCAGTTGGCACAATAATATTCTCCCCCTGTTAGGGGCAACTGAGGTCTTCTCAACCTTTTGCTCCAGGGTTTGAATTTTCAACAAAGCTTGGGCCAATTTATCCAGTAGTAATACATTCTCCTTGGTTACCTCCTCATTTCTCTCCCTTAACCTTGCATTCTCCAACATCATATCCAGGTTTCTTTGAAATTGATAGGTTCCAGCAGGAGGGGTTGTTGGTGGTGAGGTAGAGAAAGGTTCAGGTTCAGGTTCAGATTGGTCTTGCTGAATTATTGGAGTAGTGATCGGTTTTGCATTCAAAAATGTTTTCACTGGTTGATGGTAGTGGGTTGATGTTTCGAATAAGAAGGGTTTTGGTATGAGTGATGGTAAATGTGGGTGGTGTAGATGATTCAGGTGGGGTTGGAGTTGTGGTTTGAGTTTGGATAAGGGTAGGCTGGTTTGTTGTACTTGGTTGGGGTGGTGATTGAGTATGGGGTGGGCTTGGAATGAATGTATCTGTTTGGATTGGGCTGTTGGTTGGTGGTGTTTGTGGTGGTGGGGATGAGTGTGTTAATGTTTCAGGTTGGCTTTGGGTTAAGGTTTGGGTGATTTGAGGTGGTGACTGTGGTGGAGTTTGGTAGGTTTGGTCAATGGGTAAAAGTTGGTGTTATGGTGTTTGATGTAGCTGTTCTGGTATTATTTAATGCTCCACCTGAGGTTGTGCAATAACCTCAAGATTTGCATCACCTCCTTCCAAATTTCCAGGAACATCATCATCATTCCCATCATCATCTGAACTATTATCATCTCCATCATTACCTCCATCAACAACCTCCTCTGCTTCAGACAATAACACATGCAATTGAGGTATCAATTCAGGTATTAAGTCACCATCAAACATCAACCAGGGCAAATCTGCATATATCTCTTCAGGATTAAATTTGCTTGTACTAGCCAGATTCTCTACTCTTTTAAAAGTATCTACATTTTGCAGGACATGTGTGATTCCTGTAGTTGGTAAGTTCTCCAACTCTTGATTGAAAATTATATGTAGGAATCTTGGATATGCCAAAAACTTCTGCTTGATTAGCTTCTCCATATTTTGCACTAATCCTTCAAATATCATTCGTGAAAAGTTGAAAGGTTAGTCAAATAATACTGCAATTGTGGCATTTACCAAATCCCTGCTCATTAGGGTCCATGACCCCTTCCTTGGTGCAAACCCCTGTATTATATGATGAATCAAAAATCTATACAGGGTAAGGAACATGTCCTTTTGGAATTGCCCATCTTTAGTATTCCCCTGATAACCCATACATTTTACAAAAATCTTGTATAGTTGAGTAGTTGTAAGATGGATCAGATTAGGGTTATCATCGTTTAAAAATAGACACCTTCGAATCACAGCCTTGTCTACTCGTATTTCTTGATTAGCAATAGTGGCTTCGATCCATTGGCCATTCGCATCTTCCATAAGTGTTGCCAAGTTCCAAATGTCTAATGAATGATTCCAGTAAATGGTAGGACTTGCTGTCAGTGCAAATTGAATATTTGATCTTCTCAAGCATCAAATCATTCCGGCAAACTCCTCATTATTTGGCGTGACTTGTAGAAGAGTGCACATGTTGTGCTTTTGCTCAAAGAAATATTTCGGTACATTTTCTTCGTCTGCCATATATGAAAAGCATAATCAAACATATTCAAAGTGAAATTAGCTCAAAAGATCATGACTTTAAGCAATTTCAATTTATAAAATTTTATGAAGAAAGATAGAAAAGTCATTTAAGAACCCGTTCTTCGACAAATTAATAACCTACACACAAAACAGAGTGTTAGTAAAAATGCATAATCAAAGCTCATAATCATCTAATCATGGTCGAAAAATATGTTATTATTGCTTACCAAGTCGGAATTAGAGGTTGATTAACGTTAGGGTTTGGATTAACTTGAATACGATGAGTAGGTTTAGGATTTCTTGAGTAAGCAGTGGAAGAAGAGAGAGAGAGGGAAAATAATGTTGAAAAATATCTCCCACTCCCCTTATATACCTTTTTGAAAAGTGGGTTTTAAATGTTTTTTGTCTTTTTGTGAGTTATTAGCTGTCAAACAGTAACCTTATCCATTTAATCTTTTTAAACCTTTGAAAACATCCAACTCTTAGTATTAAGTTGAGCAAACCTTGCTCGGAAATTATCAGTGTTAGTTTTGCAAAGCCTACTCGGTATAGTCCACTTACTCAAAGCTTACTCGGGTATAGGTTGGTACAAATTAGAAGTTTAAAATGAAGAAAGCTTATTTGAAATGCAAGATTTTGCTTGAGAACTAAATCACAAGTTAATCAAGTATTAAACATCAAGCATGCAACCTTGCTAGGAATCAACTAAGATTCCCATATAACATACATCTAATTTACCTACCTTGCTATGATAATTCACTTAATCACTAACCTTACTCGGTCAATTACAATTTACAAGTAATCAATCAAGTATACTTTCATGCAAAGTATGCTCGAAAAAGAACACAGTGTACTAGATTATAGAGCACGAAGTGTACTCGTAAAATCATTGAAATTACTGTTGGAATTACGTATGCCCAAGACACATACTTATACTAATGTGGCTAACTGTGTTTGATCCAAGTCGGGTCATACCCAATAACAAGCTAGACAACACCAAATGTATTCCTTTAGTGATTTGATCATTTAAAAGAATACCGAACACTACGTGTTTAGGAAATTGGTTTTCTAAACAAACACACTTGAGGATTTAAATAAATTATCTGGATAATTTATTTATATAAATTAATTATTTAATTGGTTAAATAATTATGTAAATGCATGTACATTTTATAAAATTAAGTTTTATAAAATGAATGGAGATGGTTTTAAATGGTTAAAACAAAATAATAAAAAAAAAAATAAATAAATAAAGGGGAGCCGTCCACCCCATGTGGGTGGAAGGTTTTGGTCCAATCAAATTCAAGGCTTTCTTTTGGTCCATGTGATGCCTCTTTATGAATCTCCACATCCAAGACATGCAAAAATATCTTTCATTTGATATTTTTCAAGTGTATTCAAGCTTCAAAACTCTCTCTTCCTCTCTAATATACTCACGGCAGCAGCAGCAGAAAAAAGGGAGTTTTGTGAGCTAGTTCAAGTGTTCAAAAATCCTAGCAACTAGTTGGTGTTGTTGCTCAAAGCTTGGGGTATACAAAGCTTGAGGGTTTCTCTTTGCAACCTTGCCATTTGAAGACATCATCTTCTTCATCCATCTACATCTTCTTATAAGGTATAAGAAGGTACCATTTACATTTTGTAAGCATTTTGTTCTTGTAATTTTGATCCTTGTTCATTGGGTTTTGATTTTAACATAATGGTATGTTCATAACAAGTTTTAAAATCCTAGCTTCCGTTGCATTTTCTAGTTAAATATGGTTAACTTGAACTTTGATTATCTTGTATAAAACCCAACAATGGCATCAAGAGCCGGTTACAAGGACTTATGCTTCTTACATGTTCATAGATTTCGGGTTTTTCATGGGTGAAAAAGGGGTCCGAAATTTTGGTGGATTTTACCCCTCATGGATTTGTAAGATCTTGACATGCATGGAAAGATCTTAGGAAACCATTATTAACATTTGGATGTTGAAAATAAATAAATAAAAAAATTAATAAAAAAAAATTTGGGCCGTAGCCTCTTGGGGGGGGGGGGGCCGATTTTATTTGGTGATTTTGGGCATTGGTTGCTTAGGTTGCATGCTTAGAACATTTGGTATGTTTGGATGTGTCATAACCGAAACCTAGACCTTGGATGTGTTGATTGTTGTTTGTGTATGTTGATTATGTTTATTATTCAATATGGTTGTAATAATTCATAATCTTAGGCTTGTGTAATTTATTTATTCATAAGTTGGTTTGTAATAAATAGATTAGTTGCATTTTCTTTTTTTAGAAAAATATGTATTAGGATACATTTTGTAAAAATTGAAGATGCAAGAATTGGTGGATTTGGGCCTTGGACCGAAATTTTGGGCTTGTTGGGCCTCATCGGCCCATCATGGGATTCAAGCCCATTAGGCCCATAAATTTCACTCTTGGGCCCAAGAAGACTTTTGGAAGTTTGGAGCCCATTAACAAGCCCAACAAGAACACAACAACTTGGAAAGGATACTTGAAGCATTTGGATGCAAGGTCAAGTGGGAGTCAACATTCCATCCTTGTGTCATGTTTTGTCCCTTAGGTGTGACTTATGACCTATACTTGTTTCGGCTAACAAGTATGGTCAAACTTAGCGGTTCTCGGTTATGACTATATTTTGCATGTGTATGCTTGGTTGTTTGTTTTACTTTATGTAATGTGTGGTTGATAGATATTAGGATATCCAAACCGTCACATAGGAACGACAACAAGCATAAAACGGGTTCTAATATATATTTGGTAATATCGCGTCAATTAGTTTAATTAAATGGGTTTATTAAAACTAAGCGATCACTCACCTATAATAAAATTGGTTTTATTATAACTAGAACCTTGAAAATTGGTTTTCAAAATCGCCATATTTCTAAATGCATGTTAGGATATGGCATAATGTTTTTCAACTAGAATATTTGAAAATTTAAAATCCCTTTTTCATAATTACCAAGGAAACAAGTCTAACACCATCCTTTTGTATGACACTTAACGTATTAGGGAACTTTAAATGGGATAAAGGTCACCTAACCATTTTGAGCAAACTAATATACTTAGGGTAATATTAACATATTTGTGGGATAAAGGTCACCTAACCACTTGTATGTTAATCTTACATGTTTATACAAGTAGGACGACTTGAATTGGAAACCATGTGATAAAGGTCACCTAAGCATAGGATCCAATGGTGTTGATGGGATAAACATGCCAACACGAAATAAGGATTTCGAATGGTCCCATACCTCTAGAAGTTGCAAAGGGTTGCAATTGTCAAGATTGACTACCTTGTTAAATCAAATAACGGGATAAAGGTCACCTAACCGAAATTTGATTTATCATTGGATTCTAGAATTTAATTATTATTTAATTATTATTTTAAAATTTGGAATAAAAGGGTATTAATAATTAAATTGTTTATAATACTAAAATAAAACTTTGTTAAATTTTGTAGATGGCCGCTAACAATGCAAACACCTCTACCCATAACACCCGTAACCTATCCTTAAGAACCATCCTTGAAAAGGATCGTCTAAACCATAATAACTTTATGGATTGGTATCGCAACTTGAGAATAGTTCTCAAACAAGAAGAGATATCATATGTCTTAGACGATCCCATTCCCGATGAGCCTAACGTGGAAGATGAGGAGGCGTATAACGATTGGGTCAAGTACACCAAAGATTCGGTGCAAGCCTCTTGCCTCATGTTAGGGACTATGATTCCCGAAATCCAAAAGGATTTCGAGCATCATGGGGCATACGACATGATAACTCAATTGAAGGAAATGTTCCTTCAACAAGCTAGAGCGGAACGTTTCGAAACGGTTCGAGCGTTTCATGCATGTCGTATGGAGGAAACCCAAAGCGTCTCATCTTATGTCCTAAAGATGAAAAGCTACATTGAAAAGCTTCGTAGGTTGAATTGTCCCGTGTCTAATGAGTTGGCTACGGATTTGATCCTCAACTCTTTGACTAAAAGGTTTGAAACCTTTGTCATGAATTATAACATGAATGGATGGGACAAAAGCATTGGTGAGCTTCACGCAATGCTAAGAACGGCCGAAGCGGGAATGGGTAAAAGGGTTTTACCCGTTCTAACAATCAATGAAGGAAAAAGGGGACATAACTCCAACCCCAAAGCAAGTGTTGCTAAGGGCAAGGGCCACGTCCAAGGAAAGGGAAAGAGGAAAGCCATCACGCCCACCAAACCGAAGGAAAAGAAGCAAAAGGTTGCGGCGCAAGATCCATGCTTTGAGTGTGGAGAGATAGGTCATTGGAAAAGGAATTGTCCGACCTATCTCAATGCGTTAAAAGATAAGAGGGATGCGGGGCATACCTCAGGTATTATCTTTACTATACATATTGAACTAAATGTTATTTCTTCAAATACATGGGTACTTGATACCGGATGTGGAACTCACATTTGCAATTTGTTGCAGGGGTTCAAAAGAAGTAAACAACTCAACAAAGGGGACATTAGTCTCTTTATGGGCAATGGAGCAAGAGTTGAAGTCCAAGCCCAAGGAGACTACTTGTTAAAGCTTCCAAGTGGTTTGGAAGTAATTTTGAAGAATGTTTTGTATGCTCCTAAGTTAAGGAGAAACATTATTTCCGTGTCTCTTTTAAAACAATGTGGCTTTGATCTTAAGTTTATTGATTATGATATTCATGTTTTGATGAATGGCATATTTTATTTTAAAGCTATACCCATGAATGGTATATATGAAATAGATCAAAGTGGTATGTCACATAGTAGTTCAATGTACAATGTCAGCACCAAGAAACTCAAGAAGGACTTGGGTGATTCCTATCTTTGGCATTGTCGCCTTGGACATATAAGCAAGAATCGCATGCAAACTCTTCGCAAGAGTGGTATTCTAGAAACAAATGAGTATGATTCATTTGATGTATGTGAATCTTGTTTACAAGGCAAAATGACAAAGCAACCCTTTAATAAAACTTTTGAAAGGTCAAAAGAATTATTGGGTATCATACATTCGGATGTATGTGGTCCTTTTAGACCAATGACTAGGAATGGTGAAAGATACTTCATTACCTTTATTGACGATTATAGTCGATATGGTTATGTGTACTTAATGAAACACAAAGATGAAGCTTTTGAAATGTTCAAAGACTTCAAAACTGAAGTAGAAAGACAACTCAAGACCACAATCAAAGTACTTCGTAGTGATAGAGGAGGTGAATACCTAAGTGGTATTTTTCAAGATCATCTTAAGAGTTGTGGAATTATTTCACAACTTACTCCACCTGGAACACCACAACATAATGGTGTGTCTGAAAGGAGAAATCGTACCCTATTAGATATGGTTCGATCGATGATGGCTAGAAGCACTTTACCTCTATCATTTTAGGGCTATGCTTTACTTTCCGCTGTTCGCATATTGAATATGGCTCCAACCAAGAAAGTGGAGAAGACACCTTTTGAGATATGGCATGGAAAGGCTCCATCGCTATCATTCTTAAGAGTTTGGGGTTGTGAAGCTTATGTAAAGCAATACACCCCAAACAAATTAGAAGTCCGATCCACTAAATGTATCTTTATAGGTTATCCTAAAGATGATATAGGATATTACTTTTACGACCCTAGTGAGCAAAATGTTATTATTGCTCGAAAGGGTAAGTTCTTGGAAACTAAGTTCCTTGAGGAAGGAACTAATAGTAGAACAGTGAAATTTGATGAGGATCAAGAATCACAAGATGATACACAATTGGTTGATACTAGCACTCAACAAGAGGTTGTTGAAAGTGATCAAGTGGTTGATCAAAACACACAAAACGTTCGCAGATCTGGTAGAGTTAGCAATCCACCCGAAAGATATGGATTTTTTGTAGAAGGTTGCTACGTGGTAGATTCGGATGAACCAACCACATACCGTGATGCAATGTCCAAGAATGATTGTGACAAATGGCTTGAAGCCATGAACGTTGAGATGCAATCCATGTATGACAACCAAGTTTGGGAATTGGTTGAACCACCACTCAACTCCAAAGCTGTTGGAAGTAAGTGGGTTTTCAAAAGAAAAACTGATATGCATGGAAACTTGGATACTTATAAAGCAAGACTTGTAGCTAAAGGTTTCACTCAAACTCAAGGGGTTGATTATGATGAAACTTTTTCGCCTGTGGCAATGCTAAAGTCTATTAGGATATTATTTGCCATAGCTGCACATTATGATTATGAAATTTGGCAAATGGATGTCAAGACCGCTTTCCTAAATGGATATCTTGAGGAAGATGTCTATATGGTTCAGCCTGAAGGTTTTGTCGACCCGAAACATCCTAATAAAGTATGCAAGTTAAAGAAATCAATCTATGGATTGAAACAAGCATCTAGAACTTGGAATCATCGTTTTGATGAAGAAATCAAAAATTTTGGGTTCATCAAAAACGCTGATGAGGCTTGTGTGTATAAGAAAGCTAGTGGGAGTATAATTACCTTCTTAGTATTGTATGTCGATGACATCCTACTATTTGGAAATGACATTCCAACCATGGAAAGCGTTAAGGCTTGGCTTGGAAGTAGATTTTCCATCAAGGATCTTGGTGAAGCTGCCTATATTTTGGGAATAAAGATCTATAGGGATAGGTCAAGGCGCTTGATAGGTTTGAACCAAAGTACATACATTGATAAGATCTTGAAAAGGTTCAAGATGGAAAACTCCAAGAAAGGTTTTGTACCTATTCAAAGAGGGACCATATTGAGTTCAGCTCAATGTCCAAGCTCAAAGGGTGAGCAAGAGACGATGAAACAAATCCCATATGCTTCTGCTATAGGATCCATCATGTATGCGATGATATGTACTAGACCGGATGTGTCATGCGCTTTGAGCATGACAAGCAGATACCAACAGAATCCAGGAAACAGTCATTGGATGGCTGTTAAGAGCATATTGAAATACCTTAGGAGAACTAAGGATATGTTTCTGATATATGGATCTGGTGAGGAGGAACTCGCTATAAAAGGTTACACGGATGCGAGCTTCCAAACTGATCGAGATGATTCTCGATCACAGTCTGGGTATGTGTTCACTCTTAATGGAGGAGCTGTCTCTTGGAAGAGCTCAAAACAGGAAGTGGTAGCATTGTCCACTACAGAATCAGAATACATCGCCGCTTCATTGGCAGCTCAGGAAGCTGCATGGTTGAAGAAATTCATTACTGATCTAGGGGTGGTCTCTTCCATTCAAGACCCCCTAGAAATCTTTTGTGACAACGAGGGTGCGATTGCACAAATCAAGGAACCTCGTTCGCACCAAAAGACAAGGCACATAGAGCGGAGATTCAACTACATAAGGGATGAAGTTGAAAAAGGAAAGATATGTATTCGCAAAGTTGGAACTGATCAAAATCTTGCGGATCCATTCACGAAGCTCCTAGAAAGACCGAAACATGAGCGTCATGCGAGTGGCTTAGGACTTCGATATTCTAGTAATTGGATTTGATCTATTTTGTATTAAAGTTTAAAAGACTTTTGTAATTTAACTCTTTTATATGATTATGGAATCTTGAGTTAAATTCTAATTTTGCATGTTTAAATCCATGAATAAGTTATCTTATTCTAAAAGTCCGTAGTCGATCACATTTGTGGGAACAAATATGAAGCAAGACTATTATGAACTAGGATTGGTGGATATTCATAAGGAATGAATATGGAGCATAGGTTTGCTGCCAAGGTTCATAGATATTTGTGGGATACGAATATTGGACTGACCCGCTCTCAATATTACTACATGGAGTCAATGGACCTGATCATTAGTAATTTTGAGTAAAGGAGAATTTCATATTATCCTTAGACCTGAGATGTATACTGGGTCTTGATTTTCACCAAGTATTACACTTTGACTCTCCCCTTCGCTATTCGTAAAAGATGGTACATAAGGATGAGCTCAGGTGGAGTATAAAAGTGATAGTGGGAGGCGTATACAGTCAAGATGGAATTTGTTCCTCTTATGTGTTGAGAGTTTAGATGTCTAAGGCCTGATAAAGTTGAATTGTAAAGAGAATGATCACCTATGTCTCTTAGATTCAACATGACATCTAGTAACAAAGGGATATAATGATAGATTCACCTAAATCATATCAAGTAAGGAACTTGAAGGGATGATGTTATTGAATGGCACTTCGTCAAACACATTAGGGGTGGTGAACTGTTGTTAGGCGGTATTCACCACTTGCATTAATTTTCTATGTATCTCGTGCAAGTGGGAGATTGTTGGAATTACGTATGCCCAAGACACATACTTATACTAATGTGGCTAACTGTGTTTGATCCAAGTCGGGTCATACCCAATAACAAGCTAGACAACACCAAATGTATTCCTTTAGTGATTTGATCATTTAAAAGAATACCGAACACTACGTGTTTAGGAAATTGGTTTTCTAAACAAACACACTTGAGGATTTAAATAAATTATCTGGATAATTTATTTATATAAATTAATTATTTAATTGGTTAAATAATTATGTAAATGCATGTACATTTTATAAAATTAAGTTTTATAAAATGAATGGAGATGGTTTTAAATGGTTAAAACAAAATAATAAAAAAAAAAAAAAAAAATAAAGGGGAGCCGTCCACCCCATGTGGGTGGAAGGTTTTGGTCCAATCAAATTCAAGGCTTTCTTTTGGTCCATGTGATGCCTCTTTATGAATCTCCACATCCAAGACATGCAAAAATATCTTTCATTTGATATTTTTCAAGTGTATTCAAGCTTCAAAACTCTCTCTTCCTCTCTAATATACTCACGGCAGCAGCAGCAGAAAAAAGGGAGTTTTGTGAGCTAGTTCAAGTGTTCAAAAATCCTAGCAACTAGTTGGTGTTGTTGCTCAAAGCTTGGGGTATACAAAGCTTGAGGGTTTCTCTTTGCAACCTTGCCATTTGAAGACATCATCTTCTTCATCCATCTACATCTTCTTATAAGGTATAAGAAGGTACCATTTACATTTTGTAAGCATTTTGTTCTTGTAATTTTGATCCTTGTTCATTGGGTTTTGATTTTAACATAATGGTATGTTCATAACAAGTTTTAAAATCCTAGCTTCCGTTGCATTTTCTAGTTAAATATGGTTAACTTGAACTTTGATTATCTTGTATAAAACCCAACAATTACCCAAGTATATTACGGGAACATTTGAACATTCAAAGTGTACCCGGAATATAAAGTGTGCTTGGGAAGCAAGGCTTGCCCGAAAACACTTTTAATTTCAAAGAAAGATACATATTCACACTAATCACACTAAAAAATCACAGAGCTTGCTCGGTGGACTAAAGCGAGGTTCACAAAGCTTGCTTGGAACAACCAATATCTTGTTGAAAGCTAGCTAGATCACATATTCATGTCAAGACTTCAAACTTGCTCGGGAAGTTAGTACCGTTAACTGTACTCTACCGGTAAGTGTAAACACTTCAAAGCATGCCCGAAAATTATAAACTTAGTCCAAAGTGACTAAGCTTGCTCAGAAAGATTATAAAACATCAAACCTTACCCGAAAATACATATTCAACTGTTTTGTGTTCGGAAAGGTTGGAAAACATCAAACCTTGCTCGAAATACGTATTCAACCTTTTTGAGGCAAAATGCAACTCTTTTTGGCTTAAACCACTTGTCAATAATATTTTTCATCAAAGATTATTGTTTAAGAGCAAATGGTGCATTTAGAGATCAAATTTCAGTCATGATTCTTTTCAAAATAATTTCTTTCTTTAACTGAAAAGATCTCAAGGATGGGATCATATTGACTAAGTAGGTTTCTCAATACTTCATTGTCAGCATTATTATAACAACATAGATAGGTTAACAGCAGGTATAAACTTAGCATGAATTTCATCTCTTTTGGTGATATGATTTAGGTTCAATTAAGCACAATTCAGAAATGGTCAACACTGTGCTATGATGCCTCATATCTCTTCTCAAAGCTTATTTGGCTTTCCCCAGATCACCCCAATTTGACTCCAACCTCCTGCTATTTGGTCAAAATTTGTTTTGTATGACAGAACTTATTGAATCTTTTTGTATTTTTAATTTTAAAACATATCTAGAGATTGAACAGTGGACTTACATGCCATCCGGACTTACAAGCCATTCATTCAAGATGAGATAGATTTTGTCAACATCTTTGTAGTTCTAGTTGTAACCCTCTTTGTTTGATAAAATATTTAAAACACTTATCAACTTTTGGTTGATTTATTCTTCCCCTTGTTTTTGATATTTTCTCAAAATTTTCACAAACTTGTTCTTTGTCATATTTAAAGATGTTTCATTTTTGAGTTGACCAAATAACAACAGGCTTGTGTATGACTGGGTAATCACTTTCCTGCCTATCATTTAGAGAGATTTATCTTGATACATGTAAAGACAACTATGTATCTCCATATAAATATTAGCATATTCATTATGTTTATATCACCTTAGATTTTACACATCATGGGAAAACAACCATACATGTTAATGACTATACTAAGTGTTCTTTCAGCATATTAAATCCATATGATTGGCTAAGTAGTCAATGTACTATCATTTCCCATATTAAATTCAGTTTAATATTCAGTCACCCCAATTTCTCTTAATTGTCAGGTAAATGGCTATCCTATTTGACCAAAAGTGGTCAACATGACCAAACATACATGTGAATATATGTCCTTTCAAAGTCAGAGCTGTTGACATAGTTTTAGGTGAAGAAATAGAAAACAAGTTATAATTGCCCCCAAATGCTTTCAGTTTTCTGCTTAATGGCTATCCTTGAAATCTATACAGATTGTAAGACCAAACATACACAAGTGTATGTCCTTCCAACTGGGAAAATGACATGATTTTCCGCAAGAACAACTACTTGAGACTTTCCATTAAAAACCTCCTTTTAAGCTTCTATAAAGTTTGAACTGAATAGTCTTATCATATCTCTGCACCATTAACAACTTGCTCATGTTTTTTACCAAAATAAAGTGATTATGCAAAATTCATAAGAAAAATCATTTTATCATTTAATTTTGACATAAAACTCATTTTGGCACAAACAGTTGTAACATAATCAAATCTTAATCAAACATAACATTATCAAGACAAGTAGACATTACTAACATTCAAGGTCTATCCTATCCTAATAGCATTAAATGATTAGATAATACACATAATCAAGCAATTAATCATGACATCAGACAAGTAAATATCAATTTTGACAATACAAATCACTACTTATCTTGATATCAAAAGCAGTTAACTGACAAGCAAACCTAAGCATCAATGATACATAATTTGCACAGATTATCAATTAAAACACATATCAGTTAAGTTAACAAGTATCATATTCAAGCATATTCACACAACATTCAATCAGTGGGACCTCTAACAACATAATCAATTAGCACATAGAGGTACACAACTAGCACACATCATCAATCAGACCTCATTAGAGTTGATCATTCTCAGGGCTTTCACTTGTATCAACTCTTTGCATTTCAATCAAACATTTTTCATTACAATCTCGTATGAAGTGATGTTTGATTTCAATGTGCTTAGTCTTAGAATTTTGAACTGGTTTTTTAACAGTAAAGTATGCAGCAGTATTGTCAATAAAAATAGGGGTATTCAGAAAATTCAAACCATAGTCCAGCATTTGGTTATGAATCCAGAGAACTTTTTTGTGCATAGCAGGCAGATGCAGCAATGTATTTAGCTTCTGCCGTTGAGATTGAGACAGTTGTCTGCTTCTTGCATTGCCATGACACTAGTCTGTCACCCAAAAATTGACATCCACCTGAGTCTGACTTCCTGGTCATGTTACAACCATCATAATCACTGTCTGTGTAGGCAATCAGATCAAAAGACTGGTTCTTTGGATACCAAATTCCTAAGTCTGGTCTTCCCTTCATATATCTAAAAATTCTCTTGACAACATTCATGTGGAAGACTTTTGGACTTGATTAGAATCTTGCACAGACACACACAACATACATAATGTCAGGTTTTGTAGCAGTTAAGTGTATCAGGGACCCAATTTTGGCTCTATATTCATGTTCATCCACATGCTCCCCCTTTTCATCAGCAATCATCTTTTCTTTTGTGTCCATTGGAGTTGAAGCAGTTTTAAATTCATGACATTTGAACTTATTCAAAATTTCCTGCACATATTTAGTTTGGTAAATGAAAATCCCCCCAGCTTTCTATTGAAATTGCAATCCAAGAAAGAAGTTCATTTCTCCCATATGGCACATGCTGTATTTGGATTTCATTACCTCTTCAAACTCCATACGCATTTGTTCATTTGTTGAACCAAAGATGATATCATCCACATAAATTTGTAGCAGAAACAAGTCTGATCCCTTTCTTTTGTAGAAGTGTGTCTTGTCAATGGCTCCCCTTTGAAAATCATTTTCAAGAAGATGATTTGACAGCTCGTCATACCATGCTCTAGGAGCCTGATGCAATCCATATAGAGCTTTATTTAACTTATACACCCTGTTTGATACATTGGATCCTCAAAACCTAGAGGTTGAGCAACATACACCTCTTCATCAATCTTGCCATTTAGGATTGTAGACTTAACATCAAGCTGGAACACCTTAATGTTCTTTGAGGCAGCATATGCAAGAAAAATCCTGATAGCCTCAAGTCTTGCAACTGTTGCAAAGACTTCCTCAAAGTCTATTCCTTCCTCTTGAAGGCATCCCAGTGCTACAGGCCTAGCTTTATTCTTAATCAATAAACCCCTCTCATTTCTTTTGTTTCTAAAAACCCATTTTGTTCCAATTGCATACCTGTTTCTGGTCTATCAACAAGATCCCAAACATGTAGATCTCTGAACTGTGCCAATTCCTCCTGCATTGTCTCCACCCAACTACTGTCCTTTAGAGCTTGAACTATATTCTTTGGTTCTATTTGGGATAGAAAGCAGGAGTACAAACATATATTTGCAGTTTAAGAATGACTTTTTATGACTCTTTCATGTATATTTCCAATGATGTTTTCAGAGGGATGATTCTTTTCAACATAAGGGGTTTGAACTATCATATCAGCAGACACACTTGTGTTAAGATTTGATTCATTGAGTTCTAGTTCATCAATGGTCAATTCAGTTTCTGCATCATGAAACTCTGGTGATTCTTTATTGTTCTGTCTTGAAGTGGGTGCACCATTATTTTCCATATTTAATCTTTCAAACAGATCTTGAAATCTTGCTGTTGTTACAGCTTCCTCTTCATTTGTTTGGTTGCTTAGGTTTCCCTCAGTCTGAACTTGATCACTCTGCATTTCTTGATTGTCTAGATTGATATCTACATGATCTTTTTCTGTATTGTGATTGTTCCCTTGATCATTGTCTTGAACTTGTTCAACAATATCACTTGAGGGATCCTTTACAAATTTATACTCCTTTTCTTTACTAGCAACCTTCTTCCACAACTCTTCTAAGTCCAATGTTTCTTCTTTTTCTCTTCAAACACATTGGTCTTGTAGAATGAGTCATCAAAGTCTTCAGGAAAAATCTTGAAGGACCTTATCAATTTCTCATGATCAAACAGCCATGCTGCACCATCAACTATGTTGAACTGATTTTCATTAAAGATGATGCCAGATGATTCAATAACACTCAAATGGTCTTTCACATATACTATGTATGCTTTTGAGTGTGTAGAATAACCAACAAAGTAGCAATCCAAGGATTTTGTTGGAAACTTGTTCAATTAATCCCTAGTGTTTAGAAGAAAACATTTGCATCCAAAAGGCTTAAAAAAACTTGATATAATGCTTTTTATTGAAGAAAATTTCATATGGTGTCTTGTTATACCTTTTGTTGATAAGTACCCTATTCTGAACATAGCAGGCAGTATTTATGGCTTCTGCCCAAAATGTAACTGGTAGATTAGCATCTGCTATCATGGTTCTTGCAGCTTCAATAAGTGTCATGTTTCTTCTTTCTGCAACACCATTTTGTTCAGGAGTTCTAGGGCTGAGAATTGATGAAGTATTCCATTTCCTTCACAAAATTCTTCCATGACTCCATTTTTAAACTCAGTGCCATTATCACTTCTCATCATTTTAACCTTCTTGTTCATCTTGTTCTCAATCATTGTCACACAACCCTTAATCAACTCTGCAGTCTCATCCTTTGTACTTAGGAAATAAACCCAAGTGTATCTTGAGTAATCATCAATGATCACAAGACAATATCTTTTCTTCCCTATACTTGGCACACTCACAGGACCAAAGAGATCCATGTGAATTAATTCAAGTACTTGATCAATTGAGTTGATGAGCTTTGTCTTATGAGAAGATTGGTGTTGCTTGCCTTTCTGGCATGAACTACAATGATCTTCCAATTTGAATTCTCTTGTAGGTAATCCAATTACATGCTCCCCTTTTACAAGTTTGTTCATGTTCTTTAGATTCACATGACACAATTTCCTATGCCATAATTTTGACTCATTTTCAGTGGCTTTGGAAATAAAACATGCACCACCCCTTGACATAGCTTCTTTCATATTAAGCTCATATTGGTTGCCATTTCTTTGGGCCATCATCATAATCATTTCAGGTGGGATTACAAATTTAGGTTTTAGAATGAAAAAGTATGAGTCATCAAAACCAACTTTGTAACCCTTATCACACATTTTTGATATGCTTAGCGGATTATACTTTAGTCCTTCAACATGAAACACATTATCAAATGAAACCTTTCCATTTGTTAAAATTCCCTTTCCAACTATCTTTCCACCATTCTCATTACTCCAAAATGCCACAGGACCTTCAAACTTTTCTTCATAGTTAACAAGTGACCTCCTGTTACAAGTCATGTGCCTAAAACATCCGCTATCCATGTACTATATTTCATTCAGAGGAGTGGACTATTCCTGCGCAAAAGAAAGAATTTGATTAGTTGAGTGATGAAGTGCAAGCTATCTCAACTTGCAACTCATTAGTTTCAATTTTAGTGGCAGCATTGGAAGTGAGTGTTTTTGGTTAAGGATCTTCATGAGTGACTTCAATATTGTCTGAATTATCCGTTTCATAGCCACACTCTCTTGGAGTTTTAACAAATGAGGTTGTGCTTTGGCATTCTTCTGGTGCAATGTCATACTCTTAAATCACATAGTCTTTCTTTTCTGAGTAATCTCTTACATCAGCAACTTTATCCACCTTAGCCTCAACCTTAGGTTTCCAAAGTAATCCTTGAGGTTCATAACCATGTTTCAATAAAGACTTATCATCACCAGTAAGTTTAGTTGGTTTCTTTCTAGGAAAGATACCTTTGATTCTAGTCTTTTCACTGCTTGGTGATCCTTGAGAGCTATCAGACTTCACAGATTGTGTATCCTTTTTAGGAATGATTCTCAAGGGTTGAAAGTTATTTTTGACAACTTTCTCATGCTTTTTAGGAGATCTGCTCCTTTTAGCTTGTTCAGCTACATGTTTCATGGTCTTATCATTAGTCTTCTTTTCTCTCTTGGTCTCTACTGATGGTTTCAAACTATCTTCATTCAGTGCTTCATTTTCACACACCTTTTCCTTTCCTAGGTATGCATCATACTTTTGCTTGTACAAAATAAAGTCTTGTCCATACTTTGTTTCATCTGGGACATGAAAAGGCTTGAATTTGAGTCTCTCATTACTAGAATCTGTGTGATGACCATACTCATCACATTTCTTGCACCAAACTTTTCCCTTGTATTTTTCATGATCACTTCCTTTTTTGAAACTTTCAATTGGTCTAGGTGCTTTGACTCCAAGTGTCTTCTGAGTTTTTAGAATATCAAAATCAATTTAGAAAGGAACAAATTCCTCAATCTTGATGTCTTGTCTTCCAATCTTTCTTTTTACAAACATAATTTTCTACATGTTCAAAGGTTCTTCATCTTGACTTTCTCTATATCTTGATTTCCTCTTCTCATATTCTTCCATGGTTTCCACATCCCCAATGTCAAACACCTCATGACTAGAAAAGATAGGGTAAACTGGAATAAAGTTCTCAATATCAACTTCTTCAGTTTCTCTTTTCCTTTTGTTTTTACTTATCCTTTCCAATACAGCCTTGCTTTGGGGCCTGACTGCATTGTAGCTTACCTTCTTTCTCTCAAATATATCAAAAGATACATGTTCTCTAATCATTTTTTCATTATGTTTCTTCATTTTTGGTGTTATTGGAGGTAGCAATGGAAGTTTGTCTATTGACTCTGGTTTCTTTATCTTTCTTCGTCTTTCAGCAGCCTTGATCTCTTCATCAGTGATCTTATCACTTAATTCACTCAAATCATCTTGGTTCAGATCATCAGAACCAAAGTCATCTTCAGAGACTTGAACTCCAATTGACTTGTCTTCTTTCACTTCTTCCTTTACCACAAATTCCCTTTTTTCATTCACCTCAACATTTTTGTACAAATCAACAAATTCTTCTTTGTCTTGAAAGACATCTCTAAATTGTTTTAGATATGCATCTCTTTTATTTGTATCAACTTTTGGCATAAAGTTGTTGTTGAATGGTGGTGGAACTGCTTTGTATTTATCTTCCTCTTTTACTTGGTTTAAAATACCACAAATGTTTCCTGTTGAGACCAAGTTCTTCAAAAATTCTTTTTCAACCTGTTGTTTTGTGTTCTGCACATTTTCTTCAATAATCATTTTCTGAGCTCTGTAACTACTTACACAGTCATCTTCTAAACTTTTCATCCTTTCTTCATTAATCAGCTCACTAGCCTCATACTCATTTATGATACTTTGTTTCCTAAAACACTCACTTTCAAGCTTGTCTACTTTTGTTTTCAAATCATTGATAGTTTCATTTAAATCAACAGTAGAAGCAGAGTGTACCTGAGATGATGATCCAGCTTCTTTCTCAATCAAGGCCATAAATGCCATATTTTCTTTCTTGATGTCATCTTGATGTGTGGGTAAAAGAATGTGTTTATAGTGTTTAATATCGTGTGTTTTACTTATTTATATGTATCAAACACGATTACTTTGATTGGTTTTATGATTGTAGGTGCTTGGAGCATAAAGGAACAAATCGGGAGCTTAAATATGTGTTTTGGAAGCTTTAAGATGGACCGAAGGAACGCGAGTGCAATACAAGGGAGATAAATGAAATTTGGTCAAATCAGAGTTCGCGTACCATACGCCAAAATCAGCGTATGGCAGAAAGTTTGGAGTATGACTTTGTCAGAGTTAGCGTACCGTACGATAGACTTGGCGTATCATACGCCAAATTCAGCGTATGGCAGAAAGTTTGGAGTATGACTTTGTCAGAGTTAGCGTACCGTACGACAGACTTGGCGTATCATACGCCAAGTGACGGCCTGATGCAAAAAAGCCTGAAAATTTCACTTATAAAGCCATATGTTTTAGGGTTTTGAGGGAGAACTTTTCCTAGCCGTTTTTGGGGTTTCTAAGGCTGATTTTGGACTTCCCTGATCATCCCAATCACCTCTCTAATCATGTTTCCTTCAACCGAATCAAGATTTGAAGCTGCTATCTCCATGAGGCAAGGCTAAACCACTATATTCACTTTAGGCTAGGGTTTTGTGTATCAAACTTTGATCAAATTCTATGTTTTGAATGAGTATGAACTTTATTGAATGTTTTAATCTTGTTTTACATTAGAATTGATTGTTTTAACAACTTATGTTTTTTATTATCTAGCTTTGCATCACTTATCTGGTTGTGTTCATCACATGTAGGGTGTGCACTTATGTTATTGAACCAATAATCGTTAGTCATTGCTTAAAATTGGTTTTCATTCAATAAACTGGTAATTGGGTAAACCGGGGTTCAGTTGTGTCAACAATTCGGTTAGGGTATCGTTTGTCCTCACTACCCAACTGTTAGGTTTAGTAATTACTGCGCAATTAATCTTATGAATCTGTGATTAGTCGGTCATCACATTACCTGAACCAGAAGTGAATCGTTTTCTCATTATTGTTTACAGTCCACTTAAATTAATAGTGTTTTACTAAATCATCTTTTATAAATCGCTTGACATCGTTTGTCCACTTAATATAATAATTAATAGTTATGAACTTTACTTGCACTTTCCACAGATTTCCTGTGGAGACGACCTTACTTACCCATACTAGTTATTGGTATTTAAGCTTCATAAATACTTGTTTTTGATTAGAGCACGGCATCTACATCAAAATGGCGCCGTTGCCGGGGAATCAACGCGCAAATTGCTAGTTTAGCTTAGTTTTTAGTTTTCGTTTTTTATTTTTCTTCGTTGATTTTATGCAGGGTGTTAGTTTTTGTGTCTTTGTAGGTAACTTTCACAAGTTGATGCAGACGAGATATTCCCGTGAGAAAGAGCCGCTCCAGTTTGATCCCGAAATCGAGAAAACAGCAAGACAAAACCGTGCAGCTCAGAATACTAAACCAAATACCCGAAATTATAACACCAAAAGAAGAGATCATGAGTAACCGAAACCGAAGAGACCCAAATGTGTACCAACCACATGACCAAGAACAACCAGCTCCACAAGACCATAACGTTAACCGTGACAGAAACCGCAATCTGTTCAACCATAGAGATGTAAACTGTAATCCCGAAAATATGGATGACAACTTGTCAATCAGATCAGCCCCAGTGAACCGTCAAAGATATGCTGATTTGAGAAGGGAAAGACCCGAGGTTAATCGTGCTTGTGCAGGAGTGGAAAATTGGCAGATAGGGAATGACCTTGGTTTCGATTCTGAAGATGAGGAGGAGTTTAGAGATGAACATGGGGTCGATATCAGCAACAAGATCCTCGTGATGACCAAGAAATTAGATAGAATCATCCAGAAAATCAGAGAGATAGAGCACCGAGACAGAAAAAACACCATGAGCAGCCGTATTATGATTTTAATGATGGAGTTCCAAGGGCATTTGTTCCACAGCCATTCAGAGGCGTTCAAAGCCACTTCATTCCACAAGTGGCTTCAAATCCTCTACCAATCATCATTCCAGTCAGGCGGGGAAGAACTTTTTCGGTAAGGCAAAACAGTTTAACGGGATTACCGACATTTCATGGAAAGGCTAAAGAAGAACCATACTTACACTTGAGTGATTTCAACTCGATATGCGCACTCATCTTGAGTCAAGGTTTTACTGCGGACGAGGTGAAGATGGTAGTTTTCCATTTCAGTTTGAAAGACGCGGCAAAGCAGTGGTTTCTATTGTTGCCATCAACTAGTATTTTCACTTGGGGAGATTTGGCACAACAATTTTTAGATGAGTATTATACCCCCAGAGAACCACAGAGGCCCGCAACAACATTCGAAACTTTCAGCAGATCACCGGTGAAACCTTCTATGAATCATTCCAAAGGTTTAAACGATTGTTGAGGACTTGTCCACATCATGGGATTGCCCTATGGGAATTGATAAAGGCATTCAATGATAGTCTCTCAAATGATGATGTTCGTGACCTCCAAGCCACCACGAATATATCTTTCCTTTCAAATGACGAAAAAGAGGATTGGGGACATTTGGAGAGACGCGAGTAATTCGAAGAGACAAGCACAGTCGAACAGGATTTCAAAAAGATCAGTGGTTAAAGCAGTTGAAAGTCATGGGTCAGAAGATAGAATGGATATATTGGAAAAGAAGATGGATGGGTTGTTGGTTGCAGGTGTACAAGGAGCTGGAAATTCAGGAAAAACATATCCGGTATGTGAAGGTTGTGGGGAATTAGGACACGAAGTTGCGAGTTGTGGGGTTGTGCAAGATGAAGAAACTGGAGAAGAAGAGGTCAACTATGTGTAGGGTGAAAGGAAATACAATAACATGAACTTAAATACTTATCATCCGGGCCTCGGGAATCATCCAAACTTCAGTTATGGAAATCTGAATACGCAACAAAACCCGAACTTTCAACAGTATGGTAATAGTTCGAGAAGTGGTGAGAGTGGGTACAATCAGAGAGATTCTGGGGGTTACAATAAGGGTTATCAAAAGAGCTATCAGTAGGGGCGAGGAAACTCTTCGGGTAACAAAAAGGAGTCACTTAAGAATGTGATGGAGTTATTGAAACAAATGAAGGCGGATCAAGAGACTCAGAATAAGGCATTGAATCAGAGGATGGAACTCCAAGAGAAGGCAAATGCTGCGAGAGATAAACAGGTGAGTCAACTGGTTGAAGAAATGGCGAGCCTAAAGCGAAATCTATCCAAGTTACCGAGTGACACTTTGAAGAATCCTAGCCACCAGAATAACAATTCTTCACGTCTGAAGAATACCCACATTAACCAGGTAAGTACTCTTAGGAATGGTAAGGTATATGATTACGAGGTAAATCCACCATCCTCCTTTGTTGAAGGAATGGTGGAAGATTTGGGGGAAAATGGGAACAGTAATAATGAGGTGGAGATTAGACCAATAAATGAACCGAAAAATTCAATAGCTAAAAATTTAAACGAATCGGTAAAGGAAAAAGAAACACCAAACGCCAAGGAGACGGGTTCCAGGGGTAAAACCGTTCCATTTCCTCGGGCATTGGTGAATCCCGCAACATCATCACTGAAAAAGAGGGGCCCACAACAGGAGGAAATGTGAGAAGTCTTTAAACAAGTAAAAATTAATTTACCCCTCATTGATGCCATTAAACAAGTCCCCGCATATGCTAAGTATTTTAAGGACTTGTGTACTTAAAAGGGAACACATAAGATGCCCAACAGGTCGATTTAACGGCTATTGTTAGTTCGGTTTTGACGGGAATCCTCCTACCCAAGCTACAAGACCCGGGAACGCCGATAATACCAATTCAAGTGGGCGATTTTAAAATGACGAGGGCGTTATTGGATCTTGGAGTCGGGGTGAGTATTCTCCCGGGAAGATTATATGACCAATATAATTTTGGTCCACTTAGAAAAGCCGACACCACCGTGGTATTGGCCGATTTGACACTTAAGCTTCCTAGGGGAATTGTTACTGATTTAATTGTTATGATCGAGGACTTTTATTACCCGGTTGACTTTCTGGTTCTTGACTATGTCACAGTTAACCCAAAACGGCAACCGAACGTGATTCTCGGTAGGCCCTTTTTGGCAACCGCAAATGCTTTAATAAACTGTAGAACCGGGGTAGTTGACATGGCTTTCATGAATAAAAATTTACGGTTAAATGTTTTTTCAGACATTTCTAACCCTCTGGTGAGTGATGAATGCTTCGCAGCTGAAATCATTGACGGGTTGAATCCTCATGAAAATGAGGAAGATGCCACAAAGGAGTGTGTTATTTGTTGCAGGTCATCAGTAGAGCATGTACATCAGTTAAAGGAAGAGGAAAGAGCAGTGGAAGTGTATGCTGCAAGTATTGGGAAACCACCATGGTCTCAACAGATGGAGAAACTACCAGACACTATTGACTCAAAGTTGAGACATTCACTTGAGAGTCCTCCGGTAGTCAAGTTAAAGGAACTCCCAAAACACCTCAAATATGTGTTTTTGGGAGAACATGATACGTTACCCACCATCATTGCCTCAAATTTAAAAGAAGATCAAGAAAGGGTATTGATGGTAGTGCTGAAAGAACATAAGGCAGCACTTGGGTGGACGATTGCAGACTTGAGGGGAATTAGTCCGTCTATTGTGATGCATAAGATTATCACGCTTGCAGACTTGAGGGAAGTTGTGAAGAAAGAAGTTTTGAAATGGTTGGATGCGGGAATTATTTTCCCGATTTCGGATAATACTTTGGTATGTCCAACACAGACGGTTCCAAAGAAGGCGGGTATTCAGATAACCCGTAATGAGAGAGGTGAAGAAATTGCTACCCGACCGGTAACCGGGTGGTGAATTTGTGTTGATTACCGGAAGTTGAATGCCGCGACAACCAAAGATCATTTTCCTCTACCGTTCATTGACCAAATCATCGAAAAATTACCCGGTCAACAATTTTATTGCCTTTTAGATGGCTATTCGGGGTACAATCAAATTGCTATTCAACCCGATGACTAACATAAGACCACTTTCACGTTTCCATACGGTACTTTCGCATTTAGGCGAATGCCTTCGGCTTGTGTAATGCCCCAGCCACCTTTCAAGGGTGCATGATGAGTATCTTTTCGGATATGGACGGGGATTCACTAGAAATTTTTATGGATGATTTTTCTATTTTCGGCTCATCTTTTGAATCATGTTTAACTGAATTAACTAAAGTTTTAAAAAGATGTGTGGAAACGAACTTGGTCTTAAGTTGGGAAAGGAGCCATTTTATGGTGCAAGAGGGAACGGTTTTGGGGCATGTCATCTCGAGTAGGGGGATTGAAGTTGACCGGGCTAAGGTTAATGTTATATCTAATTTGCCACCTCCTACTAATGTTAACGGAATCCGGTCATTTTTGGGACATGCCGGGTTTTACAGACGGTTTATAAAAAATTTTAGTGTTATTACAAAACCGTTGTGTAATCTACTTTTAAAAGATGTACCATTTGTTTTTGATGAAGATTGCTTAAACGCTTTAAATTTGCTTAAAAACAAATTGGTTGAAGCCCCGATGTTGATGTCACCCGATTGGTCACTTCCGTTTGAAATTATGTGTGACGCGAGTGACTACACGGTCGGGGCTGTTTTGGGTCAACGGGTGGATAAGAAATCCGTTGCCATATACTACTCGAGCAAAACTCTTTCCGATTCTCAAATTAATTACACCACAACGGAAAAGGAGTTGCTAGCGGTAGTATATGCATTGGATAAATTTTGATCTTATATTTGAGGAAGCAAAGTTGTTGTGTTTTCAGATCATAGTGTAGTTAAATATTTGATGTCAAAGAAGGATGTGAAGCCGCTCTTGATCAGATGGATTTTTCTACTTCAAGAGTTTGATGTGGAGATCAGGGACAAGAAAGGGATCGCAAATGTGATCGCGGACCATATTTCCAGATTAATTGGAGAGGAGGAAGAAGATGTTAAGGCCATCAATGAGTCATTTCTGGATGAACAACTGTGTTCTGTTTCAACTTTACCTTGGTATGCTGACATTATTAATTTTCTTTTTGCAGATTCAGATCCTGAATTTTGGCCCAAGAAGAAGAAGCAGCACTTCTTGTCACAGGTAAAGTATTACCTTTGTGAAGACTCGGACTTGTTTCGGGTTGGTGTCGATCAAGTGATGAGAAGGTGCATTCCGGAGGAGGAATTAAAAAGTGTCCTATATCATGCTCATTCATCACCATGTGGTGGACATTTTAGTGGACAAAAGACGGGGCATCGTGTCTTGACTTTTGGATTCTACTGGCCCTCCCTCTTTAAAGACGCAGTTAAGTTTGTTAAAAATTGCGTTAAATGCCAACAAATGGGTGGCATTTCAAAGAGATACGAGATGCCCACCCCACCAGTCCTTGTTGTCGACATCTTTGATGTTTGAAGGATTTATTTCATGGGCCCGTTCCCAAATTCTTACGGGAATTTATATATCTTGGTGGGGTGGAATATGTTTCTAAATGGGTAGAAGCAATTGCCACCAAGAGAAGCGACCGTACCGTTGTTTGCAAGTTTGTCCAATCAAATATATTTTCACGATTTGGTGTTCCTCGTGTCATAATCAGTGATGGTGGTTCACATTTTAAAATTTTTAATTTTGGCAAATTGCTTAAACGGTATGGCGTTAACAACCGCATTGCCACTCCATATCATTCTCAATCGAGTGGCCAAGTGAGGTATAGAATAGGCAAATCAAAGAGAGTTTGCAAAAGACGGTTAGGCCTGATCGTAAAGATTGGTCAAATAAATTAAATGATGCATTATGGTCTTACCGTACAGCTTTTAAAACGCCTATTGGAACCACCCATTATCGGTTGGTTTATGGGAAGGGATGTCATTTACCTGTTGAACTTGCCCATCGTGCATTATGGGCAGTTAAGAATATTAATCTAGATTATGAGTGTGCAGGTAAGGAAAGGTAATTGAACTTGTGTGAGTTAGAAGAGTTGAGAGATGAGGCATATGAATGTGCATCGGCTTATAAAGACAAGATGAAAAGAGTGCATGATGCTAAGCTGAGTAGAAAGACGTTTGAGGAAGGTCAAAGAGCGTGGTTGTACAACTCACGTTCGAAGTTGTTCCCGGGTAAGATGAAGAGCAAATGGACGGGACCATATCAAGTCAAACGGGTTGGTACAAATGGTGAAGTGGAAATCGAGGATTTTGATGATCATTTGAGGCAAGTTGTCAATGAGCATCGATTGAAACCATACTTAGAAGATGCGGACTTGAATAAACAAGTGCACGAGTCGGAGGTTTGCTTCATGGTAGACGAACCGATGTATTCGGTAGAATGAGAACCAAGAGGTGTCTAGCTGTAGACAGTAAATTCAGCGCTTATCGGGAGGCAACCCGATCGTTTGTGAATTAAAAAAAAATATTATAATAAAAATAAAAAATAAAAAAATATATTTTTATTTATATATATTCCTATAAAAAAATAATAATAATAATTAAAAGAAAAATAAATAATTAATTTTTTTATGTATAATAATAATAATAAATAAATAAATAAATAAAGGGGGCTATCTATAATAATAAAGCATCAGACTTCAACCTACCATTGACCTCAAAGTTATAATATTTCTCATCTTCATGGCTCTCTTTTCATTCTTGTGCCTAATCAAACGATTCAATAAATTCAATCGCTTAATTTTCAAGGAGAACACAAACCTGTTGCTAGTTTTCCCCGAATCAGTTCTTGAGAAATCTGACGAGGAGAGTGAAGAACCCTAGAATCATAATTTGGGGGGGGGGGGAGGTTATTTCAAAAATTTCAAGTGCATAAAGGAGATGAGTAATTTAAGACGTTCGGGCTGAAACAAAAACAAAGGGGAACTTCTTCTTCAAATCCTCTTCGAGAGCCACCTACAAGACAGAGAAGATTGGTCATTCCATGCACTTCAGACGAGGATGAGAGTTCACCACAAATAGATGCACATGAAATTAGAATGGTTGAAGCCGAGGGTGAATCGATACCACCAAAACCTGAGTGGAAAACTAAGGTATCGTTATCTAGTCTCCGTGAGTAATGGCAGCCCGAACTTTACATGGGAAAAATGCGAAAACTGAAATAAATGGAGTCGGCATTTATGTGTGAAAGATTGGTAGAGATATTGGATTTTAGACCGTTTAAGGTTATAGAGTATTTTGAAAAGTTGGGTTGGGAAGCAGTGTTGACGTTCCATGATGAAGAAGGAGAAGGGAAGGTTCCTAATGGATTATTTTTGAATGGATGCCCACTCTTCGGAGAGACCCAGGAGATAACCCTCCAGTTATGACACGGTTAATTGGAAAGGCGAACGGGAAGGAAATGGTTATGTCATTTGATACACTTCGAACTGTGGCTAATTATGATTCGAAACCAGCTGGGGAATATGTTTATCCAAATGATCGAGCATTTCAAGTAAAGTAAGTTTCAAATGATGCAAATATGGTTAAAGAATTGTTTGTATCCGGGGTAGGTAAGAAATTTCAAAAGAAAGACTTGAAGACATTAGTCAAATTGGTAGCAACTATCGCTGGTGTTAATTGTTTGCAAAGAAATAGTGACATGATGAATATGCATCATTATGAAATACCAATTCTCTACAATTTGGTGACGGGTAAGCAGATGCGGTCGTTCCGCCGTTTAGCCATGGTTAACGTATGGACTAGCCACGAGAGCTATAATAGAACATGGATTCCACACAGCCGGGTAATCACGGCCTTGTTGAGAAACCAAGGGGTATGGACAACTGCCACTCCTGAAATTCATAAACTACCAAAAGTAGTGAATTTAAAAAATTTAAGTAACCTTTTTTGGGAATACACCAAAACTGCACGATACCACAAGTTGTGGGATAAAAAATGTGGGTTGATGGTGACAGTTGAGAGAGAAGACGCTCCTCCACTAGAGAATGAGGAGAATGAGGAGAATGTGGAGAATGACGGAAGTGAGGAAAATATGGAAAACGGATCAAACAGTGAGAGTATTGACGATGATGAGGATGAAGAAGAAGTAGAACGTCAGGAGAGACAGACTCGTGGGCCTAATGTAATTGGGATGAGGACATGCGGCAGTTAATGAGAGAGGTGAGACCGAAGGGGTTTGAAAAGTGGGAGGATTTGGACCGTATTTTGTGGGATCGAGGTACGCATAAACACGTGTTGGATGCTCGCAGGTGGGAAGCACAGGACCAGCGACATCAGAAGCTGGCAGATCGTATAGAGTTTCTTGCACGTAGCCAAGCTGTAGCATTTAATCGCTTTCAACACAATTTTCAGGCATATGGTGAACAGGTAAGACACTATAATGATTATTATGCGGGTCTTGATTATCAGGAGAGCGCGGAACCAGTAGATTGGAAGAGTTTACCACGTTATACCAGGGGACCATGAATATATTCGTATCCACAGCCGCTAATGCCACAGTGGCCCCTGCCCAAAGCATCACCACCAGGAGAACCAAGTTCAAGTGGGCCAGCTGACCCATTTACTTTTGAGCAAATGAACGAGTCATTAAATCAGGGGTGGTTTGGTGGAAGAAACGAAACACATCCTTGCACTCCGAAACGTTATTAGCATTCACTGATCTGCCCTGCGGGATGATCAGGTCCATATGCTTTATCTTTATCTCGTATTATTATTTTGAATTATTTGGGTTATGGGTGGTTTGTCTTTTTAATTATTATTATTGTTATTTTGTCTTATTTGAACTTAGTTGTTTGTAACCTTGGTGATGGTTCTTGGAATTCCTGTTCGGTCATATTAATGGATTAATTTACCTTAATTGATTTATTGGGGGTGAAATGAAACACCCGTTTACCACACTCGGTTTTTATACGGTTATCTACATTGGGGACAATGTAACGTTTAAGTGTGGAGATGCGGAAAGTATTGGAGAAATTAAAATTTTTGTCTTAAAGTGCCTTGATTGTGCATAAAAGCCGGAATTGTAAATAACTAATTGTCATTATTAATGCCAAGTACAGGTCTTTGGTCATGGTCAGTTTTTAAGCTTCTCGAAAGTCTTCCCATGCAAATGTTTTTCAAAAAGAAAAATTGAAAATGGGGTCGTTTAGGCAGGGATAACGTGTCATGGGGACAGGTACACATGTTTATATCGTCAGCCCTATTCCTCCGGTACGTGTGTGAGTTGACCCATATATATATATATAATACACATATAATATATAGTACACATATGTCATTTGAGTGATTTCATTGATGTTCATGGATTACGGGATCGTAGTTGGCATGAATGCAAAAGTGATAGAGGCAATTAGGTTAAGCCTCGTCTGGATGAGCGAGAGTGTGGGTACTGGGGGGTTAGGGCCTCATACATTATACATATGAGGATGGTTAATGTGAGGGGCGAGGGGTTGGGTCCCTTAGAAAACCTTTCTTGGACTTATTTTTCATTTGGTTAACCCCGACATTATGTTACGAGACGATCCGGCTTACTAGGTTTATTTGTAATTGTATTTGTGTTTGATTTTTTATCTGTATTTGTTCCAGTAATAAGCATTACGTTATTATGCTTTAAAAAAATTGAGGAAAAAGCCAAAACTATGTCTGTGTATATTCAGTTATGTATTCAGTAGTTCGTTTATGTAAAAAAAAAAAGAATGAAGGTCAGTCAGTGAGAAAAAAAAGAAAAAAATAATAATAATAAGTCAAAGAAAAGCTCAAAAAGAGTCAATGTTCTAGTCAGTATTGGTTGTAAATGAAAGTCACTGAGTTTGTTTTTTTGTTTAGTCGTTGGAATAAATTAAGTCATTGTTTATTTAGTTGTTTTGTAATAAGCCGGATCGGATCATCTGAGCTACTTCAAAAATTCCCTTCTATACCCTACACCTGGCCCCGTTACAACCCTTTTAAGACCTCTTGATTTGCATTTGTGTCAAAGCAGCTTTATGGATGAATATTTTCTTATGAGTGATACTGAGAGCAGAGTGATACTAGCACATGTTTTGCTAGTCCAGATATTAAACCGAGTGGAGAGATTTCATATTATGAGGGGTGTGACCATGTGTTCCTTAACCGGAAATAAAGTACACTCGTTTGGGCGGTTCCATAGATTTAAATTGTAACATTAAATTATTTGGTGGGTTATCAACCTTGACAGTGTCAGTTCTTGGGAATTGGGTATGACCTTATACCTCACTAGTATTAGTACTGGCAATTGATGAACCATCGATCGAGGTGTATGTGTTGCATGAGAGTTTGCTTGAGGGCAAGCAAAAAATAAGTGTGGGGATGAGATGTGTGGGTAAAAGACTGTGTTTATAGTGTTTAATATCTTGTGTTTTACTTATTTATATGTATCGAACACGGTTACTTTGACTGGTTTTATGATTGTAGGTGCTTGGAGCTTAAAGGAATTAATCGGGAGCTTAAATATGTGTTTTGGAAGCTTTAAGATGGACCGAAGGAACGTGAGTGCAATACAAGGGAGATAGATGAAATTTGGTCAAATCAGAGTTGGCATACCATACGCCAAAATCAGCGTATGGCAGAAAGTTTGGAGTATGGCTTTGTCAGAGTTAGCGTACCGTATGGCAGACTTGGCGTATCATACGCCAAGTGACGGCCTAATGCGAAAAAGCCATACGTTTTAGGGTTTTGAGGGAGACCTTTTCCTAGCCGTTTTTGGGGTTTCTATGGCTGATTTCGGACTTCCCTGATAATCCCAATCACCTCTCTAATCATGTTTCCTTCAACCGAATCAAGATTTGAAGCTGCTATCTCCATGAGGCAAGGCTAAACCACTGTATTCACTTTAGGCTAGGGTTTTGTGTATCCAACTTTGATCAGATTCCATGTTTTGAATGAGTATGAACTTGATTGAATGTTTTAATCTTGTTTTACATTAGAATTGATTGTTTAAACATCCTATATTTTTTATGATCAAGCATTGCATCACTTATCTGGTTGTGTTCATCACATGTAGGGTTTGCACTTATGTCATTAAACCAATAATCGTTAGTCTTTGCTTAAAATTGGTTTTCATTCAATAAACTGGTAATTGGGTAAACCGGGGTTCAGTTGTGTCAACAATTCGGTTAGGGTATCGTTTGTCCTCACAACCCAACTGTTAGGTTTAGTAATTATTGCGCAATTAATTAGTCGGTCATCACATTACCTGAACATGAAGTGAATCGTTTTGTCATTTTTGTTTACAGTTCACTTAAATTAATAGTGTTTTACTAATCATCTTTTATAAATCACTTGACATAGTTTGTCCACTTAATATAATAATTAATAGTTATGAATTTTACTTGCACTTTCCACTGATTCCCTGTGGAGACGACCTTACTTACCCATACTATTTATAGGTTTTTAAGCTTCATAAATACTTGTTTTTGTTTAGAGCACGGCATCTACATCGCATCTGCAATGTCTTCTTCATGATTGCTCCAATCAATATTACCCTCATGCTGTGTAGTTACAGCCACATTTCCTTGATTTTTGTGTTGGTTTTGGTTGGTTGGTACTGAGTTGTTTGGAACAGTTTGAAGGTTTTGATTGTTGTTTCTTTGAAAATTTTGATTCTGAGGCACAACTTGATGATGATTGTTCATTTGAGGCTGAAAGTTGTTGAAGTTGGGATTATAGTTGTTGAAGTTGTTGTTGTTGGGATTGTTGGTTCTTTGCTGGTTCTGTTTATATTGATACTGCTGATTTCTTGACTGGTTTTGGAACTTGTTTCTCTGAAAGTTTCTTGACATGTTACATTCTCTGGCAAAATGACCAGGCTGTTGGTAGTTATAGCAAATGGCTTTTGACTTATCAAATCCAATTCTTTCATTAGGTCCTGATAGAAGTGATCTAGCAGTCCTGTTGAACAACCTCTTGCTTCTAAGAGCCAACATTGCTGCTTGCCATTTCAGATCCATGTCCTCCAAATCATCAGCATCTATCTGCTTAAGGTCATCCTGGATGACACTAGTATGAATTAGATTCTTTGCTACAAAAGCATTGTATGACACTTCCTTGGCCATTTCCACCACCAATGTAAGGTACATGTCCACTAGCCATTGATGCAGAATCAGAATCATCAATCAATTGGACATTGAACTTTTGCTGGTTTCCATGGTGACTTGTGCTACCACCAACAAAAGATTTAGGTATATCAACACCATGCTCAACTGGCTCCTCTATGATGGGAATCTATTGTTGGTTATTGATTGACAAGTTGCCCATATGTGCAATGAAGGTATTAGTGACCTGGAAACATGGCTTCTCTTCTTTGATCATCTCATTTTCAATCGTTTCAATTTCTGCAGCCTGAAAGAAGGACACTACATCATCCAATTTCAAGTCATTGAAGTTGTGTTTTTGGAGGATGAATTTGCAGGCAGTGTACCATTCCTTAGGCATTGAGTTCTGTAGCTTGGTATTCAGGTCAAAATTAGTCATGACATAATCAGTTGTTCGAAGATCATTCACAATTGCCAAGAATCTTTCAAGGATGGATTTCAGCCTTTCTCAATCTTTGTACTTGAATCTTTCAAGCTTTTTCTTGAGTCTTTGCTTCTTTATGTTCTTGAGCTCAGTGTTTCCTTCAAATATTTCAAGAATTGCATCTTACATTTCCTTTGCGGTAGGATGATGTGCAACCTGTATTTCCCAAGATAGCTCTAGCTTTATCATAGCTAAAGCCCTGTCATCCACTTTCCTCAACCTATCTCTTACTGCACCAGTAGCTGCACCATCAGTGGCTGCTTGTGGACCATTTCTGATTGAAGCCCACATGTCTACATCGTTGTACCAAACAGCCACTTCAAATAGAACTTTCCATTTGGTGAAGTTTTCCTGTCCATAAAGTCTAGGTATTTTGTTAGCAGACACTTCTTGTTCTTCAAGACCAGCCATTTTAGTGGTTTGAAAAATGGAAACAGAGTAAAATTCAAGTTTTTTTCAGTTGAAAATAATCAGATATGACAATCAAATCCTCAGATCGGATTAATCTGGTCCGATTGGAACAAGAAATGACAATAAAGATGTAAACTTTAACTGAAATAAGGAAAATAAAACACCGGTTTTTTGTAGACCTAGACGGATTAGAAGAAACAGAGCAACTGACGTCACTCTCCAATGTGACGTCACTCTCCAATGGAACAGTGCTTTGCTTTTGTCATTGTTCTTCAGATCTTCAATCAGCAACAAATCTTACTAACATAGCAGTGACCAGCTCTGATACCACTTGTCAGGTCCCCAATTATTGGTAGATCGTAAACAAATCAAGTCATAACTCACACAATAATGTGTTGACAAGAGAGTTAATGACGGGTTGCTATATTTAGAAAGAAAACCGTTTGTTAAAGGCGGAATCAATAACAAACAGTGTAGCTGCTGAACAATTAATCAGAGATAACTAACACACAAGATTCATTCAAAAGATTTCCATTTATATAATATAAATCATACAAACGATAATTCGTTTCTTAATGGGAAAGTTATATACGTATGATTCTAGGACAGTCGTCACACTCACAAATATTCTCTCTGAATTAATGAGGTTGTCTTTGTCTGGAGGCGTGCTCTAAATTATTCTATTTATAGACCTGCCACCTCCTGACAGCTATCATTCCATCTAGAAACCCTAAATAATTAAAACATATTCAAATTACATATTCAAAACTATACTAAGTGTAAAACAAGTCTTCCGGGTAGGCTTTGTAGCAGTATTAACTTTTCCGAGTAGACTTGGTAACCTAGAAGTGTGCCCGGGAACAGTTTTCGGGTAGGCTTTACTTAGTAGACTTCAATCCCATTGATTATATTAGACTTTGCCCGACATAATCTTACGAGCAACCTTGTTCTTCAATGGTCCCTTCAACTCCTTACTAGGAATAGCTTATTTAGCAAAGTGTGCTCGGTAGCACTGTACCTTGCTTGAGTTGAACCCTGCCCGATGTTACTGATGTGCTAAAAACAGTCAATAAATATTAACTAAATTAAACAAGTAATATAAACTAGACTTAAGACTCAACTAAGCAAAACACCGGCAAGTGAACCGGTCTATTGTACTAAAGCTAAGTAAGTCCGGAATATCGAACCCACATGACTCTATAAATTACGTAAATTAACTAGTTAGACTCGACTTACGACACGACTATTTATTATTAATGTTTTAAAGGGGGGTTTAAAACTACTATTAAACTAAGAAAGTAAATAAACAAGTAAACAAGAAACAAGCAACTAAACACAAGATCGAAACCAATCAGAGAAGGAATCTACCTAGGTAAGAATCCCATGTATCAACAATCATCAAGAAATGGACAAATAACATGATTATGGAAACTGATTTCTAAACGTATTTATCTAACAAACCCTAAAGGAACCTTGACCGAATCAAACGACATCCTAAAGATAATTATTAGATTATTAAGCAATCAGTTATATTGTTTTCCGCAAAGTCATCAAATAGGGTTAATTAATAGTATCATAGGCAAGCAATCTTACGAAACACTAAACCCTAGATAACTTGATAAGCTAAACATGACATCATGAACACGGATCAACACAATAAGCAAGAATATTGTCACTATCTATCCTAGCATGCAATTGACCAAGACACATGAACAACTCCTCACTTTACAACTATTGGAATTTAGCAAAACATTCAAAACCCTAACCAACTATCAACAAGCTTCTATGATCTAATAAGCCTATTCAACCATAATAATCAAAACACCAAGTAAAGATTAAACATGAACCCTAATATCTAAAGAACACAATCAATAGAAAACAAGATCCATGTGAAGCAATAGTTAAATAATTAATCAAGATAATAAACACTTATATTTATCATGAAAACAAAACCAAGTCTTTTACTATTAAATTAACAAAACCAAAATCAAAACATACGTCCAAAGCAAGAATCATGCATCAAACATGTTCATCAAACATAGGTAGACATGAAGTCTAGCCTAGAATCATTATTTAAAACAATCCTAAACAAGTCTTAAAAACAAAGAGATTCATGAAAAATAACAAGAACGAATAAAGTAGAGCGATAAAACCCTTAAGACTCCTTTCTTGATCGATTGGATGAAAGCTCTCTCGATCCTCCTTGGTTCCTAACTTCAAATCACCTTCAAAACCTTGGAAAAGCTCTCAAAATCGGTTGCACTATTTCTTATGTTCGGCTAGGAATGCAATAGTATATATATATAAACGAACTGGTCTTGGGCTTTGCAAAAATGAGTGACCAGGAAGGCCTAGGCACCGCGCAGCCGCCTTAGCCCCTCACCTTCGCACGCAGCGGTGCCCCTTTGGGGTAATTTCCGGATTTTTGCTATTATATCTTTATTCATGTTAGATCTCTTTCTTGAACTACAAGTAACGATGAGAAACTTCTAGAACTTTTTTTCCATGACTCCAAAGCCACCATCTACATGAAAACAAATCAAAACTCTAAGTGAACTAATCATGTAGTCATTGACCAGTAAAACGAACATAATCTTCACATGAAATTAGGGATGAACTTTTTTTCATAAATACCCGTACCCGTACCTGTTTAGTACCCGTACTTGTACCCTTACCTGTACCTGTACATGTCTTTTAGGTACGGGTATGGGTACGCAAATTTAATGATTATAGGTACGGGTACTTTCGGGTACAGGTATGGGTACAAGTACGGGTATAACGGGTACTAGTACCCGTTTAGAATATGTAGAGGTTTTTATTAAGTTTCCAACACTTATGACTTAGCTTTCAAGCGGGATTTTCAAAACATAATATATATTAGTTGAATAAGTTCATTATCAATTTATGTGTATATGCATATATTATGTATTCATATATTTTTATTTATTAAAACATATATGTGTAATTCGGTATATAATTAAATAACTTGTATTAATTTTCTCTCATGTTTTTCTATAGAAATTGAGCAAGCAATAAACTAAGAAAGGGAAAAGGGAATGGATTTTATATTATGGCTGATTTGTTTCATGTTTAATTTTGGTATTATGTTTCGGTTGCGGTATTAAGGTTTTGGTATTATAGATAATTGATTTGTCGGTATCGTACCGTTACCGATACCTAGTTAGTGGAGATTTAAAAAAAAAGAACAAAGAGGTACCAAAGCGAGTACCATACCCAAAGTACCTGTACCTGTACCCCTACCCGTACCATATAATTTGGGTACGGGTATGGGTACCAAGATTTACTGATTTTAGGTACGGGTACTTGTGGGTACAGGTACGGGTATAGGTACGAGTACGGTCCCGATCTCATCCCTACATGAAATGATAGAAAGAATTAGACTTAACATGCAAGACACCAAAAGATATAAAATATGATAAATATATAATACTCAAAAACCTTAATTAATAAAAGATTAACAAAACTTGAACTAAAACGAACTCGAAACATTAAATAAACAAAACTTTACAAGGGATTCAAGATGTATAAATAGACGTATATCAAATATTCCCGCACATACTCTTTTTCCGTCCCTAAAAAAGTCTAATGCAGTTGGATCAGAATCGGAAAATTAATGTCTAACAAACATATAGGTTAATTTTTAGAAGCATAGAAAAACGCAAAAACCGCGATCACCGATATTGTTGTCCACTTAAACCCATGCCTTAATCCTTACCGGGAAAAATATGATCCGACAATAATAGTACTCAGTGGTTTACACAATTAAGACCCGCTTATTTTCAGCTTTTACCGGACCAAACCACCCCAACTTGACTTAAACCTCAAAATTAGCTGATTAAAAACTTTTTTGTTGCTCTATTTTTTCATGAATAGTTAAGACGATCAAGGGTATTGTTTATCCAACTAGGCTTAAGCATCAAAGTCTACCAAGCAGCCATTAGATATGATTAAGGTACAATTAATTACTAGCAAGTGTTCCCCACAACATGACGTACCCCCGTTATCAAGCAATACACTGAACCATTACCATATGTGAGTATGCAAAATTTCATTTGTAGGGCTTACGTGTGGCGTGTCCCTTGTGGTCCGGTTCTTAATGGTAATGAGACGCGAGCAAGGAGACTCCACATGGCTAACAGCGTGGATGATCAAGTCTGTAATGCATTTGTACTTTTGTACTTTTTTGTGATCATGTTAAAAGACTTATATTGCATAAATCTGCGGGTTTGCTCTTTTTTTTAGCTTAATTTTAAATATTCACAACCCCATTTAGAATTGTGAATACCCAGATGAATAATCGGCATACAGACCCATGGTCTCCGGACCCGGATCCCATCAATACAAGATTTAAGGTTATAAAACCATACGCCAATGATGTGTAAAACACTAAAACTAACAGTTTAAGATTTATATCACAGGCTACACGGCATATCTAACATTAAACCTACCCAAGCATCATATGATAACGTATTCAAAATTTCAAAATTTTTCAAACTTTATAATATTTTCACTTTTTCATACCACGAATTGAGGCTTGAGTATGTGTTGAGTCAAAGATTTGACCAAAGTGAGATATATGGAAGATTGGAATCTTCTCAACCTCCTCAGAATTCGCTAAGTATGGATCCGGGCACACCTTAGACCTCCGAGCAAGCTTTTACTTAACCAGGTGCAATATTTTTTCTATCGGGCAAGGTTATCTTCAAGAAGTCTTTTTTAGTGGATATCCGAGCAGGGTTTTCAAATTAGTGTATTACCAGGAAAGGGTCACTAGTTTATGCCAATCCGTGTAAGGATCACTATATCAAGCAAGTTTGTTCTTCATAGCCAAGTAATGTTTACTTCCGAGTAAGCTTTTGGCTAACCAAGCTCTGAAGCCAAGTGACTGGAAGACCGGGCAAGGTATTTATTAATAATATAGTGGTCCAAGTAGGCTTGATGATTTAATGGAATATCTTTAAGTAACATCGGGCAAGGTTCAACTCAAGCAAGGAACAGTGCTGCCGAGCACACTTTGCTAACAAGTTATTTTGTAGCAAAGAGTTGAAAGGGACCATCGAAGAACAAGGTTGCTCGTAAGGGTTTGTCGGGCAAAGTCGTGCAAAGTCAAGAAGATTAAAGTCTACCCGGTGAGTATTTTACTTGGTAAAATACTCTTCAAGTAAAGTCTATTCGGAAACTGATCCCGAGCACAGTTCTATGTTACCAAGTGCTGAAGGATGGCAGAGCACACAGCCCACTCGAAAAACGAATATTGTTGCAAAGCCTACCTGGATGACTTGTTTTACACTTAGAATAATTCTGAATATGTAATTTGAATATGTTTTAGCATTTAGGGTTTCTAGAAGGAATGACAACTGTAATGGAGGTGTCAGGCCTATAAAAGGAATAATGTAGGGCACACCTCCGAAACAGCGAAAAAGGCAGACAGACTCATTAATTCAGAGAGAATATTATTGAGTGTGACGGCTGTCTTAGAATAGTACGGATAAAATTTTCCCTCAAGAAACCCTAAATCGATTACCCTTTGTATGATGAATGTTATATAAATGGAAATCTTTTGAGTGAATCCTGAGTGTGTTACTTACCTTTGATTATTAATTGCAACTACACTGTTTTTTATTGATTCCGCCTTTAACAAACGGTAATCTTTCTAAATATAGCAACCCGTCATTAACTCCCTTGTCGACACATCTATTTGTGTGAGTTATGACATGATTTGAGTAAGGTCCAGCTGAAATCGGGGACCTGACAAGTGGTATAAGAGCTTGTTGCTGCTATTTTGGAAAGATTTTTGCTGATTGAAGATTTGAAGAAAGATGACGTAAGCAGACCACTGTTCCATTGAAAAGTGACATCAGCAGCTATGTTCTTCATTTTTCTTCTAGATCTACAATCATTTGGTGTTTTCTCTTCCTTATTCTGTTTAAAGCTTTAATTTTTATATATAAATCTTTTTCTAATCGCATCAGACACATCAGATCTGAACAACCGGTTTTCAGATATGATTATTTTTGAACTCTGTTTTTGCAAAGAAACTACTTTTGATTTCTCAAAATGTCTGGTTACGAGGAACAAGAAATGTCTATTAACAAGATTCCTAGACTGTATGGACAGGAAAATTTCACAAAATGGAAGGTCTTGTTTGAAGCAGTCGTTTGCTAAAATGATGTTGATATGTGGAACTCCATCAAGAATGGTCCACAAGGCACTGAAGAGGAAGGTGCAAATACAGCTGCAACTGCTGCTGTGAGAGAAAGAATGAGAAAAGTAGATGACAAGGCTTTAGCTATGTTAAAGCTAGGTCTGTCTTGAGAAATACTTACCAAGGTTGCACATCATCCCAATGCAAAGGCAATGTATGATGCATTACTTGAAATGTTTGAGGGAAATGTTGTGCTCAAAAACATCAAGAAGCAGAGATTGAAGCAGCAGCTAGAAAGATTTAAGTATAAAGAAGGAGAAAGGTTGAAATCTATTTTTGAAAGTTTCTTAGCAATAGTGAATGATCTCAGAACCACAGACTATGTCATGGCTGACTTTGACTTGAATACTAAGCTACTCAACTCTATGCCAAAGGAATGGTACACTGCCTGCAAATTCATCCTTCAGAAGCACAACTTCAATGACTTGAAATTGGATGATGAAGTGTGCTTCCTTCAAGCTGGAGAGATAGAGATGATAGAGAATGAGATGATTAAGGAGGAAAGACCATGCTTCAATGTTTCAAATGCATTAATTGCACCTATGGGTAATTTGACTTCCAAGAATCAACAGCAGATTCCTATTATTTAAGAACCAGTTGAGCATAGTACTGACACTCCAAAATGTTTTATTGGTGATAGCACAAGTAATCTTGATAACCAGCAAAGATTCATTGTGAAACTGATTGATGACACTGATTCTGCTTCAATGGCAAGTGGGAATGTACCTCATACTAGTGGTGGACATGGTCAAGGCAGTGAAACACAAGCCTTGCTTTCAATGTTTACAGAATAATATAATGCATTTGTTGCAAAGAATTTGATTCACACAAATGTGGTACAAGATGATCTTGAGCAGATAGATGTTGATGATTTGGAGGACATGGATTTGAAATGGCAAGCAGCCATGTTGGCTCTTAGAAGCAAGCGACTTTACAACAGGACTGGTAGGTCACTCTTATCAGGGCCTAATGAAAGAATTGGTTTTGATAAGTCAAAAGACATTTGCTATAATTGTCAACAGCCTTGTCATTTTTCAAGAGAGTGTAACATGCCAAGAAATTTTCAAATGAACCAATTTCAAAACCAACCAAGAAATCAGCAGCCTCAATATCAACAGAATCAGCAGAGGCCCAACAACAACAACTTCAACAACAACTTTAACAACAATCCCAACAACTATAATCCCAACTTCAACAACTTTCAGCCACAAATGAACAATCATAATCAAGGAATGCCTTAGAATCAAGGTTTTCAAAGAAACAACAACCAAAACCTTCAAACTGCTCCAGACAACACTATTCCAGCCAACCAAAATCAGATCAGAAATCAAGGAAATGTTGTTGTAACTACACAGCATGACGGTAACTTTGATTGGAGCAATCATAAAGAAGACATTGCAGATGATATCAAGAAAACAAATGTGGCATTCATGGACGTAATTGAGAAAGAAACTGGATCATCTTCTCAGGTACATTTTGCTTCTACTATTGATTTAACTAAAGTTATCAGTGATTTGAAAATGAAAGTAGGCAAGCTGTAAAGTGAGTGTTTTAAGGAACAAAGTATCATAAATGCATATGAGGCAAGTGAACTGATAAGTGAAGAAAGGATGAAAAGTTTGGAAGAAGACTGTGTAAACAGTTACAGAGCTCGAAAAAGGTTCACAACTGAAATAGATGGGTTGAAGAAAATGATTATAGAAGAGAAGGTGCAAAACACTAAGTTCCAAGTTGACAATGAATTCTTGAAGAACTTGGTTTCCACTGGAAACATCTGTGGAATTTTAAACCAAGTTAAGGAAGAAGACAAGTACAAAGCATTACCACCATCTTTCAACAACAACATTATGCTAAAAGTTGATAAAGAAAAAAGAAATGCATATCTACAACAATTCAAAGATGTTTTTCAAGACAAAGAAGAACTTATGGATTTGTATAAGAATGTTGAGGTGATTGAAGAAGGAGACTTTGTTGTGAAGAAATATTTGAAAGAAGAAAAGTCAATTGGAGTTCAAGTCTCTTAAGATGACTTTGATTCAATTGATTTGAATCAAGATGAATTGAGTGATTTAAGTGATCAAATCACTGATGAGGAAATCAAAGCTGCTGAAAGAGGAAGAAAATACAAGAAACCAAAATCCATTGACAAACTTCTAAAGTATCCACCAGTCACATCAAGAATGAAGAAACAGAATGAAAGAACAAAGAGGGAGCATGTGTCCTTTGACATATGTGAAAAGAAGAAGGTAAATTACAATGCTGTAAGGCCTCCAAGCCAAGCAGTATTGGAAAAGATAAAGCAGAACAACAAAATTAGGGTAAAAGAAAATGTGGATGTTGAAAACTGTATCCCTGTTTATCCAATTTTCTCTAATCATGAAGTCCTTGATATTGGAGAAGTGGAAACAATTGAAGAATATGAGAAGAGACAATCAAGACATAGAGAGAGTCAAGATGAAGAACCACTGAATATGAAAAATATTGTGTTTGTAAAGAGAAAGACTGAAAGACAAGACATCAAGATTGAGGAGTTTGTCCATTTCTCAATCAACTTTGATAGTCTAAAGATCAGAAGACCATTGGAGTCAAAGAACCCAGACCAAGTGAAAGATTCAATAAAGAAAAGGAACATGAAAAATACAAAGGAAAGGTTTGGTGCAAGAAGTGTGATGAGTATGGTCATCATACAGACTCTTGTAATGAAAGACTCAAATTCAAGCCTTTTCATGTCCCAGATGAAACAAAGTATGGACAAAAATTTGTTGTGTACAAGCAAAAGTATGATGAATACCTGGAAAAGCGAAAAGCTTGTGAAAAGGAAGTTCTGAAGAAAGAAAGCCACAAGCCTTCAATGAAAGCCAAGAAACATGTGGCTAAGCATGCTCAAAGGAGTAAATCTCCTGTAAAGCATGAGAGAAATGTCAAACAGAACTCTCAACCCTTGAGAATCATCCCTAAAAAGGATACTCAATCTGTCAAATATGATAGTTCTCAAGGATCATAAAGCAGTGAGAAGACAAGAAAAAGAGGTGCATTTCCTAGAAAGAAACCAGCAGAACTCACTGGTGATGAAAAGTTTATCTTGAAACATGGGTTTGAACCTGAAGGATTCCTTTGGAAACCTAAGACTGAAACTAAGGTTGAGACAGTTCCTGATGTAAGAGACTACTCTGACAAGAAATACTATGTGGTGAAGGAGTGTGACACTGCATCAGAAGACTGTCTAAGCTCAACCTCATTTGTTAAAACCCCAAGAGAGTGTGGTTATGAAACAGACAATTCAGACAATATAGAAATAACTCATGAAGATCCTGAACCAACAACACTCACTTCCCAAGCTGCCTCTGAAACTGAATCTGATGAGCTGCAAGTTGATCTAGCTTGCACTCATCACTCAACTAATCAAACTCTTTCTTTTGTGCAGGGACAGTCCACTCCTCTGAATGACATATGGTATATGGATAGTGGATGTTCTAGGCACACGACTTGTGACAAGAGATCTCTTGTCAATTATGAAGAAAAGTTTGAAGGTCCTGTAGCATTTGGAAGTGATGAAAATGGTGGAAAGATTCTTGGGAAAGGAATCTTAACAAATGGAAAAGTTTCATTTGATAATGTATTTCATGTTGAAGGTCTTCAGTATAATCTACTGAGTATTTCACAAGTGTGTGATAAGGGATACAAAGTCAGTTTTGATGATTCCCACTGTTTCATTCTAAAACCTGAATTTGTAATTCCACCTGAAATGATTATGATGATGGCACCAAGAAATGGCAACTTATATGAATTGAATATGAAAAAAGCTGTTTCAAGAGGGGGTGCATGTTTTGTGTCAAAAGTCACTGAAAATGAGTCAAAATTGTGGCATAGGAAACTTTATCATGTGAACTTAAAGAACATGAATAGACTTGTCAAAGGTGAGCATGTAATAGGCCTACCTACAAGAGATTTCAAATTGGAAGATCATTGTAGTTCATGCCAAAAAGGAAAACAACACAAATCTAATCATAAGCCAAAACTCATCAACTCAATTAATCAAGTACTTGAATAACTTCACATGGATCTCTTTGGTCCTGTGAGTGTGCCAAGTATAGGAAAGAAAATATATTGTCTTGTGATCATTGATGACTATTCAAGATATACTTGGGTTTATTTCCTAAGTACCAAGGATGAGACTGCAGAGTTGATTAAAGGTTGTGTGACAATGATTGAGAACAAGTTGAATAAGAAAGTCAAGATGATGAGAAGTGACAATGGCACTGAGTTCAAGAATGGAGTTATGCAAGAATTTTGTATAGCAAAAGGAATCATTCAACAATTCTTAGCTCCTAGAACTCCTGAACAAAATGGTGTTGCAGAAAGAAGGAATAGAACTTTGATTGAAGCTGCAAGAACCATGTTAGCATATGCTAATTTACCTGATACATTTTGGGTTGAAGCCATAAATACTGCCTGCTATGTTCAGAATAGGGTACTTGTCAACAAAAGGCATAACAAAACTCCATATGAAATATTCCACAACAGAAAGCCTTATATCAAGTTTTTCAAGCCCTTTGGATGCAAATGTTTTCTTCTGAACACAAGGGACTATTTGAACAAGTTTCAAACAAAATCCCTAGATTGTTTCTTTGTTGGATATTCTACACACTCAAAAGCCTACAGAGTATATGTGAAAGACCATTTGAGTGTTATAGAATCATCTGACATCATCTTTAATGAGAATCAATTCAACACAGTTGATGGTGCAGCATGGCTGTTTGATCATGAAAAGTTGATAAGGTCCTTTAAGATTTATCCTGAAGACTTTGATGACTCATTCTACAAGACCAGTGTAATTGAAGAGAAGAAGAAGAAACCATTGAACTTAGAAGAGTTATGGAAAAAGGTTGCAAGAAAAGAAAAGGAATATACTTTTGTGAAGAAATCCTCAAGTGATGTGGTTGAAAAAGATCAAGAAAACAATCACAGTCCTGAACATGATCATACTTAAATTAATCAAGACATTCAAGAAGTACAGAATGATCAACTTCAGAATGAGGGAAACACAAGCAACCAAGCAAATGGAGAAGAAGCTGCATCTACTGCAAGATTTCAAGATCTGTTTCAAAGACTGAATTTAGAAAACAATGGTGCATCTACTTCAGGACAACATAATGAAGAAGCACCATAATTTCATGATGCAGAAACTGATTTGATCATTGAAGAACCAGATCTCAATGAAACAAATCTTGACACAAATGTGTCTACAGATATGATTGTACAAAATCCTTATGTGGAAAAGAATCATCCTTCTGAAAACATCATTAGAGATTTTCATGAAAGAGTCACAAGAAGTCATTCTGAAATTGCAAACATCTGTCTTTACTCATCCTTTCTATCCCAAATAGATCCAAAGAAAATTGCTCAAGCACTAAAAGACAATAATTGGGTGGAAGCAATGCAGGAGGAACTGGCACAGTTCAGAGACCTACATGTGTGGGTTCTTGTTTATAGGCCAATAGACAGATATGCAATAGGAACCAAATGGGTTTTTAGAAACAAAAGGATGAGAGGGGTTTGGTGATTAAGAATAAATCTAGACTTTTGGCACTAGGATGTCTTCAAGAAGAAGGAATAGACTTTGAGGAAGTCCTTGCACCTGTTGCAAGACTTGAAGCTATCAGGATCTTTCTTACAAATGGGTTTTTAGAAACAAAAGGATGAGAGGGGTTTGGTGATTAAGAATAAATCTAGACTTTTGGCACTAGGATGTCTTCAAGAAGAAGGAATAGACTTTGAGGAAGTCCTTGCACCTGTTGCAAGACTTGAAGCTATCAGGATCTTTCTTACATATGCTGCCTCAAAGAACATTAAAGTGTTCCAGCTTGATGTTAAGTCTGCATTTCTGAATGGAAAGATTGATGAAGAGGTGTATGTAGCTCAACCTCCAGGTTTTGAGGATCCTTTGTATCCAAACAGGGTGTATAAGTTGAACAAAGACCTATATGGATTGCATCAAGCTCCTAGAGCTTGGTATGATGAGCTGTCAAATCATCTTCTTGAAAATGGTTTTAAAAAAGGAGCCATTGACAAGACACTCTTCTACAAAAGAAAGGGATCAGACTTGCTTCTGTTACAAGTGTATGTGGATGACATCATCTTTGGATCTACAAATGAACAAATATGCATGGAGTTTGAAGGGGAAATAAAATCCAAATACAACATGAGCTCTATGGGAGAGATGGACTTCTTTCTTGGACTGCAAGTTCAACAGAAAGCTGAAGGGATTTTCATTTACCAAACTAAATATGTGTAGGACATCTTGAACAAATTCAACTGTCATGAGTACAAAACTGCTTCAACTCCAATGGACACAAAAGAAAAGATGATTGCTGATGAAAAGGGGGTGCCTGTAGATGAACATGAAAACAGGCCAAAATTGGATCCCTGATGTACCTTACTGCAACAAGACCAGATATTATGTTTGTTGTATGTGTGTGTGCAAGATTCCAATCAAGTCCAAAAGTCTCCCATATGAATGCTGTGAAAAGAATTTTTAGATATTTGAAGGGAAGACCAGACTTGGGAATTAGGTATCCAAAGAATGAATTTTTTGATCTAATTTCCTACACACACAGTGATTATAATGGCTGTAACATGAGCAGAAAGTCAACCTCAGGAGGATGTCAATTTTTGGGTGAAAGGCTAGTGCCATGGCAATGCAACAAGCAGACTACTGTCTCAATCTCCACTGCAGAAGCTGAATACATTGCTGCATCTGCCTGTTGTGCACAAGTTCTATGGATTCAAAACCAGATGCTGGACTATGGTTTGAATTTTCTGAACACCCCTATTCTTATTGACAATACAGCTTAATATTTTACTGTTAAGAATCCAGTTCAACATTTTAAAACTAGCACATTGAAATCAGACATCACTTCATAAGAGATTGCAGTGAAAAAGGTTTGATTGAAATGCAAAGAGTTGATACCAGTGACAATTTGGCGGACCTATTCACCAAACCACTTGACAGAACCAGGTTTAACTTTCTTCTGAAAGCCTTGGGAATGATCAACTCTTATGAGATATGATTAAGGATGTGTGCCTAGTTATGTACCTCTCTGTGCTAACTAATTATATTGTTAGAGGTTGCACTAAATGAATGTTAAGTGAATATGCTTGATTATGTTACTTGGTATGTTGATTGATATGTGCTTAAACTGATTATGTGTGCAAAGTTTTGACATGATTGATTTGATTGATGTTTTACATGTTTATCAGTTGATGTGCTTTTGGGATGTTTTGATGAGTGTTCTTGTTATGAATTGCATGTTAGAGTAAGCTTATCTGATATCACTGCTTATTTGCCTGACATGTGTATTATCTGATCATTTGATGTTATTAAGATAGGATAGACCTTGAATGTTAGTATCGTCTACCTGTCCTGATGATATTATGTGTGATTAAGATTTGTGTATGTGTGACAACTGTTTGTGTCAAAATGAGTCTTATGTTAAAATTAAATGATATAATGAATTTTCTAATGAATTTTGCATAAACACTTTATTTTGGTCAAAACATGAGCAAGTTGATTAATGGTGCTGAGATATGATAAGATTATTCAGTTCAAGCTTTAAAGAAGTTTAAAAGAAGGATTTTTAAAGAAAAGTCTCAAGTAGTTGTTTTTGCTGAAAATTATGTCATTTGCCCAGTTGGAAGGACATGCACTTGTGTATGTTTGGTCCTTAAATCTTTAACAGATTCATAGTATAGCCATTGACCTGAAAACTGAATGCATTTGGGGCAATTATGACTTGTTTCTTATTCCTTCACTTAAAACTATATTCACATGTATGTTTGGTCCTGTTGACCACTTGTGGTCAAACAGGATAGCCATTTACCTGCCAATTAAGAGACATTGGGGTGATTGAATACTAAACTGAACTTATATTGGGAATGATAGTACATTGACTACTTAGCCAATCATATGGATTTAATAGGCTAAAAGGACCTTAGTGTAGTCATTAACATGTATGGTTGCTTTCTCATGATGATGTAAAATCGAAGGTGATATAAACATAATGAATATGCTAATCTTTATGTGGAGATACATAGTTGTCTTTGCATGTCTCAAGACAAATCTCTCAAAATGATAGGCAGAAAAGTGATTATCCCGTCATACAAAAGCTTGTTGTTATTTGGTCAACAAAAAATGAAACATCTTTAAATATGACCAAGAACATGTGTTAGAAAATTTGAGAAAATATCAAAAACAAGGGGAAGAATGAATAAATCAACCAAAAGTTGATATGTGTTTTAAATATTTTATCAAACAAGAGGGTTACAACAAGAACTACAAAGATGTTGACAAAATCTGTCTCATCTTGAATGAAAGGCCTGTTATTTAACAGTAAGTCCAACGTTCAACCTCTATATATGTTTGAATATCAAAAAAATTACAAAAAGATTCAATAAGTTATGTCATACAAAAACAATTTTTGACCAAATATAGGAGGATGGAGTCAAATTGGGGTGATCCGGGGAAAGCCAAATAAGCTTTGAGAAGAGATATGAGGCATCATAGCACAGTGTTGACCATTAATGCATTATGCTACTAAATGAACCTTAATCATATCACCAAAGAGATGAAATTCATGCTAAGTTTATACCTGCTGTTAACCTATCTATGTTGTCATAATAATGCTGAGAGTGAAGTATTGAGAAAGCTATTTAGTCAATATGATCCCATTCTGAGATCTTTTCAGAAAATGGAAGAAACTTTTTTGAAGAGAAATACGACTGAAATTTGATCTCTAAATGCACAATTTGCTCTTAAACTATGATCTTTAATGAAAAATATAATTTGACAAGTGGTTTAAGTCAAAAAGTGTTGCATTTTGCCTTTAATAGGTTGAATATGTGAGTTCGGATAAGGTTTGATGTTTTATAGCCTTTTCGAGCACAAAACATTTGAATATGTTTGAATATGTATTTTCGGGTAAGGCTTGATGCTTTATAACCTTTCCGGGCACACTTAGATACTATTATTTAAGTTTGTCATTTTCGAGTATGGTTTGATATGTTGAAGTCTCTCGGGTAGACTAAACTGTTTAGTTTAGTTCTCAGGCATACCTGATGATTGAATATGTGTATCCTAGTAAGCTTAGTGCTAACATAGGATCCTCGGGCAAGCTCTTTGAAATTTTAGACTATAGCACACTTAAATGTTTATGTGTTTTAATTTCATTCCTATCATGCTCTGTGATATTTGTGTTTATGATTTCTTTGAGATTAAAAGTGTTTCTGGGCAAACCTTGTTTACCGGGCACACTTTATATTTCAGGTACACTTGACTTTCCAAGTACACTGTCTGCTAGAAGTTCTTTTTCTGACACACTTTGTACTCTAAGGAGGTTATTCGGGTATACTTGTCATAAGAAGGTTGTTCGGGCACATTAAACATTGTGAATGTTGCTCGGGCATACTGTGCAAACAAGTATGCTTGATTGAATATGATTCTTATCTGATAGGATTTATGCTAGATTAAGCCATTTAATTTGAATTTAAGAAATTTATGCGGCTGTCTTAATTGATTCCTAGCAACGATGTTTATCAGATATTTTATGCTTGATTATTTGTCTTGTGATTAAGTTCTCAAGAAATATGGTATTTCGGGTAAGCTTTCTTCATAATGTCTTGACTTTAAACTACTCAGCTTGACCAAGCAATGTTTGTAAGTGAAAGGAATCGGACAAACTTTGTAAAGTTAAATGAAAATGTTACCAAGCAAGGTTTGATATTTTTATCGAGTAAGCTTTGTGTAAGTGGAAGTATACCGAGTAGACTTTGCAAAGGTTTACTTTTCCGAGTAAGGTTAACTAAGCCAAAAATGATAAAAAGTTATATGTTTTACAAATGTTTAAAATATCAAGTGGATAATGTTACTGATTGACAGCTAATAACTCACTAAACGACAAAAAACATTTAAACCCCACTTTCAAAAGGTATATAAGAGGGAGTTAGGCATAATTTTTCAATATTACTTTTCCCTCTCTCTCCTTCCATTGCAACTGCTTACTCATAAAGAAACCTAAACCGACTTATCGCATTCACTCCTAATCCAAACCCTAACTTGAATTAGCCCTCTAATTCCGACTCGGTAAGCTATTATGTGTTTTCCGATTACGATTAGACTATAATGGGCTATGATTATGTATTTGAATACTAATACTCTGTTTATGTGTTTAGGTTATAAACTTGTCGAAGAACAGGTTCTTGATGATATTTCTCTCATTATTCTTCATTTTTATAACTTGAAATTACTTAAAGTAGTGAACTTTATGACTTATTTCACTTTGAATTTGTTTGATTATGTTGTTCATAAATGGTAGAAGAAGAAGTTCAACCGAAATACTTCTTTTAAAAGAAACACAATATGTGTGTACTTCTGCAAGTCACACCTGATAACGAGCTGGTGGCTAGAATGATTACATGGATGGCTAGATCGAATGTCAGATTTGCTTTTACAAAATGCCCAATCATCTACAGAAATCATTCACTAGATTTTTGGAGATCTGCAAGATTTGTTGATGACATTAATGGGAAAAGAATCGAAGCAACAGTCGCAAGCCATGAAATTCAAGTGACAGAAAGAATGATAAGAAGATGCTTGCTGTTAAATGATAATGACCATAACCCAATAAACTTCAATACAACACACCTGATGAGGATATTTGAAGAGACGATGGGTTATCAGGGAACTCTAAATGATGGGCAGTTTCAAAAAGGGATGTTCCCTATGCTGTATAGATTCTTTATTCATCATGTGATACAGGAGTTTGCTCCACGAAAAGGATCATGGACTTTGATGAGTCGTGATTTAGCAAATGCCACTGTGGGGATTATATATGATTTGCCATTTAATTTCTCAAGGATGATCTTTGAGGGATTGGTATCAAATTTGAATAAAGCTGAGGTAGATAGATTTCTGCAGTACCCAAGATTTCTACAGATAATCTTTAACCATGAATTACAAGATCTACCCACTATTGGCATTACACACCTACTGCAGAGTCCTGACACATACAGAAGAATTAGAAATCCAGGTGTTGCCAATAGATTTGACTCAAACATTCCGTTTGAGATTTTGCCATGGTTGTTGGACCATGACTTGAATGTGATGATAGTTCCTGAGTTGAACTCAGAGGAGGAAGGAGGGGAAGATGATTCTGGAAGTGATAGTGATGACTCTGATGGAGATGGTAATGCTAATGATGGAGATGAAGGAGGGGCTGGAGGAGCCATGATTGCTGTTGCACAAGATCAAGGTGAGCAACCTGAGGAACCAGAACAACCCATTATACCATCACCACCACAAACTCCACCACATCAAACCACTCAATCCCCACCCCAAACCCTAAGCCAATCCCAACCTGAAACATCATCTCATGTATCCCAAACACCACAAACACCACCAACATTTAGCCCAATTCACTCAGATCCATTTATTGAAAGCCCACCTCATACACAATCACCACCACTATTCATATTCCAAACTCACACCACAACCCAAGACCCACCTGAGTATGAACCATTTTCTACATCACCACCTACAACCCCGCATTCTGACACAGACCTATTCCTAAGAAACTTGGACTTATTGAAAGAAAATGCCGAATTGAATAAGAGGAATAAGGAGGTCACTATGGAGAATGTCATGTTGTTGGATAAGTTGGTTAGAGCTAAAATGAGAATTAAATCCCTGGAGCAGGAGGTTGAGAAGATCTCAGCTGCCCTAAAACAGGGGGAGAATGAAAATGTGCCAACTGACTCAAGGGTAAATGTTGAGACCGAAACTGAAACAGGTGAAGAGACTGTAGACAGTTTGAAACTGATTTTGAATGCGTATGATGATGGAGAGGAAGATAGTGAGGAGAGGAGAGTTGAAGATGATGAGTATGAAGGTGATAAATCAGATATTGGAGAACAAGATTATGATTATAATGATGAAATGATGAATGTTGAATGGAGTGAAGAGAATGCTGAGAAAGAAGATGAGATTGAAAAGATTAATGATGAAGAGATAGTGACTACCACTGATATGGTCACTAATGTGTTGAAAGAGACCCAAACTGATGAAATTAATGAAGGGAATACTGCTACTGAGAAGCCAATTACTACTGTAGTTGAGCAACCTGAAAGCTCCAAGAGGGTAGAGTATGATCCTGAATTAGAAGCACTTGTGAAAGAAATTGATGATTATCAGCAAACTGATGAGGAGGAAGAAGTGCCTAAAAGGATGGATAAAGGCAAAGAAAAGGTTACAGAAGAAGAGCCTGTTAAGGCATATCCAGAAAAAGACATTTTGTTCAAAGATGATGCTATTGTTGTTGCTGCTGCCTTGAAAGAACAAGAAAACATCATGAGAGAGACAAGGGAAAGGGAGATACTAGCCCAAACCCTGACTCCAGAAGAACTGGCAGAGCAGGAAGCCTTGATCAATCAAGCCAATTTTGCCAAAGTAATAAATGAAGAAGTGGCTGATCAAGATGTGATTGATGCTTTGATCAAGTTAAAAAGAGTTGAGGAAGCTGACAATTCCTTAGCTATGGTGGTTAGCATGTTTCAATCACAAAGTCAACATGAAAGTAAGTCAACAGAACATGCTGAACCAGCCAATCTGAATACTGAAATGATTATTGAAGAAGAAATTGGTGAGTCCATTGCTGCAATGGCTGCCAAGAAATGGGCTGAGCAAGTGAAAGAAGATCTAAAGAAAAACCCAACTGACAGTTGGTCTGAGAGGGTAAATGTGACTCAACCTCAAATATCAGAAACAATTCATCAAAAGAAAGAAAGGCTTTCTAATATGTATGAAGAATTTGCTGAGAAAGTCAATAGGTTTGCTAAGACCTACATGAGAAGAAAGAGGCATCTGAACAATCTAAGCATGAAATATCCAAAAAGAGAGGCAAATTGGATGATAAGAACAAATACTTTGTTGAAACTCCGAATGATGATGCAAGTCCTATCAGGGCAGTCCCATTGCAAACCTTGCAACCAGATGAAAGGGTTCAAGGTGTTCCTGATGTGCCTATTAGAACTGAACCAAATCCAGATCATCCACCCTCTGATGAACCCAAAATAGATGCTGTAAATGACTCAACTGAAGAGGAGGATGAGTCTGATGATTCTGATGATGATGATAATCATGATGATGATCAAGGAAAGAGTGCCAAGACTGCCAATGTTGAGTCCCCACATGTGACAACGACTGATGAACAGAGGGATAACATTGAGAAAAGTTTGTTAAATGCCAGAATGAAACATCCTGTGATTATGAAGCTGAAGGCACTGGTGTGAAATTTGAGAGCATTGCTCAATTGAATGATGATGAACTGAATAAGAGACTAGATAAAGAAAATGACAAAATCAAAAGAGCCATGCAACAAAAGAACAGAGATGATCAAAAATACAGAGAATATTTGAGAAAGCATGGTTATTCAGAAAAGGATCTCACACATTACAAATTTAACCAACTCCAAGATCTCTATAACAGTGAAAGAGCAAAATTGATTGAAAAGTGTGTAAAGGAGAATGAGAAGATTGAAAAGATAGAAACTTTGAAAAAGAAGTTTGGAGGTATGTATGGATACCTGCTGGAGAAAGGATTGAAGCCTGAAATAGTTGAGAACTTGATAAGAGAATCAGTGTTGGACCAGTACAATAAACTGAAAAGAAAAGAGAAGCTGAAGAGGGCACAAACTGAGAGGTCTACCAAACAATCTGAAACATCTGTTAAGCCTCCAACAAAGTAAAGAAAGATAATGACTCTAAGGGAGAAACAGAAGATTAAGGGTGAAAAGGAAATGTCAAAGGAAGTACCTACTGTTGACACATCAACCCCACAAGAAGTCAAACCTGAACATGAAGATGAACCTATTGTCCCTTGGGAGAATAAAGAGATGATATATATTCTAAGGGGTATAATGATTAATGAAAGGGGAATGGATGAAGCCTCATTTGACGCCTTGGAAAAGACTTGAAAGAACTCTTCTATATCCAAAATGCTAAGTGGGAAAAAGCTTTGAGGGAAGGTGATAACCCCAGAAGCTTTATTAAAGGAAGATTCATACCTGTAGGATTATCAAACAGTCCTGGGTTAGCTAAAATGATGATGACTCTTAAAGAACAAGCAGGACAGGATCTTGTTGAACTAGCTAACCTTCCACCTGAGATGGTACAGGCATGAAGTCCATTCCATTCAGGCCTCTAATTTCAAGAAGACATTAATAAGGGGGAAGAGGTGAATCAAGTAGGTCTGTACAACAAAGAACAACAAGACCACAATCAGATGTGGATCTTCCAAGAGAACTCTACTATGATTCTGTATCTGAATGTTTAAAAGTGATTATGGAAAGTAGAAAGCTGAGAGAGATAGTTGTGAGAGGTGACTTTTATGAGTACACTCAAGAACAACTAGAAAGAATGGCCACACTTAACCTGTATGATTATAGAGATAGAAACAAGATGGCAGGAAGGCAAATGAATGATCTCTCAATGTTTTTGAAAGGAGAAGCTAACAAGGGATTCCGATTCTTAAAAGAAATGAGAAGTTGGAGAATGATTCAACTTCACAGATCAAGAAGGTCAGAGAAGTTATGGAGAATGGTCAAGGCTGAACTGTACTACCAAATGAATGTCAGAGACAGAAATCCTTTGTCAAACATGAACACACGCATAAGCCTTGAAAGAAGAATGACACGCCCCAACTACACAGTTCAAAGAAATGGCATCATAACAGAAGTTGAATACAAAGAAAATGTAGGCCATTACTTGCTGAGGAACTCTGATGGAAAAATACTGGGGATAATAAAGAAGGATGAAGACTTGACTTACCTGCATGATGAGGATCTGATGGATATAAGGGATTTGGTAATACCAGAAAGTCATACTCACTACCAAATCCTTGATATCTTTAGGCTGAGAGCTGCATCAGTGATAGTAAACAGAAGACAAGCCGCCCACAATGCAAGGAAGAGACAAGATTCATAGATTAGGCTTTTTTATGTAATGTCTTCGAACAGAATTTTGATTATGTAATCTGTTTATGTTTTGATTATGTAATTTGAATTTAATTTGATGTGTATTTTGACTAAGTGTAAGTAACCATAGAATTGTTTTGGGTCAGCTGAGGTGTTCCAATCTAGGGGGGAGATTGTTGAGTCAAAGATTTGACCAAAGTGAGATATATGGAAGATTGGAATCTTCTCAACCTCCTCAGAATTCCCTAAGTATGGATACGGGCACACCTTAGACCTCCGAGCAAGCTTTTACTTAGCCATGTACGATATTTTGTCTATCGGGCAAGGTTATCTTCAAGAAGTCTTATTTAGTGGATATCCGAGCAGGGTTTGAAAATTAGTGTATTACTGGGCAAGGGTCACTAGTTTATGCCAATCCGGGTAAGGATCACTATATCAAGCAAGTTTGTTCTTCATAGCCAAGTAATGTTTACTTCCGAGTAAGCTTTTGGCTAACCAAGCTCTGAAGCCAAATGGCTGGAAGACCGGGCAAGGTATTTATTAATAATACAGTGGTCCAAGTAGGCTTGATGATTTAATGGAATATCTTTAAGTAACATCGGGCAAGGTTCAACTCAAGCAAGGAACAGTGCTGCCGAGCACACTTTGCTAATAAGTTATTTTGTAGCAAAGAGTTGAAAGGGACCATTGAAGAACAAGGTTGCTCATAAGGGTTTGTCGGGAAAAGTCTGGCAAAGTCAAGAAGTTTGAAGTCTACCCTGTGGGTATTTTTCTTGGTAAAATACTCTTCAAGTAAAGTCTACCCGGAAACTGATCCCGAGCACACTTCTATGTTACCAAGTGCTGAAGGATGGCAGAGCACACAGCCTACTCAGAAAATGAATATTGTTGCAAAGCCTACCCGGAAGACTTGTTTTACACTTAGAATAATTCTGAATATGTAATTTGAATATGTTTTAGCATTTAGGGTTTCTAGAAGGAATGACAACTGTAATGGAGGTGTCAGGCCTATAAAAGGAATAATGTAGGGCACACCTCTGAAGCAGCGAAAAAGACAGACAGACTCATTAATTCAGAGAGAATATTATTGAGTGAGACGGCTGTCTTAGAATAGTACGGATAAAACTTTCCCTCAAGAAACCCTAAATCAATTACCCTTTGTATGATTAATGTTATATAAATGGAAATCTTTTGAGTGAATCCTGAGTGTGTTAGTTACCTTTGATTATTAATTGCAACTTATCATTTATTTTCTACGGACAAAACGCTTTACCCACAAGAGATTTCCGACCCATTTTATCAAATTTGTCCTTTCATTTTCAAGGCTGAGCCTACCGACACATCCCAAGTTAAGTGCGCTTTCTTTTATTTATATCATATTATTAGTAGTGTGAAACAAAAATTTCCGATAAGTATCATCATCTCCCACTTTAACGCAAAAAACTAGATTTAAGGGACATTTTTTTAAAACATTTTTCAATTTTTTTAAAATTTTTTGTTTTCAATTTTTTTTATTTTTCTTAATTTAAAGAAAATTAAACTACAACTCAAATAACCTATCCCCACACTTAAATTATGCATTTTCCTCAATGCAAGGATAAGGACGACTAAAAAAAACTAAAATAAAGTCGGACTACAAAAAAAACTAAAAATATAAAAAATTAAAAACAAATGCAAAATAAAAAGTTAACAAGCTAGATAAAGGAAAAGACTTAGCCGGTAATATACGAATGAAACATGATGCCAAAGTCTTCTTTCCGTGAATGCCTTTCAACTACGAACGTGCTCAGCAAATGGTAACTCCTTCTATCACGAACGTAAACGGCAAAACAAAACAAACAAACATATTTAAAAATGTATCTTATCATAATGATAGATATTATGCAATAAAAGTGTTTCACATCAACCGAAAAATATATAAAACATGAATAATTAGCAGCAAATAATAATAAAACATAAAGTATAAGGCTCAGCTGCTCCATCCCCACACTTGTCTTTTTCATTTAATTCTTCCTTGGGGATCGTCTCTCTAGCTCATTCAATCTCTCCTTTACCTAGAAAAACTCAAAAACACAAAACAAAGAAGAACTACAAAAAACTACGTTAATGACTAAAAGAAAAAGAAAATAAAAATAAAAGAAAGTATAAAAACTCTACACTTGAGTTTTCACTCAAGAACCCATGTTATGCGAATCACGTGGCGGACCGAGTGGAGCTTCACCTCGGTAAAACTCCAATGCCCTCAAAAATTCCGAATCACGATCCGGCCATTCATCAACCTTGGACTTCTTCTTTCTAACCCCACGAACCTTCTCAAACTTACGCTTTCCACCACCTCTTTCTCCGACACACTTTACCATTTCCCGAGAACTAAAAACCGCTCGCTCCTTCCCCACACTTAAACTCACCGAACGGGAATCGTCAAGACTTGGACCCATGCCCGAGATAACTGATTCTATCAAGTTAATTCGGTGACATGGATCAATGAGACAATCTTGACCACTCGGATGTCTCATGGACGTAGCCAAATATGTGGCACTATCATCTCCTACTCTAGGAGTTATCTTGCCTACAAACACATCGATGATTGCCCTAGCAGTACGTAAGAATGGATGACCCAAAATAATAGGAACTCTTTCGTCGGCCTCCATATATAAAACAACAAAATCTGCGGGAAAAACCAAATTATCTACCTTAACGAATAAATTTTCCACGACACCCCTCGGATACTTAACGGAATGATCGGCTAATGACAATGTCATACGAGTAGGGGTGAGCTCTCCTAGGCCTAGATTTTCATACAAAGAATACGGCATGAGGTTTATACTAGCTCCAAGATTGGCCAATGCTTGACACGTCGTATCACTTCCGAAAAGACATGGAATGGTAAAAACGTCGGGGTCGGGTAATTTCTCCGGCACTTTATTAAGAACTACTGCATAACACTCTCCATTTAGCGGTACAGTCGACAGCTCCTCCAACTTATCCTTACTTTTAAGAAGATCTTTCAAAAATTTGGCGTATTCAGGCATATCTTGGAGGACTTCGACGAACGGGAGGTTGACATTTAATTGGCTAAATATATTGAGAAAATGCCCGTAATCCTTCGTATACTATTGATGCTTTAGACGGGCGGGATACGGGACATAAGCAGGGTTAATGATGTGTGGTGGTGGTCGAACTCCAACCGGCTTCTTTTCAACTAGTGGCTCAATTATCGGTGTTGTAACTTGTGACTTACCTGGAGCCTCTACCTCTATCTCCTCATCTACCAACTCATCGTCCCCATCTTTCCCAATTTCTTTACTAACTACCCCCGGACCAAAACCCTACAATTACGAGTGGAGATGGCTTTCAATTGAGCAGCCGGATTAGTTTGAGGAATACCCAAAAACTGACCTGGAGGCCTTTCTTCTAAACGACGAGCAATATCACCAACAGTTCTTTGAATATCGAGAATAGAAGAATGTTGATTCTTGAAAAGCAAATCGTGCTCGGCAAACTTCTTCTGTGTAACTTGATCTCTCTCCAGGATTTGCTTCATCATCTCTTCCAAACGCCCAATTCCACCATTTGAATCCTGCACATTATTTCGAACGTTAGTACTATTAGTATTATTATCATTAAAATACTGACCTTGTGCTGGAGCATAAGAATTTTGAAATCCGGGTGGAGCGCCTGACGGACGCCAGTTGGAATTATTCTGATTCGGGTTCTTGTAGGTGTTCCAATTCTGATTATTGTTGTTGTAATTATTGGGAAACCTATTCTGACCAGCAACAAAATCGACATGTTGATTCATCACCGGGCACTCCAACGTACCATGTCCACCTCTACAAAATTCACACCTCTCCACCTTGGCCTTCAGCTCCTTAACCTCTCAAGTTAGTGATTCCAAAGCAGCTGCCACACTAGTATCCAGATTAACCTGGTGTACACCTCGAGCGGATGAGAATGTACTGCTAACGGGAGTGGAATTCCCGCGATGTGGCACTTTGGCAAGGTTCGATTGAGCGAAGCTCTCAAACGTCTCGTTACACTCGGTGACATTTTTCCTAGCCAGTAGACTTCCTCCCGCGGCCGTACCGAACCGAACTTGGGTTTCGTAGTTCAACCCATTGTAAAAATTTCTCCACGAGAGCCCATGGTGTGAGATCATTCTGTGAGCATCGAGACAGCAAGTTCTGAAAACGCTCCCAAGCATGACAATATTGCTCCCCCGGCTCCATATGAGACGAGTGAATCTGATCGCGAAGAATAGTCGCTTTAGCAGGTGGGAAGTATCTCTTGATAAATGCCGAACGTAGTGCTTCCCAAGTGGTGAACGTGCCAGGTGGCTGCGTGTCAAGCTAAGTAGCTGCTTTATCCGCAAGTGAAAACGGAAATAAATGTAAGAAAATAGCATCTTCGGTAGCACCTTGTAAATTAAAAATTTTAAGAACGCGGTAAAGTCGGTTAATGTGAGTCGGTGCGTCCTCGTCATCACGCCCATTAAATTGATTGGTTTGAACGATGATGTTCATGACGTATGACGGAATTTGCCACAAGTTGGGGTTTTCGATATGGGGAACAATGATGCTTGACTGGTTTCCGTTTAAGCCATCGAAGGCTTGAGCAACAATTGTCCTATTGTCGGCCATTGGATCTTGACTTCTAGGACTTTCGGGTGGTGAACTGGGTGGTGACGAATTTGGTGTAGATGCGGGTTCTGAAGTTTGTTCTTCTACTGACGAACTAGCCTCGGTCTTCAACGGAGAAGATCCAAGATTATCCAGCGGTGGTCCTTGCGAACGAAGATGTGGTATAAACCTGAAAAACGCATAAGACGAGGTGAGTAGACTCGAATACTTAAAAATAAACTAAAATAAACTAAAGCCTAAATTAGACTCCTATGACTCTACAAAAATAAAACAAATAGCACGGATGTAGCAGATAAGTCCAAGTAAAGCTAATAACGCAATCGCCAAGAGTCCCCGGCAACGGCGCCAAAAACTTGATGTGCTAAAAACAGTCAATAAATATTAACTAAATTAAACGAGTAATAAAAACTAGACTTAATACTTAACTAAGCAAAACACCGGCAAGTGAACCGGTCTATGTTATGAATGCTACTGATGTACAGACTCATATTGTGATGGAGGAAGGAGCTGAAACTGAGGAATCAATTTTAACTGAACAAGAAACCAATCAAGAAAGTTCCAAGAGGGTTATACCTGACAAGGAGATGAGTGACTTAGGTGATGATATTGATAACTTCCCCCCCTGAAACAGAAGAGGAAAAGAAAAGAAGATCAGAAAAGGGTAAAGCTATTGCTAATGATGATGAGGAGGAAGATCCTGTTACTACCAAAAAGGCAAATGAAGAGGAAGAGCATGAGAATGCTGTTGCTGCCAGAAGGCTTGAGCAAGTTATAAATGAGACTAGGGAGAGGGAATTCATTGCCCAAACCCTAACTGCTGAAGGGCTGGCAGAGTAAGAAACTTTGATTGAGCAAGCTAACATTGCAAAAGTTCTTGATGAAGAAGGTGCTGAGGAACAAGAGGTGACTGAAACTTTGATAAAAATGAAAAGAGCTGAAGAGATTGAAAATTCTTTGGCCATGGTTGTAAGTATGTTCAGTCAATCCCAAAACCAACCTCACCATGAACCTGAAAAGGAAGCCGAACAGGAAAAACCTTCAAAGAAGGGGAAAAACTGGAGAAACCATAGAATCATTGCGGGAAAAGGTCTCCAAGTTGCATGAGGAGTTCACAGCAAAAGTGAATATATTTGCAAAGATGTATACAAGAAAAAGGAAGGCTGATGAACAAGCTCATAAAAACAGGTCAGCAAAAAGGGCTAAATGGGATAATGAAAATGAATGTTTTGTTGAAAGTCCTGAAGAGAAGGAAGGCCCTTTGAGACCTGTTCCAATTAAGATACTAAGGCCTGAAGATTTACCCAATCTAAAAGAAGCCAGATGGGATGAGAAAAATGAGTATTTTGTTGAAAGCCCCGAGGAGCAGGAAAGTCCAATAAGGCCTACTTCAATTCAGATAGTTAGGCTTGGGGATTTACTCAATCCTGAAGAAACAAAAATTGATGCTGTGAATGAGTCTACTGAAAAGGAAGATGGGACTGAAAAAGATGACTCTGATAATGATAATCATAATGATGAACAAGGTGATAAACCTGCTGAGGCTGTGAAGGTTGATATTGTGTCCCCACATGTTGAAATGATAAATGATCAAAGGGATAATATTCAACAAAGTCTGGATGAAGCTCAATAGAATAATCCATTAATTGTGAAACTGACCAGACATGGGCATAAGTTTGAAGATCTGGCTCCACTTTCTGATGAGGATTTGCAGAAGTTAATTGAGAAAGAGAATGATAAGATTAAAAGGAGAATGAAGAAAAAGAACCGTGAATCCTTGAGAAATAGGGATTATTTGAGAGGCTGTGGATTCTCAGAAAAGGATTTGACTAAGATGACATTCAAATTCCTTGAAGAATAGAGAGAGGAGGGAAAGAGAAGAAAATAAAAGATTGAGAGAAAGAATAGATGATCTAAAGAAAAGATATGCAGGAAAGTGTGGATACCTGATTGAAAGAGCTATGGCTCCTGAGATGGGTGATAGTTTGTCAAAAGCTGCAGTTAAATCTCATTACAATAGACTTTCAAAGAAAGAGCAATCAAAGAGAGATTAACCTGAACCCTTTGTTAAAAAGAGAAGGATTATGACATTAAGAGAGAAGCAGAAAGCTGAAAATGAAAAAAGGTGAATTGAAAAGAGCTAAAACACAAGATATTCCTATCCTAGTGGAAGTAAAGAAAGAATCGGATGAACCCACAGATCCATGGGAAAATGAGGAGATGATCAAAATCTTGAAGGAGGTGATTAAGAGAAAAGGAATGAAAGAAAATGCTTTTGACATGTTGGGTAAAGCTCAACTGTAAGAATTATTCTATGAACAGAAGGCTGAATGGGAAAAGCTGCAGTTACAAGGTGTGAATCCCAAAAGCTTTGCAGGTGGACGATTTGTACCAGCAAGTCAACTTCAAGATGAAAGGATTTTAGAGATGATTGGAAGATTACTCAGAGATGGAGGAGAAAATCTCATTGATATGTTGACTATGCTTGCTGAGTTGATTGTTGAAATGTACAAGAAGAAATTTGGAGTCACGGGGGCCACTAAACCAATGAAGTCTATTCCAACAAGGCCCTCAACTTCAAGGAGATATACATCAACAACTAGGGGTGAGTCAAGTAGAGGTGGAACTCAAAGGGTAGAAAGGCCCCAAACTAATATAGACCTGCCAATATTGCTCTACTATGATTCTGTCTCCCAAACTCTGAAAGTGATTATGCAGAGTAGACAATTAAGGGAGATCATTTTCAAAGATGATTTTGTTGATTACAAGAGAGAGCAACTGGAAATAATGGCCAATCTTGACTTATATGACTATCATGACATAAACAAGATGGCAGGGAGACAACAGAATGAGTTGTTAAGATATTTGAAGAATGAAGCTGAAAAGGGATTTCCTCTGTTGAATCAAAGAAAGAAGTGGGAGCTGACAAAGCATGAGAAGAACAGACGAGCTAAACGTTTGAGGAGCATCAGGGGTGCTGAATCTGACTATGTTTCAAAAGTCAGAAACAAAAATCCCTTGTCCAATATGAACACTTTCATATGTATGAGAAGGATAATGACTCGTCCAAATCATGAAGTACAGAAGAATGGTAGAATTACTGAGATTGACTACAAAGAAAATGAAGGCCACTACATTCTTGGTTACTCCGACGGACTTATATTAGGGATTATCAGAAATGATAAAGATCTGACCTTTTTGCATAATTAAGATTTGAGGGACATATTGGAAATGACAATTATTTGTCAATTTTCAATTTTCAAATATTGTCAATTTTCAAGCAAAGGGCAGGAACAGTGATAGTTGAACGAAGACAAGCAGCCCACAATGCAAGAAGATGAAGATTTTTTTGTTCAGGGTTTGCTTTGTAATGTCTAGAGGAAAAATTTTCAACTATGTAAACATTTGATTTTGATATGTAACTTGATTTTGATTTGATGTGTATTTTTAACTAAGTGTAAGTAACCTTAGAGGTGTTTTGGGATAGCTGAGGTGTTTCAATCGAGGGGGATATTGTTGAGTCAAAGATTTGACATGAAATGACTTAAGAAAGATTAAGGGAGATTGGAATCTTCCTAATACTCCTTTGAAACGGCTAAGTATGGAAACCAAGCACACTTGGACATTTGAGCAGGGTTTTACTTGTCCTAGCAAGGTATTTTACCTATCAGGTAAGGTTATCTTCTTGTTGTCTTCTTGTTCACTATGCCTAGCAAAGGTGTTCTTCAAGTCGAGCACAGTTTTCTTTCCAGCAAACCCTTGACTAATCCAAGCTTTTGAAGCCAACTATTTGGAAGATCTAGCAAGGTTTGATTAATAAAAAGTAGTCTGAGCATGCTTGTTGAAAGTGATCAAGAAATATTCTAAGTACTTTCAGCAGCAAGGTTCAACTCCGGGCAAGCTACTGTGCTACTAGCACAATTCAAACAGTGTTATTAGCACACTTTGGTTAGCTTAATAACTTATGATTTAACAATTAGTTGAAGGGATTCATGAAGAACAGTTTGCTCGTAGGACCATATCGAGCAAAGTTTGCTATGATCAAGAAGATTGAAGTCTGCTAGATGAGTATTTTCTTTGGAAAATATTCTAGGTAAAGTCTACCGAGAGAACTTTTCACGAGCACACTTCAAGGTTACCAAGTCTAACCGGAGAACTGTTTTCCAGCACACTTCAAGGTTACCAGGTCTGCTCGATGAAGACAAAAGACACAAAGTCTACCCGAAAGACATGTTTTTGCACTTAGAATCTTTTTTAATATGTTTTATGAATAGGTATCAATCATTAGGGTTTTTAGAAGTCAGGACAACTGTCAGGAGGCAGGCCTATAAATAGAATGTTCTAGGGCACGCCTCCTAACGACAACGGATAATTCTTTACACTTTTCAGACCTACTGAATATTCCTAAATTGAGTGAGACGGCTGTCCTAAGAATTGTACTGATAAACATTCCTTACAGAAACGCTAATTGATTTGTATTTGTATGAATCTTTCTATAAATGGAAATCTTTTGAGTTAATGTTTGTGTCTGTTACATTAAAGCAGCAATGCTGTGTTCCGCCGTTAACATACATTAATTCTTACCTAAAATAGAAAGTTGTTAACCCTCCTGTCGACACAGTTACTGTGTGGGTTGCGACATTTATTGTGAGTGATTGAGTGATCATTCGGGACCGACAAGTGGTGTCAGAGCTTGTTTGTTGCTGTTTGGGTGAAGAATCGTTGCTTATTATTGATTATCTGAAGATGAAGAATGGCGTAAGCTGAGTACTGTTCCATTGAATCCTGACGTCAGCAACTCTGTTTTTTCTTCATTCTTCCAGATCTGCAATATTTGGTGTCTTCTTTCACTTGTTTTACTTAAAGTTTGCATTTTTGTTTTTAGATCTTGCTCCAATCGAACCAGATACATTAGATCTGAAGAATTCTCTCTCAGATCTAACTGATTTTCAAATTCAATCTCTGATTCTATTTAAAGTTTTATCTATTTCTCTTTAAAATTGTTTTACAAAATATCAAAAATATGCTTGGTTTTAAAGAGTAAGAGGTTTCTACTAACAAAATTCCAAGGTTGTATGGATAGGAAAATTTCATCAAGTGGAAAGTGTTGTTTGAAGCTGTGATTTGTTATAATGATGTTGACATGTTGAATTCCATCAAGAATGGTCCATATGTGTGGGAAGGAACAAATTCCAACCCAGCAGTGGGTGTGAGAATGAGGAAAGTGGATGATAGAGCACTTGCAATGATAAAATTGGGTTTATCTTGAGAAATTCTCACAAAAGTTTCACATCATACAACTACCAAGGCGATGTATGATACAATTCAGAGCTAAAGAACATCAAAAAGCAAAGACTCAAGCAACAACTTGAAAGATTTAAATATAAGGATGGTGAGAGATTGAAATCAATTCTTGAATGAAGTTTGGCCATTGTGAATGATCTCAGAACCACATATTATGTGACTGATTCTGATTTGAACATATAATATCATCAATGCCAAAGGAGTGGTATACAGCTAGCAAGTTCATTCTTCATAAACCAAATTATGGACAACTCAAGCTTGATGATGTGATTTGCTTTCTTTAAGCTGCTGAAATAGAAATGATTGAGAATGAAATGATAAAGGAAGAAAACCCATGTTTCCAAGTGTCTAATGCACTTATTGCTCCTATGGAAAACTTAACCACCAAAAACCAACAACAAATCCCTATCAAAGAAGAACCTACTGAACATGGTGTTGATACACCAAAAGCATTTGTTGGTGGTAGTTCAAGTAACCAAGGAAGTCAATCCAGGTTTAATGTACAACTCATAGATGACAATGATTCTGCCTCAATGGCAAGTAGACATTTACCTTATGCTGGTGGAAATAGTGGTCAAGTAAGTGAAACTCAAGCATCATTCTTTATATTTACAGAGTCTTACAATGCATTAGTAGCCAAAAACATGACCCACACAAGTGTCATTCAAGATGATTTGGAACAGATTGATGTTGATGAACATGAAGACATGGACTTGAAGTGGTAGGCTGCAATGCTGGCTCTTAGAAGCAAAAGGTTGTTTAATAGGACTGGAAGGTCTCTAGTGTCTGGCCAAATGAAAGGATTGGGTTTGACAAGTCTAAGGCAATCTGCTACAATTGCCAGCAATCAAGACACTTTGCTAGAGAATGCAATCAGCCAAGAAACTTCCAAATGAACAATACCAGAACCAACAACCAAGAAACCAATATCAATTCCAGCAAAACCAGCCAAGCAACAACAATTACAACAACAACCCCAATTTTAACAACACCTACCAGCAGCCACAAATGAACAATCAGCAAGTTGTACCCCATAACCGGAATTACCAAAGAAATAACCAAAACCCTCCAAATGCTCCCGACAACCCCAATAGAAACAATCAAAATCAGCCCATAAACCAATGAAATGTAGCACTTACTGCACAACAAGAAGGGAATTTTGATTGGAGTGATCATGCAGATGACATCACCAAGGCCAATGTTGCATTAATGGCAAATTTTGAAAATGAGGCTGAATCTTCTTCTTCACATGTACACTCAAATTCCACACTTGATTTACTTGAAACAATTGATGCATTGAATGTGAAAGTAGGAAAGTTGGAGAGTGAATGCTTTAGAAAACAGAGCATGATAAATGTGTATCAAGAAAGTGATGTAACTTATGAAGAAAAGATCAAAAGCCTTGAAGATGATTGTGTGACTAGTTACAGAATCCAGTCAAGATATGTGACTGAAATTGAAGGATTAAAGAAGATGGTAGTTGAACAAAATGTGAAGAATACTACTCTACAAGTTGAAAATGGGTTCTTGAAGAATCTAGTATCTACCGGTAACATATGTCGTATTCTGAACAAGATTAAAGAGGACGAAAATACAAATTTGTTCCTCCATAATTTAATGACAACTACTCTCTTAAGGTTGACAAAGAGAAAAGGGAGACTTATCCAATCAGTTCAGAGATGTTTTCCAAGATAAGAAAGAATTCATTGAAAACTACAAAATGATTGAAGTTAGTGACCATGGAGAGTTTGTTGTGAAGGAAGAATTAATGGATGATAAGTCAATTGGTATGCAAGTTTCTGAATATGACTTGAACAAAGATGATTTAAGTGACTTTAGTGATCAAATCTCAGATGAAGAAATCAAAGCTGCAGAAGTAAAGAGAAGATAGAAGAAACCTGATTCAATTGAAAACCTACCTGATACACCTAAGATGACTCCCAAGATGATTAAAAATCATGTTAGGCCAAAAGTAAGCTACAATGTTGTTAGGCCACCAAGCAAAACTGTTTTGAAAAAGATAAGTGACAATAACAAGAAAAAGGCCCATGAAACAGTTATTGGTGACAACTTCATTCCAGTGTACCCTGTTTTCTCTAGTCATGAAGTGTTTGACATTGGAGAAGTTGAAAATATGGAAGAGTATGAGAAAAGACAGTCAAGAAACAATGGAAACTTGGATGAAGAACCTATGAATTTAAAGAAAATAATCTTTGTGAAAAGCAAGATTGAAAAAAGGGAGATCAAAATTGAAGAGTGTGTACCTTTTTTTCAATTGATTTTGATGGTTTAAAAACTCATAAAACACTTGGAATTAGACAACCTAGACCAAATGAGAGACTCAAAATGAGAAACTCTCATGAAAATTTGGTCATCATATTTGATTCTTGTAATGAAAGGTTCACCTTCAACAAGTTTGGTAAAAACTTTGAACTTTACAACAAAAGTATGATGAATATTAGGGAAAAGGAGAGGTGTGTAAAAAGAGGATATTGAACAAGGTTTAGTCAAAGGTTGTTAACAGTTTGAAGACAGATGGGAAGGCTGAAGAGAAACCAAAGAAGAATGTGACTGAACAAGTCAAAAGAAGCAATCTTCCTATCAAAACTTAAATATTGTGAATAGAAATATACAACCATTGAAAATTGTTCCCAATCAAGACTCAAGATCAGTTAAGTCTGATGATTCTCTAAAATCACCAAACAATGGAAAGAAAGGGAAGAAGGAATTTTTCTCAAGAAAGAAACCAAAAGAATTAAATGGTGATGAAAAGTTCCTATTGAAGCATGGGTTTGAACCCCATGGGTTTCTTTGGAAACCAAGGGGTGAAGTTCAAGAGCCAAAGAAAATTGATGTGAGAGATTACTCAAGTACAAAGGATTATGTGGTGCAAGATTGTAAAAGTATAATTCCTTATGTGAGAAGCCCAATTAACAGTGATGGTGAATCATTCCAATCTGATGAGTATGATGATTATGATTCTGATGATTGTGAACTCATATATAAAGATCCTAAACCTATTCCTCACATAACCAATGCAACAATTGTTATTGAAACTGATGATTTGCAAGTTGATTCAGCTTGCATGTCATCACCCAACTAATAAATTTCTTTGATTTATGCAGGAACAGTCAACTCCACTGAATGAAGTATGGTACATGGATAGTGGGTGTTCCAGGCACATGACTTGTGACAAAAGGTCACTTGTTAATTACGAAGAGAAGTTTGAAGGACCAGTAGCTTTTGGAAGTGACGAAAATGGTGGAAAAATAGTTGGAAAAGGGATCTTGACCAATGGAAAAGTCACATTTGACAATGTCTTTTATGTGGAAGGACTACAATATAACCTTTTGAGCATCTCACAAATGTGTGATAAAGGTTATAAGGTTGGGTTTGATGACTCTTTCTGTTTTATTCTCAAACCTGATTTTGCATTACTTACAGATATGATTATGATGATGGCTCCAATAAATGGTAATCTGTATGAACTAAATATGAAAGATGTTGTTTCAAGAGGTGGCACATGCTTTGTATCCAAAGCCACTGAAAATGAAACTAAATTGCGGCATAGGAAGCTTTGTCATGTCAACTTAAAGAACATGAATAAACTAGTCAAGGGTGAGCATGTTATTGGTTTGCCTACTAGGGAATTCAAGTTGGATGACAGTTTTATCTTATGTCAAAAGGGGAAGCACAAGTCTTCACACAAGGTAAAACTCATTAACACAATTGATCAAGTGCTTGAGATGCTTCACATGGATCTTTGACCAAGTATTAGAAAGAAGAGATATTGCCTTGTGATTATTGATATTTCTCAAGATATACTTGGGTTTATTTCCTAAGTACAAAAGATGAAACTGCTGAGTAGATTAATGGTTGTGTGACTAGGATTGAGATTCAATTGGATGCAAGGGTAAAGTTCATGAGAAGTGATAATGGAATTGAGTTAAAAATGGAGTTATGGAAGAGTTTTGCAATGCTAAAGGAATTCTCCAACAATTCTTTGCTCCTAGAACTCCTGAACAAAATGGTATTACAGAAAGAAGGAACAGAACACTTAAAGAGGATGCAAGAATCATGCTAGCAGATGCTTTTCTACCTGTCACTTTTTGGGTAGAAGCAATTAATACAGCCTGCTATGTTCAAAATAGAGTGCTTCTCAATAAAAGTCAAAACAAAACTCCTTATGAGAATTTGTTTAAAATAAAGCCCTAAATCAAGTTTCTAAAGCCATTTGGATGCAAATGTTCTCTTTTGAACACCAAGGATTATCTCAACAAGTTTCAAGCAAAAATCATTGGATTGCTTCTTTATTGGTTACTCTACACGCTCAAAAGCCTACGCAGTATATGTCAAATATCATTTGAGTGTGATTGAATCTTCAGATGTAATTTTCAATGAAAATAAATTCAATACAGTTAATGGTGCAGCCTGGCTGTTTGATCTTGAGAAACTGATCAAATCATTCAAGATTTATTCTGAAGATTTTGATGATTCATTTTACAAGACTAGTGAAATTGAAGAGGTAAATCAGAAGACATTAGATTTAGACAAGTTATGGTCCAAGGTTGCAACAAAAGGAAGTGAATATACATTTATAAACGATCTCTCAAGTGCTGATATTGAACAAGTTCAAGATAATGATCAAGAACAAAATCTAATTCAATAACAGAATCAAGAAAATGGTATTCAAGACAATCATGAAGTACAAGTTGATGAAGTTCTAAATGAGGAAGATCTAAGCAACCAAAGAAGTGAAGAAGAAGCTGCAAGAAGAGAAAGATTTGAATATTTATATCAATGTATGAATATGGGAAACAATGGTGCATCTACCTCACAACAGAATAATGAAGAAGCACCAGAGTTTCATGATAGAGCAACAAATTTGATCATTGATGAGCCAGATCTCAATGTGTCTACTGATGTGATAGTTCAATCCTCTTATGTTGAAAGAAATCATCCTTATGAGAACATCATTGGAGATATAAACGAAAGAATTACAAGAAGTCATTCTGAATCTGCAAACATCTGTTTGTACTCCTACTTTCTATCCCAAATTGAACCCAAGAACATTGTTCAAGCATTAAAAGATAACTGCTGGGTAGAAGCAATGCAAGAGGAGTTGGCACAATTCAGAGATCTACATGTGTGAGAACTTGTAGATAGGCCAAGAAACAGATATGTCTTTGCAACTAAATGGGTTTTCAGAAACAAAAGGGATGAAAGAGGAATTGTGATTAAGAACAAAGCAAGACTTGTTGCTTTAGGATGCCTACAAGAAGAATGAATAGACTTTGAAGAAGTATTTGCTCAAGTAGCAAGACTTGAGGCAATAAGAATTTTCTTAGCCTATGCTGCCTCAAAGAATATAAGGGTATTCCAGTTAGATGCCAAATCTGCTTTCTTAAATGGCAAAATAGAAGAAGAAGTGTATGTGACTCACCAACCAGGATTTGAGGACCTGATTATCCTAACAGAGTTTATAAACTGAACAAAGCGTTGTATGGACTACATCAAGCTCAAGAGCTTGGTATGATGAGTTATATAACCACTTACTTGATAATGGTTTCTCAAGAGGAACTATTGACAAGACCCTCTTTTACAAGAAATGAGTAAGAGATTTGCTTCTATTACAAGTCTACGTGGATGATATCATTTTTGATTCAAGAAATGAACAAATGTGCCATGAATTTGAAAAGGTGATGAAATCCAAGTACTCAATGAGCTCAATGGAAGAAATTCGATGGCATCGGTCCAAGGGGGAGATTGTTGGGTCTTATATTTTAGACCAACGCATCGAATTAATATGTGGGTGAAAAATATATTGTTTGGTCTCAACCAAGGGTGGATGGCTTGAAGACCAAGTCATGCTAGACTAGTATAAATAGATGTTTTTATTCATTTGTCTAGTATGATTAAGTGTATTGTGTATTGAGTGAGATCTAGAGTTTTATCCCTATGAGAGAGTCTCCTCCCCGGGAAGAGCTCACCTAGGGTGGCAGATATTTCTTGTGTATGTATGAATGTATGTATGTGTGGTTCATCTTTATGAGAATCATTCGGCTCATGATATCATACTACCATTTATATCAACTATCTGTTTCTATTACATATATGTGTTCATCCTATTTTGTTGATTATTGTTAATCGAATCAGGCTCTCTCCGAATACATCTCATCTGTACAAATATTATTCAAGAGTGAACAAGAGTGAGATTCGATCCTAACCAGGATCCGAGCTCCATCGTTAATACCGATAATTCACGATTCCGCAACGGGACTCGGGTTCTGTCATCTGTGAGTATAAACAATCAAATTATAGCACGTAAATATTGTAAACAAATAATTAAGTGTGGGCTAAACCGTTGCCATGCGAATCGGCATTGGGTACCATAATAGAATAATTGAGTTGTCGGTGAAACCATTGTCATGCGATCGGATGCCGGCCACTACAACATGACGTGATTATAATGATGGACCACTACGAATGCGATAAATAAACACATAAACAGTTAGCAAATAGAAAGTAGTCATTCAATTGATACACAACACAAATATTAACAGTTTGCATTTGATTAGTATGATGTAGTATGTAAACGATTCATAATAGGTACGCATAAGTCCCCAAATCGTTTGAAAACAAGTAAAATAGGGGAGTGATTACTCACCTTAGTGAATGAACAAAAGACCAATAGATAAAGTGAGAAAGCTAAACCCTTTGGGTTTTACCATCAAGGATTCTTAGTTTTATATAGTTAATATTATGAGTTAATTTAAATAACATAACACATTAAATGAATTTAGGATTCCGATGGGATTTGAGTTATGCTTATGATTAGAATTATTGATTGAACGACAAAGTTTTATTGTTACTGTTATTGAAAAAAATCATTGTTATTGTCATCATTTGTTTATAATATTATTACTTTTGTTATTTATTAAACCCCATTAAGTGTACTAGATAAAATATAAATATCACTAAATATAAAAGTAAAATAATTTAATAAATATAATATGAGATATACTTGTAATATTTGAATAAAAACAATATAATATATAAATCTTTAATTATTAAGATAAGTATGTATTTTAAATCCTTAATGAAAATTAGTTTACGAACACGTGATAAATATATACTTAACATGTTTATTAGTATTTAAATTTTATTATACCTTTTTGTTTAAAAACTCTCTCTCTCTCTCTCTCTCTCTCTCTATATATATATATATATATATATATATACATATATATATATATATATGTGCGTGTGTGTGTATAATATACATAAAAGATTTATAAGGTTGTTCAACAACAAGCTATGCCAAGCTAGATGTGGCGGTTTCACAAAAATAATATTTAATTAACATTTAGTATTAATTATAAATAATTAGTAAATCATGAAAATAATTAAAAACAATTAAGGAAAATAAATTAACAAAGCGCACGTCTATGGGGGGCTCGAACCCGCGCCCCATTCCGAATCAGGGGTTTGAACACACACACCCCAAACCAGCTGAGCTGGGGTGTCACTTGTGTATAATCTGAAACCCATCTCTTATATAAAATAGCTAATAAACCCAAAATCAAAATAGAACCTTATAATCTGCGATTGACGAATCCCGTTTATTTTCGATCAATTAAAGTTAGGGTTAATGAAAAATGGTCTAAAATGATCACAATACGTATATAAATTACCTTAATCATTAATGAATTGAAGGTCTAATCGTTAAACGTATTGCAGGCACCAAACGCGAACTACGATCCATATTACAGGCTGTCTTGTTGTAATTGAATTTAGGGTTTATGTTAGTGGCGTAAAGATGAAGCTTTAGACTAGTTAAATTGTGTTATTATTACTTCTAAATCGTTTTCCCCTAGGTTGATAAAGGCCGTTTAGTTAATATATCAATTCGTATAATATTGATCACAATTTTCAAATCAACGATGTCGGTATGAGTCAAAATAGGCAATACAATGATCTTCCTTGATCAGTTCCATGTTTACAACGAACATTAAGGTGCAAGAATACAAACGGGTTACGAGATTGGATCTTAAACGGGTTTGGATACGGGTTGGGTATGGAAAAATGGGCTTGGGTTTAACATAATAAATTAAATAATCCGAATTTGCATATAGGTCCCTAAACTACTTGGATGGAAACAAAATGGGTTTAAATTATAGTTTATGGTGTAAATTGTATATAACTGAAAGTTATTTCTTGATAATTAATTAAATAGAATAAACAACAATAATAATAAAATATTTATAACTCGATAAATGCGATGTTTTATTGATTAAATTACCCGATAATAAAAACGGATCGGGTATTGGTATTTGATATATTATATGAAAACCCGAGTTATTACAAAATCTTAAATTCATAATCAAATTTGTGTGAATAGGGTTACTAGGAAATAAAAATATGTTGGACAATGAGTCTTTTAGATGAGAATAGAACATCTTAGTTATCGTTTGTCAGCATAGCATAAACTCTTGTGATATTCTTACATGGAATCTAGCATTCTAGAAATTCTATATAGTTGATACAAATCATGACAAATCATCTTTTAAACTAAATATAAATAGTGTTTTCCAGGCGTGTTGCGTCGGGCATGTTAGTAAAACCTGGGCGGTTGTAAAACCCAAGTGGTGATGCCATAAGTTGATGCGAATTCAGTCAGTTTTGATTACGTGCGTTATTTTACCGAAAATAAGACACAAAATAAAACCTGGACCAATGTTGTGACGTTGGTTGGTAAAACTCAATCATTGGTAATCCGACCGTTATCGATCCTGGGTGTTGAGGCGGTTTTCATCATGTTCGTTACCGTACCGGAACTAAAAAATAAATAAACTCAGCATTCGGTTGGTTTTCGTTACGGTGCTAGAAGTACAACAAAAAGCGGCAAATCTACGCAAATTTGAGCGGTTTCCGTTGTACCTAACTAAAACAGAATAAATATGAAAAAACAAAACAAAACTAATATTTGGTCGGTTTTCATTACATTCATATGGGCTGAAACTAAAACAAATAAAAATACGACGAATATGGTGCCGCAAAGTGGCCCAATAGGGGCTTTGCGGCACCAACCTTCTAAATTATTATATATAATAATAATTAGTGAGCACAACAAGAAGTTTTACGCCTCATATGAACCAAATGGGCTCTAGCCAATATTATAAACAATTATTACAATAAACAAGAAACAAATTGACATATATATAACTGCTCGGAGTTTTACTTTTTATTTGATTACGACCTCTAACTTCATTCCATCTTGACAATCGTTTCCTTTTCCACTGATAAACCTTGCATATCCAGGTCCGTGGTAAGTAAAAAGCATACTTCCACAACCTGGGTCATAAGCCGCTAAAGGGTTGACTGTAGAACATCCTTCAAACCCCTTCAAATCTACTACGATTAAGTTATGTTTGGTATTATCGTATCTGAAATCTGTAACAACATAAATCAATTAGTTAGTTTGTTTTCTTGCATTAGAACATAAAAGCCTACATAACTATATAATAATACCCAACAAATCATGTACAATAGATAAAAATATACATAATTTGTCTCCAACCCGAATGTCCCTTGATGCCGCCCAAGCTTTATAATCAACACCCGTGGTCCATCCTTTATCTTCTCCGACAACATGAACCGTTCCCTCCGAAGCTGTTAGTGAAACATTATCTTGTTCTTGTAAAGGATTCTCAGCTGCTCGAACCCAAGTGGCTTGAGCCACGATTGTTGCTATGAGAATAAAGATGCCCAAGTTTGTGTTACCCATTCGGTTTTATTTTTTTATCTAGTCGGGCATATTATAAATAAAGGACGAAAGCATGCTAAAAATTCTCAGCACCATCAGAAATGTGATTGAAGATATTTCCTTGCCTAATCACTCGCTCTAGTTTTCTAAATCTGGAAAAGTTTTCCTTTCATTACTAAATTAAACTAACAAAAATATAGATCTATTATTGTTTTATTTAAGTGGGTATAGATGTGTTTTTTCACATATTAGTTCTTTGGATACTACAAATCCTCCGTACAATTAGTCAAAATTGTACATATCCTCTGTACATGTAAATGTTTCAACAATTACAACTTCTTCGTGGGGATTTTTTTCATATATGTTTTATTTTTTAATCTCAAACCAGCGTTTGTGAAAAAGAAGGAGGTAAGTTTTCAAATGTGTATTAATTATTGGAAATTGAACAAAGTGACTATTAAAAATAGGCATCCTATTCCTCACACTGATGACTTGTTTGACCAACTCCATGGAGCGAACTATTTTTCCAAAATTGATCTTAGGTCTGGTTATCACCAAGTGAAAATTGGGGAGGAAGATATTTCAAAAACAGCCTTTCAAACTTGATACGGTCATTATAAATTCTTAGTTATGCCTTTTGGATTAACCAATTCACCGACAAACTTTATGGATCTTATGAGCCGAGTCTGCAAACTCTACATTGAGAAGTTTGTACTAGTGTTCTTTGATGATATTTTAGTATAATCTAAAAGCAAGTAGGAGCATGAGCAACACCTACGGGTAAGTGTGAATTTTGGTTGCAAGAATTACAATTCTAAAGACATATTATAAACAGACCCTAGTAAGATAGAAGCTATTAAGAATTGGCAGCATCTAAGTCACCAAAAGAAATCCATCAATTTTTGGGAATAGCTTGATATTTTCGGTGTTTCATCGAAAACTTTTCCAGTTTTTCCCAGCCTCCTAACATAAAAAAACCGAAAATATGACTGGGAGAAGAACAAAATATGGCTTTTTAGCAATTGAAACAAAAATTTTGCCAAGCTCCAATACTAAGTCTTCTAGAAGGGACTAATGACCTTGTAGTTTATTGTGATGCATCTCGAAAATGTTCAGGACGCGCGCTGATGCAAAGAAACAAGGTAAAAGCATATGCTTCCCGACAATTAAAAGTGCACAAAAAGACTTATACCACTCATTACCTATAATTAGAAGCGTTTATTTTTTTTTTTTTTTTGTATTTAAGATATGGATTTTATGATACCAAATGTACAATTTACACATACCACAAAAGCCTATGACATATATTTGATCAAAAAGAGTTGAATATGAGACAACGAAGATAGGTGGAGTTGTTGAATGACTATAATTGTGAGATTTGATACCATCCAGGCAAAAGCCAATATAGTAGCCGAAGCCTTGAGCGAAAAGATAGGATTAGGTAGAGGTGGCAATCTTGACCCATGGGTTGTATAAAAATGTATAAGATGGGTTAGAATTGGTCAAACTATAAAAAAGAAAATGATTGAAAGGGTCAAAACGGGTTGACATTTCTCGAGTTTTTTTTTATGGAACGAGAAAAACGGAATAATTTTTTTGGTATTTTTACTTTTTAAGTGTTTGATTTATATTTCGAGTTATAGTTTTTTAATTATTTTTTTTTAATATTTTGGTGAGGGTTTTTGAAATCTCAACCCATTTTGACCCATTTCAAAACTCCTTACCAAAAAATTCAAAAATAATTATAACTCGAAATATAAATAAAAAACTTAAAAAGTAAAAATACCAAAAAGTTTCCTCCGTGTTTCTCGTTCCATAAAAAAACCCCGAGAAATGTTAACCCATTTTGACCCGCTTCAATAATTTTCATTTTTTAGTTTGACCCATTCTAACCCATCTTATACATTTTGATACAACTCATTAAACCCATGGGTCAAGATTGCCACCCATAGAATTAGGCCATTGAGGTTGTGAAAAGAAAATTGACGACTGAGTCTGAATTCCATCTCTTCATAATCTTCGTGACTTGCTCATGGATGAGGCGCACAAGTCCAAGTATTCTATTTATCCATGTACTAACAAAATGTATAAAGATGTTAAAGAGTTTTATTGATGGCCTGGTTTGAAGAAGGATATAGCCACGTATGTTAGTAAATGTGCAACTTGTGCTAGAGTCAAGGCTGAATATCAGAAACCTTCATAAATGTTACCACAATCTGAAACACCCCCGTAGAAGTGGGAACCAATTACAATGTATTTGGTAACAAATCTTCTTAAAAACATCTTGAGAACACAATTCAATCTAGGTAATAGTTGATCAATTGACCAAATATGCACACTTTCTTCCGATCCATAGCAACTACAATTCCGAAAAACTCCCAAAATTTATATTAATGAAATTGTATCTCGACATGGTGTGCCACTTTTGATTATTTCAAATCGAGATTGTCTTTTCACTTCTCACTTTTTGCAAGTTACAGAAGAAGCTTTGAGAACCTGAATAGATCTGAGCACAACCTACCACCCTCAAACAGACGGCCAATCTGAAAGAACTATCCAAACATTAGAAGATTTGCTTCGTTCTTGTGTATTAAACTTTAAAGGTAATTGGGATCAACACCTCCCACCTATTAAATTCTCTTACAATAATAGTTAGCATAGTAGTATACAAGCAACACCATATGAAGCATTATATAGAAGAAAATGTAGATCGACACTTTGTTGGACGGAAGTTGGCAACAATCAAGTTACAAGATCCGATTTGATTAAGGATCAGATAAAATTCATATGCTTAAAAGTAAACCGTTATCCTTTGATGTAGAAAACCATTATCGTTTGATGTAGGTGATAAAGTGTTTCTTAATATATCCCCTTGGAAAGGCGTTATAAGATTTGGTAAGACCGGTAACTTAGCTCCGAGATACATTAGGCCTTACGAAATTATTTCCAAAATTGGTCCCATAGCATACCAACTAAAACTACCTTTAGAGTTGAGTACTATCCACGATGTTTTCCATGTATCAAACTTGAAATGGTGTCTTACTGACAAGACGACAATAGTACCATTGTAAGATGTAAAGGCAGACAATGAGTTAAACTTTGTGGACGAACCCGTGGAAATAGTGGATGGGAAAACCAAATAGTTACGACATGACAAAATTCCGTTGGTGAAAGTTAGGGGGAACTCACAACGAAGACCCGAATATACTTGGGAACATAAGGATGAATTCCAAAAGAAATACCCACACATTTTCCCTAAAAAGAACGCAGTTGGTACATTGAACAAATCCTCCGATTCTAAAGGTGGCATATTATCAATTTCTTCAAATAAATCCCCCAATTTTGAATCAACACCAGTCTCCATATCTTCAGATTCAATTGATTTATTTTCCTCATCAATTAACTCAATCATATCAATATCAACATCACTAAAAATATCCTCTGTCACCTCCTCCTTTTCATCCTCAGACACATCATCATAGGCAGATAAAAGATTTAGAGCATTTTCCCACTATTTTGGTGAATCTAAGGTCTTCTACGTGACATTCATGACAAAACAAGGTATACCCTAGTTATTAGGTATCGAGTAAACAATAACTGTTTATTACGTACGTGCAAATGATTAACGAACGATACTAATTATTACCCTGATCAATCGGGGGCGGGGGGGGGGGGTCATAATAAGTCATATATCTATTATAGAAACTAACATAATGATATTACTAGCCTAGTATGTGGAAAACTATTTAAACGGAAAGATTTCCGTTTAACGATACACTATGATATTAAACGTGATCGTTAATACCAAAACAAGTGTTGTATCATTCGCCAAGCCATTAAAGACTTATGAAACACTTATTTAAGATGTTTTAACCAATTTACAAAAATATTTTGGATTTTTACAGTTTAATGGCATGTTTTCTTTAATTTGCAAAACTAGGCCAAAAATACTCGTTTTTGCATTGTCTACCGCAACCAAACTATTTTTTTTACCCAAAAACCAACCCAGTGCTTAAAATGGACCAGAAATAGATCGTTTTCAAAAAGAAAATGAGGAAAGGACAGGGAAAAAAGGAGGGGCTAGATAATATCTATCAAGGGGGTCCCATCGCCTTTGTTTCCTTCTCACTTAAGCCTTCATAAAACCCCAAACAAGATATTTTTTTCAAGTTCATCTGCTATTGCAAAATTTTCTCTACCAAAACCCTTTAAAAACCTAAGGTATGAATTTTATTTTGATTGTTTTTTAGCTTGTTTTAATCAAAAGGTTATGGTTTGATTAAGAAAAATCATGTTTAAACATGAAAAACCCTTCAAACAAGTACAAAGCCAGTTTTGATGCTAAACATATGTACTAAACTAAACCATAAATGTTTTTGATGAGAAACTCGGATTACAAGGTTTAAATCACGTTTTTACGATAAAAAAAACTCGATGTAGAACTTTAAACAAAAACATATGTTGCAAGGTTGGATTATTAATGTTAGAAGCTTGGTTTTGTGGAACATGATCTGTAGATATAATATCTAGCTAACCAAGAACCCGGAAACACGAGAAAAGGGCTTAATCAACCTGAAAACACAAAGGTATTAACTGAAACACTTGTTTAAGGGTTGTTTGTGCTTAGAATGTGACATGCATATTTTTATTAGCTTGTGAAAATTTTTAGGGACATTAGGTATCATATGAATGAGTCTCTTTCCAAATTTGAGAATTGTTTGATAGACAAAGAATATTTGGTGATATTGATGATTTATTGTGAAAAATAGCAAATCAGCTTGAAAAGTTCTAAACTTTTGTGGAACACTCACGGAAACCATTATAATATCACACCTAAACTTTTGGGTCCATTGGAGAACCCTAGCTATGAATTTTTGATTCTCGGTTAATCGATTTTTAATAATCGATTAATGCTTAAAAAGGTATTTTAGTCAAATAGTTAAGTTATGGAATATTTAGTTGGATTTTTTATTTGGACGATTAAAAAAAATGTCAGACTTTTCAGGTATGGTTTACATCCTTTATTAGAATACATAACGATTTTTTAGTCTTTTTTTACATAACAATGTCGTTTTGTTGCAAACATTCAATACAAACTACAAGACCAGACAAGATTTCATTAGGTAACTGTTTTGGTCTAGTCATCCCACCACCGTGACAACATGGTTAGCTGCAACCTACAAACATAACATTACAACACCTTCATTTGACACATCTCAAAAGCCAAAATAACTAACCGACTTGCGTTAATCAAGAATAAAAGAAAGCTTTTGGTTAGCCAACTATAGATAATAAATCAAGTTTTGCACGACCATGATTGTGATGATGATGCATCTTTTGAAGAAGAAAAAGAAGAGGTTGTATCGCTTATATGTGTTTTTTATTTGAATCTTCTCTCCTTATGGCCCACGCGAAATCTGTACACCGAATTAAATTCTTCCTGTTTTCTTTAATTACTTCTAATAGTTTCACAGGGAGTTTATCAAGAGATGCTCAACTCCCGACCATTTCATCAATATTTTTCACTAAGTGAACAAAAAATATAAATATTTATAAATACCTGTCCAATTGGTACAAACAATTCAAAACTTCAAATTAATCGTTATAAACTAAACCTTGTTTGGACTTTCGACGCACGTTCACTATGCTTATTGTGAGTTAATAACCTACTTTAAAGAGCTTATGTAATCATAAATGGAATATAGGCAAGTCAAATCAGACAAGGTAGCGTGTCGCAACGGGTTAAGGTGAGAAAATGATATTTTAAAATGTGGTCAGTTTGATGTGAATGGACAAGAAAACCAAACTTGCGCTTAAAATGGTCCAGAAATAGATTGTATTCACACAAAAAATGAGGAAAGGACGGGGAAAAAGGGGGGCTAGATAAATCATCAATATCACCAAATATTCTTTAATATCACCAAATATTCTTTCCAAATTTCCATGAGTCTCTTTCCAAATTTGAGAATTTTTTGACAAACAGAGTATATTCGGTGATTATATTACTATTTATTGATGATTTACTGTGAAAAATAGCAAATCACCTTGAAAAGATCTAAACTTTTGTGGAAAACTCACGGAACCCATTATGATATCACACCTAAAGTTTTGGGTCCATTGGAGAACCCTAGCTATAATTTTTTGATTCTCGGTTAATCAATTTTTAATAATCGATTAATGCTCAAAAGGGTTTTTTAGTCAAATAGTTAAGTTATGGAAAATTTACTTGGATTTTTTAAAGATATTTTGACGATTCAAAAAATAATCAGACTTTTCATGTATGGTTTGCATCCTTTATTATAATACATAACGGTATTTTAGTCTTTTTTTACATAACAATGTCGTTTTGTTGGAACCATTCAGTACATACTAGAAGACCATACAAGAGTTCATTAGGTAACTGTTTTGGTCTAGTCATCCAACCACATTGACAACATGATTAGCTGCAACCTACAAACATAACATTGCAACACCTTTATTTAACACATCTCAAAAGCCAAAATTACTAACCGACTTGCGTTAATCAAGAACAAAAGAAAGCTTTTGGTGAGTCAACTATAGATTATAAATCAAGTTTTGGCATGACCGTGGTTGTGATGATGATGAATTTTTTGAAGAAGAAAAAGAAGAGATTATATTGCCGATTTGTGTTTTTTATTTGAATCTTCTCTCTATATGGCCCACGCGAAATCCGTACGCCGAATTAAATTCTCCCAATTTTCTTTAATTACTTCTAATAGTTTCACAGAGAGTTTATCAAGATATACTCAACTCCCGTCCATTTCATCAATGTTTGTCACTAAGTGAACAAAAAATATATATATTTGTAAATACCAGTCCAATTGGAACTAACAATTTAAAACTTCAAATAGATTGTTATAAACTAAACCTTGTTTGGACTTTCGACGCACGTTTACTATGCTTATTGTAAGTTTATAACCTAGTTTAATTAACTTATTTAGTCATACATGGAATATAGGTGAGTCGTAGCGTGTCGCAACGGGTTCATGTAAGAATAGGATATTTTAAAATGTGGTTAAATCGGTGTGAAGTTCTCACCAAAACAGGTGCCTATCAGAATGGGCCATTTTATAAAACATCTCACTGATTGCACAACGACAGCTGATTATCAACTATTAATCATTCCATGACAAATAAATAGAGTTATAGTTTATATGTGGTCGTAATAAAAGAACACAAATTCTATTAGAGCATCATAAACGTGAATTCAGATTCAAGCTAGCAACAGTTTCCTAATTTCTTGTTTACGGTTAATTTTCATTTCCATGTCACAAGTCACAACACACAAATCCTCTTTATTTCATAATTAAGAAGGGCAACCTTTTTGAGTTCTACATACGTATTATCATTTCTAAAAACTAATACAACATTAGAAGATTCAATGCTCAATTATATATATAACTAATAAAAACCAAATGATAGAGAATTCAAAAACTCGACATAACTAATGATTAATGATATAAAACTGGTTTTACCTTTAATTACAAGCTTTCCCAAGTAATTTTGGTTGAAGAAATTCATCGAGCAATTGATATGCACCTTCAAACCTTTCGGTGAACATGTGCAAACACACCAATATACCATCCCCATCTTCAAAATAATAATAACAATAATAATAATAAAAACATATGTACTCATTAATAAACTCATAATACCGATCTAAAGAACACCAAAAGCAGACTAATATTGAGTTCGGAGTTAACTGCTAAATCATCCTTTTTTTTTACATAATGGGAAGTCAGAAACAAACACTTACTTGTTTCTGTCAATGTGTAACCCAAGACCACCGAGAACCTATCACAACTAAACACCACCATTAAAACGTCGAGATCTAGTCTGAAAACGCCATACCGCCATCATTATCGGATTTCATCACAATAACGTCAGCTCGAATTTACAGCCGCTGGCTTTTACCCCATTGGACCAACAAAAATCTTCTCTTACTAGAAACGATGCACGTTGAGAGAACCACCTCGATGGTTTAGAAAGCATATATGTCGAATAGGTAATCATAACAAAGGAAATGCGTTGAATGGATACGGTTTTGTTGAACTAGCCTTTCGATTGGCATCACCGGAGAGATGATTTTGTTTGCTCGAAAATCGTCTTGGATGTGTGAGAAATCAAAGCATGACCTATCATATGCAATAGAAGTTATAAACTAATAATTTCAACATTTTCAACTTTCTTCTCTCTTATATACATTAGACAAAATGGCAAAAGACGTCCTTTATATTTGAATGTTTTTCAGTGGATATCTTTTAGCAAAAGAAATGGCAGAAAATGAAAACGTATTACATGTTTCAAATTCTGTTCATGTTACGTCCTTTGGGATGAACCCGGTTAAATTTTTCGTTAATTACGGTCATGTGCTTTGCACACGAGGGCAATATGGTAAGTTCACACATTTATTAAATAGTTAAAACTAAAAAAAATAAATTATTTTAAAAATATAATCTCTCTCCCTCTCTCTCTCTCTGTGTGTGTTTCTCTTTCTCTCTCTCCCTCACTCTCTCAAGATCAGAGATACAAACCACCACCGGACAACAGAACCACCACCACCACACCACCGGTTCCTCAAAACCCTACCAACCACTTGTAGTGTAGCCGAGAACTGTTGTTTGAATGTTCCCAACCACAAACGCCTTTCACAGGCCAAATACTACACAGTCACCAATATCGCCGCCACATGAAACCACCACCGGTAGGCCACCCCCACGAATTTCACCCGAAATACAAGACTATCACTTTTAGTTCAGGTCCGATTTTGACCGGCTTAGGAATGATCTAGGTTGCATCTCAGATTTAGTCCGAATGAGGTCCAATTTTGTTTTTTTTTTTGCCCTAGTTCGTCACATTCTTTACCAAAATAGGGGGAAACTGAGGAGGTAGAATGAGGAGGTGTGTTGTTCGCCGTCTCTATCTCTTTCCAAAGATATGAGATCCCCAATTCTATGGAGGTTGATTTCAATTGACAGATGGCATTCTTGGAGGCGGTCTTGGAAGTTTATTTCAAGAGATCGATGGTGGTCTTGGTTTGTGGCTGTTAGGTTATAGTAGTGGTGACAGGGGTTTTGGTGGTGTGGTGAAGATGAAGATGATGGTGAGGGGATGGTGATAGTGGACGGAGTGGGTGGTACTATGGTAGAGGTGTGTGAGAATGAGAGAGAGAGGGGTTATTTTCATATATTTTAGTTTATTGAAAAGTAAAAGTATTTTTTTCAAGGCCAAATCGTTAGTCTACTTACATAAATAGTCCTTAAATGGGTAAAATGACCACACTGCCCTCATGTGTAAAGCACATGACCGTATTTAACGAAATATTAACTGGGATAGTACCAAAGGACGTTACGTGAACGGAATTTGAAACATGAAATACGTTTTCTACCATTTCTTTTGTTGAAGGATGTCCATTGAAAAATCTTTCTAACATAAATGACGTCTTTTGCAATTTTGTCTATACATTATATACATACATATATATACATACATACATACACACACATATATATACATATATATATATAGAGAGAGAGAAAGAGAGAGAAAGAAAATATATAATACAATAATACATTATCATACAAAGCGTATGGGACTATATAGAGTGTCGATTTCACATTTACATTCAGTTGATTAGATGAGCGAGAAGGGTATGATTGTCTTTTGATACGTAATCTAAATTAAGTAATTTGCATATAATCGGTGACGCATATCTTGATTTATATCTTAATCAAATCAATTTATTTTTTAGGATCCATTTTTGAAGCGAGTTATATCTTAATCAAATCAATTGAGTTTACGAACCAGTTTTGATATAGGGTTTTTGAAATGAAGGACAATCATGAATGTAAGTTTGTTCTGTTTGAAATAATTGATATTATTTGTACACTATGATAATTCGGTTTCGATTATTGATGCTCCTTTTTCTGGTTAATCATGTTTTTGTTTTCATAAATAATCGGACAAGCTTGTACACGTTGGTGTTCTAGTTTTGATTTTAACATGTTTCGATTATTTTGTGAGTTGAGATTATTGAGCGTTTATGAGAGTATATAACATGATAGTATATTTAGTTTAGTTTGTGAGCATTTAACGAGCATATTTAACATGATAGTAATTTAAGTTTAGTATATGAGAATTTTTACGAGCGTAGTTATCATGATAGTTTTTGTATTAGCGTTTCATGAGCGTCTAATAGTATTTTTTTCATTTTTTTATTTTTTTTTCAGATGATGCAAGTATTTTAGCATAACCTCAAGGAAATGATATTATTCCTGAAGTTTCTTCTTCTTACAAACCTGTTAAAGGAATGATGTTTTCTCAATCAAATCAAGCATATGATTTTTATTGTCAATATGCAAAGAAGGCTAGATTTGGTGTTCGCAAAGGTGGATCGTACATACATGATGGGGTACTAAAGACCAAGTATTTTACATGTTGTGAAGAAGGTCACAAGCCAGCCAAAAGTTATGATTCGAAAAGTGATTCTAATGATTCAAACAACTCATATTATAAAAGGAGGAAAAGGCCTACTATTAGATGTGGTTGTAAATCACAACTTTAGTTAAAATCTATGGTCGGTGTAAATTTTGAAGTTCATGATTTTGTTGAAGGTCATAATCATGATATGGTAGACGAATGTGATATGCAGTTTGTAAGATCAGCAAGGCAGTTAACACATGTTAAAGAGGAAACTATTTATGGGTTGTCTAATTTGAATATGGGATTTGTAAAAGCGTTCAATGTTATGAGAACACAGTATGGTGGTTTTGAAAAAGTGGGTGAAACTAAAGATGATTGTAAAAATTATAAACAAGGTTTAATTATTTAATTAGAGAGTATGATGCTGAGATGATTGTTTAGAGATTATGTGTGAATAAAAATTTTACTGATGATTATTCATTTGAATATGATGAGAATGCCAATGGTGAGTTAATTCGTACTTTTTAGGCTGTTAAGATGTTGGGTCGAAGATTTGATGAGTAAAGACTTTTGGGAGATCGGAATCTTCTCAACACTCTCTAAATATGGCTAAGTATGGAGCACACTTGGACCTTCCAGCAAGGTTTTACTTGTCCTAGCAAGGTATTTTGCGCTCCGAGAAAAGTTATCTTCTTGAAGTCTTCTTAAGTGTTAATCAGAGCAGGGTTCACTTTGTCTAGAAAAGGTGTTCTTCAAGTCGAGCATAATTTGCTTACCAGCAAACTCTTGACTGAACCAAGCTAAGGAAGCCAAGTACTTTGGAATATATAGCAAGGTTTGATTAATAAACAGTCGTCCGAGCATGCCTGAAGAAAGTTGATCAAGAATTATTATAAGGACTTTCTCTAGCAAGGTTCAACTGCTAGCAAGCTACAGTGCTACCAGCACAAGTCAACCAGTGTTACCAGCACACTTTGGTTTGCTTGATAAGTTATCTTTAACAAAGAATTGAAAGGATTCATGAAAAACAGTTTGCTCGTAGGACCATATCGAGCAAATTTTGCTATGGTCAAGAAGATTGAAGTCTGCTAGGTGAATATTTTCTAAGGAAAATATTCTAAGTAAAGTCTACCCGTAGAACTGTTCCCCAGCACACTTTGGTTACCAGCTCTGCTCGAAGAAGACAAAAGCTGCAAAGCTTACTCGAATACCTGTTTTATACTTAGAATCTTTTGTAATATGATTTTCGGATTATGTATTAATCATTAGGGTTTCTAGAAAGAATTACAGCTGTCTGGAGGCTGTCCTATAAATAGAATAATCTAGGGCATGCCTCCTAACATCCTTTGGACAACCTTTTCAGACAACCTGAAATATTCCAGAAAAGCGATTGGGACGACTTTCCTAAGAATTGTACGGATTAAACATTCCTTACAGAAACCCTGATTGATTTACATTTGTATGAATCTTTCTATAAATGGAAATCTTTTGAGTTAATGTTTGTGTGTGTTACCTTAGCATTTATTGTGCAACATTTAGTGTGTTAGTGATTCCGCCATTAACATACTATTGTTCTACCTTATATAGTAGGTCGTCAACCTTCTTGTCAACGCCTTAATAGTGTGGGTTGCGACATATTCGTGAGTGATATATCCTATTGAGCGAGGGACCGACAAGTGGTATCGGAGCTTTTTGCTGCTATTAAGGTCAAGAACTGTTGGAGATCTGAAGAAGAAGAATAACGTAAGCAGAACACTGTTTCATTGAAATCTGATGTCAGCAACTATGTTATTCCAGATCTACAATATTTGGGTGTTTTCTTACTCTGTTTTGAATTAAAGTTTTAAATTTTACTTAAGATCTTGCTCCAATCTGACCAGATTCATCATATCTGAAGATTTTATCTACAGATCTGATTATTTCTTAAGAAAATTTTAAAATTTGTTTAATATTATCAACTATTTGTCTCTGTTTTTCAAAACCTTTTAAAATCTCAAAATATCTGGTTTTGATGAGCAAGAGGTCTCAATTAACAAGATTCCAATGTTATATGGACAGGAAAATTACATAAAGTGGAAAGTTCTCTTTGAAGCTGCGGTGTGCTATAATGATGTTGACATACGGAATTCCATCAAGAATGGACCATATACACCTGATGGAACTAACGCCAACCCAGCTGTTGAATTTAGAATGAGGAAGGTGGATGACAGAGCTCTTGTTGGCTGTCTTGGGAAATTCTAACCAAGGTGGCTCTCCATGCCACTGCTAAAGCCATGTATGATGCCATTCTGGAAATGTTTGAAGGCAATTCTGAATTAAAGAAAATCAAGAAGGAGAGGCTTAAGCAGCAACTTGATAGGTTCAAATACAAGGATGGTGAGAGGGTGAAGTCAGTTTTGGACAAATACCTTGCCATAGTTAATGAGATCAGAACAGCTGACTATGTGGTCGCTGATTTGGATTTGACCATAAAGTTAATGCCATCTCTGTTTAAATAATGGTACACAGCAAGCAAGTTCATCAGACAGAAACCAAATTATGAAGAATTGAAGATTGATGATGTGGTCTGCTTTCTACAAGTAGCTGAAATTGAAATGATAGAGAATGAGATAATAAAAGAAGACAAACCTTATTTCGAAGTGTCAAATGCACTCGTTGCTCCAATGGGAAACATGTCTGTGAAAAACCAACAACAAATCTCAATTATTGAAGAACCAAATGAACATATTGCTGATACACCAAAAGGTTTTGTGGGTGGTAGTTCAAGTAGTCAAGGAAGGTTCAATGTTCAACTCATTGATGATAATGATTCTGCCTCTATGACAAGTGGACATTCACCTTATGTTTGCGGAAATGGTGGTCAAGGAAGTGAATGTCAAGCCTTATTTTCTATGTTCAGAGAGTCCTATAATGCATTTGTAGCCAAGAACATGATCCACACCAGTGTCATTCAAGATGATTTAGAACAGATTGATATTGATGATCTTGAAGACTTGGACTTGAAGTGGCAGGCTGCAATGTTGGCTCTTAGAAGTAAGAGGCTGTTCAATAGGACTGGGAGGTCTCTTGTGTTAGGTTCTATAGAAAGAATCGGGTTTGACAAGTCTAAAGCAATATGCGACAACTGTCAACAATCAGGATACTTTGCAAGAGAATGTAATCAACCAAGAAACTTCCAAGGTAATCAATATCAAAATCAACAGCCAAGAAACCAATACCAAAATCAGCAAGGCCAACCAAGAAATTACAACAACAACATCAACAATAACCCCAACTTTAACAACAACTACCAGCAGCCACAACTGAACAATTAGCAAGTTATACCTTAGAATCAGAACTATCCGAGAAAAAACAACCAAAACCCTCCAAATGCTCACAACAACACCAACATAAACAATTAGAACCAGCCTAGAAACCAAGTAAATGTGGCACTTGATGCTCAACAAAAAGGTGGTTTTGATTGGAGTTATCATGCTGATGACATTAGCAAGGCCAATGTTGCATTTATGGCTAAAATTGAAAATGAAGCTGGATCATCTTCATCACAGGTACACTCACATTCAATATCTGAATTACTTGAAACCATTGAATCATTGAATGTGAAAATAGGAAAACTTGATAGTGCATGCTTTAGAAAATAAAGTATGTTGAATGTATATGAAGCTAGTGAGGTTACTTATGATGAGAGGATTCAAATCTTTAAACAAGATTGTATGGACAGTTACAGAATTTAGTCAAGGTATATGACAGAAGTACACAACACTCCAGGTTGAAAATGAACTTCTAAAAAATCTTATATCAATTGGAAACATTTGTTTTACTGTGAGCAAAATAAAAGAAGAAGATAAATACAAAGTTGTACCCCACCCTTCAACAACAACTACTCTTTGATAGTTGATAAAGAGAAGAGGGAAGCAAATCTCAAACAGTTCAGAGATGTTTTCAAAGACAAAAAGATAATTGAACACTACAACAAAAAGGTCTTTTTAGGACCTTTTGTGTGGGACGCTTATAAAATAGGGTCTTAAAATCTATTTAATAGGACAAATGAACATTTGGGGTCCTTTTACAATATACGCTACAGAACCGGTGTCCTAAATAGTTATTTAATAGGATGGATGATTCTTTGGGGTCGTATTATCATATAACTTAATAAGACACTTAAAATGTAAATCCTAATAAAGTAATCTATAAGACATGTAGTTGTGGTTGTCTCATTATGTGGTAATGTAATAGGACACTTTATCACTGGATGTCTTATTATAACATAACTTAACAGGACACTTTGTAGTTAAGTCATAAGTGTTCGGTGTTATAGGACTCTTTCTAGTCGAAGTCATATAAGAACATAACTTAATAGGACATTTTACACTATGGTCATATAACTTTAACCTTTATATGATGCATAATCATTGTGGTGTTATTATAATACACCGTAAAAGGACATTATATATTTTAGTCATAAAACATTTGGTTTATAGTACGCTAATTCGCTATAGTTTTATTATAACATAACTTAACAGGACACTTGACACTTGAGTCTTATAACTTTAACCTTTACAGGACGCTTAATCATTGTGGTGTTATTATAATACACCGTAATAGGACACTTGATATTGTAGTCACAAAACATATGTTTTATAAGATGCTTATTCGTTAGAGTTTTATTATAACATACACTATAAAAAAATGTCATTTAGTGAAACACGCTTTTAATGGCATTCAACTTTTGTGTCACTATTTTATGTTTTAATGACACTTTGTGTATGCGACATGTGCTTGGCGCACGTTTTTAGTGTCACGTAGCATTTGTGACACTAAAATTTCATTTTAATGGCATTTTATGTATGTTTAGTGGCGTTTAGTGTTTGTGTCTCTAAACATTAGGTATTTAATGACACCTTGTGTATCCCATAGAACACGTTGGAAATTAATCATTAAAAATAAAATCTAATATCTAACTATCTATATAATTGCCTACCATAAAATCCTACGTGTTGCTCTCACGTTGCTCCCCATCCTCACTCAAGCCACCAGATTGCTTGATTTTTAAATGGTAAAATGTCATTGATTTAGCCCGGTTTGACCCGAATATCCTTATGGGTCATAATATCTCCATAACAATTTTCCCTCTCCTAAAACTAAAACCCAAACGCCGTTCCTCCTCATAACCCTAGCTGTAGATTCTGGCCTTATTTTTTCTGCTCGATTTGGATTTAAACTTACAAGATTATTGTTCAACTGCTTAATTGGGGCTGCTCTTGATCGGAAATATCATCATCATCATCATCATCATCATCATCATCATCATCTCACTCGTCAAGTACTATCCCTCTTTCGTCATGCCTACGACATTATTTTGATTTTAAGTTTATGTGATATCAATAGCGATGGTATTAATCTATTTAATAGTCCCTCTGATTTAGCCAGGGTTTCAGTTTTTGTTGTTTATAATTAGAAATAGGGGAATTGTAGTTTAGATCGAGAGGTTGATGCCAACGCAAATTTGTTTACTTTAAAGATAATTTTCGGTGATTTTTTCATATACCGAAAACAAACTGATGTTATTATACATGTCTGAAGGATAATTTTTCATCACTTAATCGAATTGTAGCAAAAAGAGGTCCATTTAACAAAAACTTAATATAGATAAGTTTTAGAGTCATAGTGCTTAGCCAAAGTTTGTTTTGCCACAACAAGTGATGATTAGTATAAGTCTTTTATGTTAGTATGCTACTATACTTTTGAATCTTGGGTAGAGTTCCCTGTTTGACACCAACTAACTCATTACTGCATTATGTTGGTCCTTGCAGCAGGTATTGTTTTTTGGGTTTGCACATAAGTGGCAAAACTGGTGGGTTGGGTAATGGGTCATTTTGTTGTGGGTCAGGTTTTGGATTTTAAAAGTGTATAAATTTGTCGTTTGATCGGTCAAAGTCAGATGCAAATTTAACTTATGGGATCATCATCTACATGTAAAGATAGTGAAGATGGAACACCACTCGGTGGGCCCACAGTACAACCGTGTTTCGCTCCTTACGCTTTAAGAGTACTACCAAAAAGATTAGCTCTCAAGGAATCTAGAACCAAACTTGGTTCGTCTATTTTGTTCTTCGGTTGTATAAACCGTAAAGTGGTAATTTCAAAATTAAAACTATTAACTTTTGATTCCTTTTAAAATTAAATCTTAAGTTGTATAATTTTATTTGAAAAAAATTAGAATTTCATTTATGAGAATGAACTGAATAAATTTGTGGAGAACAGTGTGTTATCTAAGCTTGATGTTGCTTTCTTGCGCAAGGGTTCAACTAAAGAATATGCGCAACATAAAATGACTCAAAAGGTAAAAAAGAATGAGAAACTATGATTCATGTAAGTAATCTTCTTATTAAATAAGATTAATTGTTATGGGACTTGCAGGCTTCGGATATATGGAACATGTTTTTTTTTAAATGGCAGATCATGCTTTCTAAGGGAGCATACTTATATGTGTGTGGTCAGTGGTGATGCTAAATGGATGGCTAAAGATTTACACCGTACCCTTCACACCATTGTGCAAGAATAGGTACTACTACTACTATTATTATTATTATTTAATATACTATGATGGCAATTATTAGGAATGGACTAATGTTGACTAATTAGATTTTAGATGTACGAAGTTCACTTTTTTTTTCATTTATGGGTGTTGGCCTTAGGAATTGAAACAACTTTATGGGGGGTTGCATTTTTGGTATATGTCAACAAATCTCACATAATTGAAAAGAAAGAGCGTGGAATTTTCAATTATAGATAAAGAGTCACGATTAAAGAAAAGTAGAATTTTTTTTATTATTAATTATTAAGAAATGGTGACAGATTGGATATCCGCTTTCCATGGCACGCAAGTTTGCTTCAAGCCGAGGCGAGATATTACTTGGAACAATACTAAGGTGCAAACATATGGAAATGGAAAACCCTGTACATGTTATATATGCAGAAAATATTATAAATCATCTTAATAATTTATGGTTTAATTTAATGTTAAAATTCATATAATTGTTTTATATGGATGTATGTAGGATGGGAAATATAAGCAAAAACTAGAATCTTAAGATGATTGAACTACAATAACTGCCAAACAATTCATCAGATGGAATTGAGCAATTTCTAAAAGTATGTCAATTCTTACTTACCTTTTGAGTTATGGTGTTCTAAGTAATTAGTAATTATGTTGATAAGTTCTATAGAAATGTTAGAAAGGTTACATTTGAGTATTATAACAGGTGGTATGCACATTTAAACATAGAAGAGAGCTATGCACAAGACTTTTATGGTTGTATTACGAGGCAGCCGCAAGCATATTTGAGCCAGAAAGATGTGACGAGCGAGCATGTTCTTCAAGTTTACAAGTAAATATGAATGATTGCTTTAGTAAATATTTATGACCTGAATATAGATAGTTTTCTAGGAAACTGATGTAGGAAGGTGTTTTTGGTTAGAGTTATTCTTCGCACGTTAATTTAAAGAAGGTTCTATCAAGGATACAACTGATATTTGCCGGGTCAAAACGGGTCTATGCAATATATTTTAAAAAAAAAAACTATCAGCTTAGTTCTGACTAAAATAAGTTTGAGCAAAAATGGCATTAGGTTGAGCAAAAACATCAGGATAGTTTATCTTTATAAATTGAATAAGAAAATTATCCCACCCTCAAAATAAGCCTTGAATCAGATTGATGAGTTATCATACTTTTAACTCTTTTACCATTGAGACCTTAAAAGCTAATGATAACAAAATTATAGAGAATACGGTTGGGCTGTTCATGTGGTTTCGTCAATAGTACTCAAATAGACGATTAAATGTCTTCTAAATTAATGACTGAACAAGAATCGAATCAAGAGATCCAAAATTTCGCTGCCTCTTTTTCAGGCAAGTTATTATGTCTTCCTTCATTTTTAAAACCTAAAAACTTGCAAATCACCATCCGCACATGATAGTTGATTAGTTATATACATTTTAAGTAAGTTAATAAAATTTTTCAATAAACTTTGCAGAAAAATACATGTGAAGGATGTTGAAGCTATTGATGTTTGAATATTCAACTATAAGCATTCAAGAAACCACTCTCTTTTTGGGAATAATGGCACAAGTTGTAAGTTCTTTGCTCTGTAGACTCTATTTATAATTGGTATTCGGTTACATATTCTTACAAATTGTTCTATCTTTATTATTTTGCACTGCCTTCAGGATCAACTGGTCGGACCGAGAACCTACTGAATAACCGGCCTGGTTGTGAGTCTATATGAACCACTTACATTTTAACTGCCCGGTTATCGTTAGATCAATTTCAAAAAAGTAGAATTCATTCTTTTAAAACTTTTACTTTTTAATTCATTAGTGCTCATTATTTGTTAACATTGAATCTCCAGAAAAAAAATGTGGTACTTTTATATTTTGTTTGAAAGTATATGTCACCTGGTTTTTTAAATTGATATGACAACTAAATGTTGCATTAAAGTCATTTGATAGCACAATTTTGTTGTTTTGATTTACTTGATACCGTTAGAATCAGTCCAACATGTAAAGTCTACCAAATTATATTAAGATCTTGAGACCAACAACTTTTGAACCATTTCATATTGAGAAAATCTTTCTCCTGATCGGTTCTAGATTTCTGGTCCGTTGAAAAATAAAACAAATCATTAAAAATAATAAAATCGCAAAAAATTAAAACAAAAAACCTAAATAAAAGCTAGTAAATAATAAAGAGAGAACGAACTGAATTTGAGGCACCATCATAAAGTCAAAATAAAATTATGTATAATGAATTTATGATTGTCATAATACTTTGTGGAAGTATACATAAGTAAGTAAAAATAAAGTCATGTTATATCGCGAAGTAGCTAACCGCCATCGATGTTCGATGCCACGTTACTTACCTGTACGCCCTTACCAATCCTTGGAGTTAAAGAAATTATGCAGAATTCTTTTTGAAAACGTTGATATAATCATTCAACCAAACAAACTTGGTTAAAAAACAACATAATTAATCTAGTGATTTGATATTACACTTTTATCCAATTGAGTGGAGGGCAAATGATTTCGTCTTTCTTCTGATCGTTCTTCGACCTCGATTATTTGCGATTAATTATATAAGTAATGATATTATCCAATTGGTAGTGGCATTACACCATCGTTGCATAACGATTTAGGGTTATAGATTGAAGCAGGGGTGATGAAGAAAATGTGAGTAAGTTTCGGTATTCAGGAAGTTACCGAGACTATGATCAAGGAGGGGAAAATATTGTGAGGTGGGGGAAATATTACTGATTCTCAAAATTATGGAGGGAAGTGGATTAGTTTCGGAGGGAACTTTTTTAATGTAAGAAATGAAAAATAAAATAAATAATTAACTAACAAACCTTTAGATATTAGGGGAAAAAAGTAAAAGAGTAACTTAAAAATGAAAACGGGTCCGTGTTCCATAAACCTTTTACCAAATAATAAAATATATATATAAAACCAAAAAGGATAGGAAAAAAAATAAAAATCAAAGATGAGTGCCAAGAGCCAAGGATTGAACTTTAACAGTTACGCTAAGGAAACGAAAACTCTAGTGTCTTACTCTTCGACCAAAAGAGCTACGTTTGGTTAAGAAGCCATCCATTTTATTAAAAAAAATAGAATAGGTTAAAAGTACAAAATAAAAAGTCCCAATCAATTAACACACTTAGCAAAACCGTCAAGGACCCAAAGCCAACCAATAATAAATTACAACTTTTCACAAACATTTTAAATGTTATAGTTTTACTTATTTGATTTGGTAGAAAGTTTGATACATAACTAATAAATTAGTTTTTAAGATATTTGTGATTACCAAATGTGGATAAAGAGTTAAGTCTAATCATCAAGGAAGTTATAGCCCAAGTGTGAGTAGCTACAGACAATAGGTCAATAAAAGTGTTAATGGTCCATTTAGATGTTTGTTTTTTTTCATATGTAAATCACAATTATAAGCAGACCCGTTAAATCAGAACTGGTTGGGCTTAGTTTGCAAAATTGACGAAAACCTTAAAAGGATTTGTTTAATGATTGGTATATCAATCTGAACTGGTTGGGCTTAGTTTGCTGTTTCGGCCCGTTAAAGCGGTTTATGAAGAAATTAAACTTATTACATGAAACATTTTTAACGATTAGGATAACAATAAATTGCGGAATTCATTTAACAGAAATTAACGCAGAGCCCGTTAACAACAGTTCAACAGTTTGCAAAATTCGTGAAAACTTTAATAGGATTTGTTTCTGATTGGTATATACAGTTTGCAAAATGCCCGTTAACAACAGTTCAACAGAGCAACAGGCCAGGAAAGAAAACTAGTTTTTTATATTTATACATGTAAATATATATGTATATATATTATAAAAATTATATAAATGATAGCAAGTTTATATGGATATAAATAAAATTTTCCTATTTCAATTTATTTAGTATTTTTAATGTATACATGTACATTGTAAATTATGTTTACGTTTTGTAGTTCGGAATGTACGTAAAAGAGTGAGGGGACCAACCTGTATGCCAAAAATTTGGGCCTAAGAAAAAGGGGATAAAATTCCTATTTTAGTTAATGTACACGGACAACTTATTAATGACAAAAGCAGTCAACTAACACATTTCATGGGAACCCCTTCAAGGAGTGGAAAGTATTGTCCGATATATAAACCATGAAATAAGGTTAAGGACGCTAAAAAACAAGTGTTGCTTAAAATCCTAAAGGTACATAATTAAAAATCTATATGTTAATGACCAAAGTATTTGTTTTCTCATGTGACTTGTTCAACTTGTAGACAAAATATGATATTCCAGAAGATGCTGAAGGCCGGGTATTGAAATCATTTGTGCAGAAGGTGAAGAACTGGAGGGCAAGAGTTAAATAACTATACCATGATCCGTCTTTGTCACTTTAGGAACAAATAAGTTCTAGGCCAAAAGAAGTGCAAAAAAAAAAAAAAAAAACAATGAAGGAGACTAGTGAACTATTGGAATAAAGAAAATTCTAAGGTATGAAATAGCCTTCCACTTCAAATAACATTAGTTTACTTACCATTCTAATATTTCATTTTCCTACTGAAGACGGTAAGTGAAAAAAACAAGGCGAATCAGGAAAAGAAGAATATGGTGCAAGTAACGAGTAAAAAAAGTTATGCTCGAGTCCGTGAAGAGCTAAAGGTGATTGTATAAGATGGTGAAATTGTTAATGTACGTAACATGTCGATATCCATTGTTAATACACATTTTATTTTTGTTCAAATAGACATCTATGGGACAAGATCCAAGTCGATTGGAAATGTTTCGTGCATGCTTCTCCAAACATGGAACTACAAAAAATGAGGAAGATGCAAATGCAATTGTAAGTAATATGCTTATATATTCATATACATATATTTTCTATGCGTTCTTGATGGTGTTAAAAATACATATCTTATGTTTGTTATAATATCTAATACAGACACAAATGCAACAACTTAGTTCTAATCTTCTCGAGGGTTCGACCGATAATCCTGGATCAGATGATGTTTTCTCTAAGGTAATGGGTAAAGATCGAAATGGTGATGCAGTCATGTATGATCTAGGTGTTTGTGGTTCTGATGTTTGGGGTGTAATACCAAGTCGTTCAGAATGTCCTAGAGAAAACATCCAGCTGAAGTCCAAAATGTGAAGAACTTACTAGTACCGTGGTCCAGTTAGAAGCCCAGGTGTCCGGGATGAAATGGTCGAATGATGATTCTAGTTGCCAACCTGTTACATCGTCATCTTTACCATTATAACCAGTGGACCTCCACGTTTATGGGTATTTTCTATATAAATCTTTAGTGTTCCATATTTTGTTAGTTATCTTTTGTAGTTCATCAGAAATATGTTATAAACAATAGGCACGTCACTATATTTTGCACAAAGTACATGGTCAAAAGAGGATTAGTATGTAATTTGGATACTTTGTTAGACTTAGGATTTGTAGAAGTTGCGAAATAGAGGTAAATCTTTAGCTTGTAGACTCATCCAAAAATTGATTGTAAGTTGGTGACTAAATAACGGTTAGATTGGGCAATACTAGAAAACAACAATGTCTATTGATGTTTTTTTTCAGATTATTTTTTCTATAAAATGTTAGCCTGCTTGTGTAAAACCTTCTTTTTTGTAAAACGATTTTTGCACTATAATGACTCGAGTTTAATATATAACTGTTTTTTGAAAACTAAAATCTAGGTCGGATATGAAGTTTCTCTCAAAAGCATTCTAAACCCTACTGAGCCTGTAGCAAGAGGATGGGTGAAGAGCCTTGACCCAAATGAGCTAGTTGGTGGTACAGATATTGGACTAAAATGGTGTGAGGTAAATGTTCAAGTACCAATAAAAATAGATGAAGAGTTGGTGAGACCATATGGGTTATTTTCAACAATTCAAGATTGTATTGGTGCATCCATCGCATGGTCTTGTCCATTCATCTCGGTATGTATTTGTTAAACTTGTGATACGAATAATTTTAATTACATGAAACTTAATGCTTATACGTGGGTGGTTTATTTGTAGGTAGTCCGTGAGGATTGAGGACGCATGATGACTCGGAAGTTTATGGTGCTTGTTTCTTTTATTGCTTTTAATTTTTTTGTTGAATGTTACAAGAGTTTATGTTGGATAATGTTGTAACTTATTTATGTTTAGTGTTTTCGTTATGAACAAGTTTATTTAATATAATGAAGTTTTATTTTTCTTTCAATATTTAGATGTCCATAAACGTATCGTAAAATTGGGTGTGTGGACGTTTAAAAAAGAGTTGTATAATATAAGTTGTTAGGACTTCAAATTTTTGTCCTATTAAATGTTAGAACATTGTAAAAGTGTCATAATATGTTTACAATTAATTTTTGAAGGACACTTGTATGTGTGTCAAAAGTTTACAATTAGGTAAGCACATGTCAAAACATGTCAAAACAATTCCAGAATTACCCTTAAGTGTTCTTCATGGTCAGCTTCGTTCTTGGAGTAGACGAGAATTTCATCAATGAAAAAAATCACAAACTTGTCGAGGTACGCCTTGCATACTCGATTCATGAGATCCATAAATACGGCTGGTGCGTTGGTTAGGCCAAAAGGCATAACCGAAAACTCGTAGTGACCATACCATGTTCTGAAAGCCGTCTTTGAGATATCTTCTTCGCGCACTCTCAGTTGGTGGTAACCGGATCGCAGATCGATCTTCGAGTAGTAACTCGATCCTTGAAGCTGGTCAAACAGATCATCAATTCGGGGTAAAGGATAACGGTTCTTGACCGTCACCTTGTTCAACTCCCGGTAGTCGATGCACATGCGGAAAGTCCCGTCCTTCTTTCGGACAAATAAGACAGGGGCTCCCCATGGCGATGAGCTAGGTCGGATAAAACCCTTATCCAACAAGTCTTGCAACTGAGTGGATAGTTCCTGAAGCTCCGCCGGTGCGAGCCGATACGGGGCTCGTGCTATGGGTGCTGCACCGGGTGTCAACTCGATTTGGAATTCGACTTGACGAATAGGAGGGAGTCCGGGCAAATCCTCCGGGAAGACTTCCGGAAAATCTCGCACAACCGGTATATCTTCAATTCGTTTCTCCTCCGCGGGTTTCTCAACAATCTGCGCCAAAATTGCCGGATGACCCTTTCGTAGATACTTCTGCGCCTTCACAAGGGTAATGATGCTGGTGGTCATGCCGCTCCTCTCACCTCGGACCGAAATGATCTCGCCGGAAGGGGTAGTAACGTGAACTATCTTGTCGTGACATATAATCTCCGCTCGGTTCTCGGATAACCAGTCCATGCCGACAACGACGTCGAAACTACTAAGCGTAAAAGGAATAAGGTCGATATCAAAGACATGACCTGACATTTTTAACTTGCATCCCGCAAGTACATGAGTCGTTACTATAGTCTTACCGTCAGCTAATTCAACAGGAAACTTAGCATCTAACAGAGTTGGAGTTAAGTCTAAGAGTTGGCTAAAGGCTTTCGACACAAAACTCCTATCAGCTCCAGTGTTAAACAATACAGAAGCAAAACAATCGTTCATAGGGAACTTACAGTCACCACGTGCGGATCATTGCGGGCTTGACCCGACCCAATCACAAAAGCCCTTCCTTTGCCATTGCTTCCACCATTACTGCCACTTCCATTACCTCCATTGTCGTCGTTCTGTTTCAGCTTGGGGCAATCTTTCCTGAAAAGACCTTCCTGCCCACATTCGTAACATCCCTTCGTCGTCATAGGTGGTTTAGGAGCACCCGTTGCCGCAAGGTCTCCTCTACACTCCTTCGCCTGGTGACCCATCTTTCCGCATCTCTGACACTTGACACGGTTACACGGGCCAACATGATGATAGTTGCACCTATTGCACTTCGGATTTTTCCCAGCATATCCGCTCGAACCCTGCCCGCTACCGTTGTTATTGTAGTTGTGACTTTGATTGTTAAAGCTCCGAGTGAATTCGGGCTTACGGTAGTGTTGTTGCGGTGGGAGGTTCGAGGACGAGGATCTGATGTTGTCAAACTTCCTCTTTCCGCTGCTCGGGTTGCTGTTGCTGTTGTTGTCATTACTCGGGTTGTCACGGGCTTTAGTAGTTGAACCCCTAGGTGGTAACGCACCTTGGGTCACAGCCTGATCCGTCAGTTTGTGAGCTAAACGGATCGCTTGTTGAATCGTGGCTGGTCTGGAAGACGTCACCATGCCCTGAATCTGCGGTGCTAACCCATCAATGTACATTTCAATTCTCTTACTCGGCGGATCCACCATCCGCGGACACGTCACAGCCAACTCGTGAGAACGGGTGGTGTAGGCTTCAATTTCTGAGCCCACCATCTTCAGTGACCAAAATTCCGACTCTAACTTTGAAATCTCTTCTCTCGGACAGTACTCCTCTCGCATCATGTTTTTGAACTCCCCCAGTTCATTGCGTTAGCCAGTTCCAATCCAAGGATCTGCACGTTCGAATTCCACCAAGTGAGGGCAGAATCCTCAAGTGTTCCAGCAGCGAATTTGACCCTACTGGCAGGGGGACAATTGCACATCTCAAATGCCGACTCGGCCTTCTCAGCCCAATGAAGGAAGCCTATAGCTCCCTCAGTGCCCTTAAACGAACTGGGCTTGCAGTCAAGGTAATTCTTGAAGTTACACGTTCCACTTGGACCTCCAGCTTGATTCTGAACGTGTACGGCTAAAGCGGCGGCTGCATGGTCGTTCAGCAGAGTTTGGAGTTCAGCTGCAGTCAAGTTGATGCTACCACGTCCACGTCCAACGTTTCTTCCAGCCATTTCCTAGAATCACAGTATAAAATGTTAAACATGAATTTTTCTTTCATATACAACACACCATACATGTAATAAAAAGATAGGTAAGAAAGAAATAAGAAACAACATCACATCACAACCACATATTAATCTAATTAATAATTCATGATTAAAACCATTGTATTCGCTACAATGTATTTCCAATCAATCCTTAAAATCATAGAAAAATAATAGTTCGGATGGAGATAACCCCTCCATCTAGGTGTCATCATTACTAGATGTTATCATCTGAGGACACCTCCGAGTGTGCCTCCTCCTCAGCCGGTTCTTCCTCCGGTTCTCCTTCGGGTTCCTCCTCGGGATCTTCCTCGGGATCCTCCTCAGGCTCCTCTTCGGGATCTTCTTCAGGTTCGGCCTCAGGCTCGGCCTCAGTGTTGGTTCAGCCGGGACCGAGACGATCCGAGCGCGTTCGAGACGGAAGGTTTGATAACCAAAGACGGATAGAAACAAACACGAAACAAACGATTTCATTGATAAAAACGAAAGATTACATGCTTGTTTAAACACTGAAATCACGATCTATGGCAGGGGGAGGTCGAGCATGGCCTCCCCCCTCATCCGGACAGCACCTGGGCTCCGGGCACGCAAAAACCTTGAACTCTTACCTGTTCACGCCTGAAAGCTGGTATTTATACCCGCTGCCATTCGGTCAGGACTCATTCGATCGAATGAGTCCTATTCGATCGAATGGCAGACTCATTCGATCGAATCAGAAACTCATTCGATCGAATGAGTATCCATTTGAAAATGCTCTTTCAAATGGATCACTTTCAGCGTGAACCACTACCTAGGTGTACAGCATACAACATAAACATTCTAAACTATTCGCCAAGCGACGGCCACACAATGTGCACCAACACTCAGGCTCGGCTGCGTTCTGAGCAAGTTGCATTTGTAAGACATCGCAACGCTCTAGAGCTATCTCGGTTCGGGTCCTTGCTACTTGGAGTTGCTCTTGCAAGTCTATCATCTCGGCTTGCATCTTCCTCATAATCTTCATTTGTTGATCACTAGCTTCTTGCATTTCCTTCATTGCCGCTGCCATGCGGGCAATCTCCTCCTTAGTCTCGGTTCCGCCTTTTAACAGTCCGGAAACATTCGCTCTCGTATAGCGCATGTAACCCACGTCACGCTCCAAGCATGAAACAACAGCTACGAGAACTCGCTCTACAGGTTCGGTTATGGGTGGTAGGGTGTTGGGATAAGCATGATGGTTCGGGTGAGGTAACGGGGGAACTTGTTCGCGATAGACCATACGTCTGATCATGTTAGGGTACCAATCCCAGCTAACGTCGTTTTCGTATATGCCTCCGGATAGGCGGTACCTCTTCGGTGCGGGAGCTTCGAGTTCCGGGACTACACGGTGGGTGGCGATGCAGTAGGTAACTGCGGTTCCTTCCCGTGAGCATGCGTCATCGAATCGGATGATGATGAGGATGGCGTCGACATTCCTACAGGTAAGACGTGTATGCGCGCGTGTATGAGTGAAAGAGGTAAAGAGATAAGATTACAAGACTACACTAACCTATGCAGTGCATATCATTATAACTAATGGGTCGTCGCGGTTATAGTCTAGTATGCATGCAGCTTCTAGTTCACTATAACCAATGGCTCTGATACCAATCTGTCACACCCTCAAAATCCACTAACGGAGTTTTACCGTCAGAGGGTGTGAACTAACAGGATCGGAATCATCAGTTATAATCAAACCATAAAACAAAGTTTCAAAACCATGAAAAACGTTTACGAGTAATTTAATGCGGAAGCGTAAAACCATAGAGACCAATGTTGCGTCACGTAGGACGACTTAAAAACCCAATGATAACAGTTTAAAATAAGTTTGCATAATTAAAAATGTTCAAGCAATGCATGTTCCTAAACCGCGCGCCCGCCTCGGCTACAAGAGAATAACATACTAAAAGTGTCAACACAAGGTTGGTGAGTTCACAAGTTTAAATAAAAATAAAGCGATTAGCGTTTGCGTTCAGCGTGTTGCGTTAAGCGTTACAACGTTTTGCGTTACAGTGTTTTGTCAATTATATATCTATAGGTAGCTAGCCTATAAAGCAAGTATTACTAAGTGTTCGACACCGAAGCTGACTGTTTATCAAGTGCCTTGTCACCAGGTCCTCCAGACCATGGTACGTGTTAGCCAAAATTACACCCGCTCGACCTCCAGTCGAGTTTAGCGTTGGGTGGGGTTTGTCAAACCCAGTAGTACTACTCAACAGTGACTCGCTATTATCCAAATATTAACCGGTTCGATGTGTAGGACTTCAATTGTTTCGTTTGCCACTTAGCCTTTACAAGTGATATATAATCTACTAACAAAATCTTAAATGCGTTTTTCGGAGTATGTTATCTCCCCCAAGTGAAAAGCGTTTAAAAACAGTTTAAAGGGGTAAGTGAAACTCACTGTTTGCGAAGAAATTCTCAAATTAAATCACCAAGATGCGCGTCACAGAAAAGCTCTCTCTAACGTTCTAAAACAACAAAGAGATCTTTCTAAGTGTCGGAATATTATCGAGTCTCTAGACCCGGCACATAATACCTATGCACATAACATGTTTCGTGTTTCGTTTGTGAATTGTGTGTGACTTTAACAAATGTATTTGTGATACATTACATGCGTAAGCAATCATATACGTGTCATGTATTCATAAAGTACATCACTAGCAATTACTCCCCGTAAGGGCATTTTGGTCAAATCATGACAATTGACTAGCCATTATTCCCCATAAGGGCATTTTGGTCAAAACACGACAATTATCTTGCAATCATTCCCCTCAAGGGCAATTTGGTCAAAACACGATAATAAATTAGCAAGTATTATGTTTCATGCATTTTCACAAATCTCAGCAGCTAGTTTCACCGAGACCGAAATTCTACTTAAAAGATTGTACTATTCCACCGATCATAGCATCTCAAATAATTTACCAAAAATCATCACAGAAGCATATATGTCTTAGGTTTCCAGAACATATTTTATTATATTTTTTATTCCACATAGTTTTCTCACAATCATCAAATCATTACAGCAAACTCATAACAGTCAAATTTTATGCGCAACAGAATGTTATTTGCAATTCCCGTTAAATGAAAAATCCAATAAATGCAAGAGACCACTTGGATTAGGTTCCTAACTCAATAAGTCAACTTCCAGAAGTGGAACCAACCCAATTGGTCTCGTGGTTCATGAGATATAACATTTACAAAACAACCTAACAGCAGGTCTAACAGCTCAGCTTTGCACAACGTTTTTGTAAAATCATAAAAGTTAACTTCTTCTTGTCCAAAAATTACAAATTTATACTCTATAGAAACTAGACTCAACCTAGTTTACTGTAGTACCAATAATCTCAACCAATTTTCACATTTACACTTCGTTACAGTCACTTAAACATCAAATACACCTTTTGTCCAGAAACTGTTTGCATCCAAACTCAACATATTAGCAATCTATGAACTATCATGCATTCATATAACATTCTAGACTCCATAAACACCATCCATGCACATCAATTACACATTACATACATGATTAGGGTTTTTGTTTGAACCCAATTCAAAGACACAACAATCAACATGTTACAATATCAATTCTAGTTATCAAATCATTACTCAATCAACAACAATCATATTGGTTACATGTACACATGAAATCGGCAGCTTAGGGTTTTCAATTAACCCAACAAACATCAAAATCAAGTAATAAGGATATATAGGATAATCAATTATACCTTCCTAGCACCTAATCCTTCAATCAAACACTTGATTTGATGGTGTATATGTGTGTGAAAGTCGACGGCAGCCAAGGAGCAAGGGGGGTGAGGTTCCGATCGGCACTTGTGGGGAAGGAGAATAATAGTTAGGGTTTGGTTAATGATGTATTTATAAACATAACAAGTTACACTCAAGTCCCTCCACTTCTAAGTATTTCTTTTCTAGCCTAACTAACTTGTTTACATCTTGAGTTAACGTTTATAATCATGTTATCACATAACACATAAGTCTAACACATAATTATCACATAATTACTGTTTTGACGTTTTTCGTTTATTCATCAATCGTTTGCGTCAACTCGTTTGCGTTTCGGTGCAAATCCCGAAAGACTACACATGTTGTAAGTGTTAAGCGTCATTTAAACCCTAGTTTAAATGTAATGAAGTGTGCGTGATAGATTCAATGATCTTAAGTTTGAATTGACGGAGTTGAGTTAACGGAGTTAACCTGAAATTGACGATTGTCACATTAATGATAAAAATGTTTAACATTTGATTTAAGACAAAAAGAGTTGCATTTTACATTCAAAAGGTCTGAATATGTATTTTCGAGTAAGGTTTGATGATATTTAACCTTTTAGAGCAAACTTAAATGATTTTTTCTAAAGTTTATCCTTTTCGAGCATGCTTTATATTTTACAAAATTTTGGGTTGACTTCACTGTTCACTTGAAGTTTATCACTTCTAGCAAGCTTGATACTTGATTAAGTCTGAATATGATGTTACGAGCTAACTTTCATATAGTTTATACTTTCTAGCATACTTTTTTGTTTTGATTGAAAGTACAACTGTTTCTAGAAAGATATTTGATATGTTTGATTATGTTGATTCCATCAAGCTTAGATGAATTCTGAACCTTCTAGCAAACTTAACTGTCTTATAGGTTGTTTAGGTCATTATAGCAAGCTTTGTTGATTGGGCTACTTCTAGCAAGCTCTGTGATATTCAGTACTTAAATGATTTATTATCGAGTATACTTTGATGCTTCTTAGCTTTCGAGTAATCATTAGATGTTCTGAAGGTTAGTCTTGTCTAGCATAGTTGATAATTCTGTGACATCTTCTTGTATATGCTTTATATGTCTATTTCGAGTAAACTTAATTGACTTATTTGAAATATGTCTATATCTAGCATTTTTTTATGATTTTGAATGTGATTCTTTGAAATTACAAGTGTTTTCGGGCAAACCTCGTTTTCCGGGCACACTTTATATTTCGAGCACACTTTGAAAATCTTTAAAGTGTTCTCCTAATATACTTGGTAATTTCAAAACCTTACTTTTCTAGCACACTTTGTGTTTAGAATCCTTCTCTAGCATACTTTGTATTCTTATAGTGTGTCAAGCATACTTTGTTTCAAAGTTTACTTGACTATATATTTGTGAACTGTTTAAGTGTTTTCTAGCCCAATTTGTGTTATTTAGAAATTCGAGCAAGGTTGCCATATAGAAGTGTTTCTAAGTTATTTATTTAGGATTCTTTGTTGATTCCTAGCAAGGTTGCCTATTTGATGATTTATACTTGATTATTTGTCTTGTGATTTATTTCTCGAGCAATCTTGTATTTCGAGTAAGCTTCCTTCATTGTATTTACATAGATTTATTTCTATCTACTTAATTATTTCTGAATAAATTCTGGAACGAGCAAATTTCGAAAAGTGAAATTCTTATACGAGCAAACTTAAAATGAATAAACTTTTCGAGTAAGGTTTACAATAATATGCTTTAACAAGCAAGGTTTAAAATGGGAAAGCATTATCGAGCAAGGTCTTAAATGAGAAGATATTTACTTGGATAATGTTACTGTTTGACAGCTATTTACTCACTAAATGACAAATAGCATTTAAACCCACTTTCAAAAATGTATAAGAGAGGGAGTTAGAGAAATCTTTCATATTATTCACTTCTCTCTCCTTCCACTACAGTACACTTGCTCTCGTTCCAGAAAAACCCAAACGTCTCATCTAAATTTCCTAACCCTAATTGACGAGCCCACAAATTCCGACTCAATAAGAAATAATTGATGGATTCCTGACACTGATTATGCGGAATTGGGCAGTTAAATTTATTATAAACTAACTCTCTGTTTTATGTGCAGGTTATAAATTTGTCGAAGCACAAGTTCAAAAAGACATTTCTTCTCTACTTATTCAAATTATAACCTAAAACTATTCAAAGATGTGAAATTTATGACTAATCTTTTCTTTGAATGTGTTTTGTTTTTTGTTTACACAGATATGGAGGATGATGAACTAACATATCCTTTTGAGCACAAGCACAACATGTGCGCTCTGTTGCAATTGACTCCGGATAACGAGGAGGTGGCACACTTGATTATATGGCTCCAACGGTCTAATCTACGATTCTCATTGACAGAGTGCCCTGTGATATATACAGAAACCATCACTTGGATTTTTGGCGCTATGCCGAACTTATTGATGATCAAAATGGTAGGCAGTTGGAGGCTACCGTAGCTACTCAGGAGATAAGGGTCACCGAAAGACTAATTTGTGCCTGTTTGCAACTACACGATGATGACCATAACCCCATTCACTTCACAACTAAGCATTTACTTATGATTTTTCAACAGACAATGGGTTATCAAGGGAATGTCAAGGAATGACAGTTTCAAAAGGGAATGTTTCCAAACGTGTATAGGTTTTTAATTCATCACATTATTCAAGGGTTTGCCCCTCGGAAGGGGTCGTGGACTCTTATGAGCAGGGATTTGGCGAATGCAACAGTAGCTGTGGTCTATGATTTACCACTCAATTTCTCATGGATGATTTTTGAAGGAATGATAAGTATTTTGAGGAAGCCTAACAAAAAGAAATTTTTAGCCTATCCCAGATTCCTCCAAATTATCTTCAATTGTGTGTTACAAGATTTGCCTACGATGGGAACTACTCATTTGCTATAGAATCCTAATGTTTATAAAAGAATTGCAAAGCTGACTAGCACATATTCAATCCCAATGCTGAATTTGTTATCCGACCATGGTTACTTGACGATGATGTGGCTATTATGCTAGTTCTAGAGTTAACCTCTGAAGAGGAAGAGGAGGATGAGGAGGAGATGGATGATGATTCTGATGATTCTGATGGAGATGATGGTGGAGAAGGAGATGAGGGAAGAGTTGGAGGAAATGTTGATGATGATGTGCAAGTTTAGGGGGAGAATATACCTATACCTACACAACCAGCCACACCACCTTCCCCACCACCACAACATGAACCAATTAGCCAATCACCACCCAATCAAACATCACCTACACATACCCAAAGCCCACCTGAAACCCAAGACCTAATTACTGACCAACCTTTAACTCAAACCCAAACCTTTATCCAAGAACCAAGCCATAACATACATGAACCCTATATCCCACAACACGTCCCATCTCACCTACTAAACCTACCAAACACACCATTCCAATCACCAACCCATTCCCAAACCATAAACCCTTTACCCTCAACTAGTACCCAAAACCCACCCACTGATTCTATCCAACCTTTCCTTGAAATATTCTTTGACTAACCACCACAAACCCCTTTCTCTAGTAGTTATCTGTTTCAAAGAAATTTGGACCTTATGATTGAAAATATTGATTTAAAAGAGAGAAATGCAGAGGTGATGAAGGAGAATGATGTGTTGAAAAAACAGTTAGCCCAAGCTATACTGAAAATTCAAACCCTGGAAGGTGATGTTGAGAAGACCTCAACTGTACCAAAACAAGGGGAGAATGTTCCTTTGATCACTGTTGCTACCGATGTTGTGGATGAAGAGATGGTGGATGTTGAGTCAGATGGATTGAAATCATTACTAAATGTATATTGTGATAGTGATGTTGATGATAGTGATAAGAGGATGGAGGATAGTGATGGATATAAAGGAGGCAACTCTGATATTGGTGAACAAGAGTATGATGTTGAGGACTTGTTGTCAAAGAAGGTAAATGAGGAAAATGTTGAGAAATAATCCAATATGGAGATGGATGATGATCAAGATTTTCAAACGGATAATATACTCACAATTGAGGTCGTAGCAACTGATGCTATTGGTACAGATGTATTGATGGATGTGATAGAAGAAGGTGCTGCAAATGAGGAACTAGTCCTAACAGAACAAGAAAAACATGAAGAATAAAGTTCCAAGAAGGTTGAGCATGATAGGGAGATGGAAGATCTTATGGATGATATTGAAAATTTCCCAACTCAGTTAGAAGAAGAAAGAAGGAGAAAAGAGAAAGGGAAAGCAATAATTGAATCTGATGATGATGAACCTGTTGATACACCGGATGAACATGATGATGATGCGTGTGAAGAAGATGCTCTTACTGAACAGTCTGCCAAAAGGCAAGCTGACATTATCTTTGAAACATTGGAAAGGAAGAGAATAGCCTAATCTATGACTGCATAAGAGTTGGTGAACAAGAAACATTGATTGAACAAGCCAATATTGCCAAAACTCTAGATCAAGAAGGAGATGTGGAACAGGAGGTAATTGTGGTTCTGATAAAAATGAAACAAGCTGAAGAGGTGGATAACACTTTAGCAATTGTTTTGAGCAAATTCAATCAACCTCAAAATGAACCTCAACCTGAAAACAAAACTCCAACTACTGCTGAATCTACACTTGATGATTCAAGTAAGCAGATGGTGCCTGATGAGGCCGGGGAATCCTTAACCAAAATTGCATCAAAGAAATGGAATAATATGCAAAGAAAATTTATGATGAAGATAAACACAAAAAACCTGAAGATGATATGGATAGTAAGTATGGAAAGAAGTATACAAGGAAGACGTGCATATATGATGGCCGTGATTACAGTGATGATGAAGATGATAAGAAAAGGGCTAAGAAGGCTGATGAACATGAGTACTTTTTTGAAAGCCCTAAGGTACACGAAATCCTGTGATGGTTGTTCCTATTCAGATTATCATGCCTGATGTTGAACCTGACTTAAATGAGCCAAGAATTGACGCACTGGATGATTCAACTGAAGAAGATGATGATACTGAAGTTGATGGCAGTGCAGATGATGACAATGACAATGATAATGCTGGTGAGAAAAATGCTGATGCTGAAACGATTATCTCCCCACAAGTTGAAATAACTGATGAGCAAAGGGAGAACATACAACAAAGTCTGAATGATGCAAGGAGGAATAATCCTTTTATTGTGAGTTTAATAAGACATGGATATGGATTTGAAGCTTTGGCTCCTTTATTTGATGAGGAGTTGCAAAGATTAGTGGACAAAGAAGCTTATGAGATAAAGAAAAGAATTAAAAAAAAAGAATAGAGATTCCATGAAATATAGAGAATATTTGAGAAAGCATGGTTTGTCTGAAAGGGACTTGAGTACTATGAGCTTTGATGATCTAGAAAAACACTACCATTTGAACAAAGAAACAACTGAGAGAGAGGAGAAGGAGAGATTGGCCAGAGAGACAAAGCAATATGATAAGATTGATAAATTAATGAAAAAGTATGGAGGAAAATGCAAATATATGGTTGATAGAGGAATGGCTGTAAAGCTTGTTGACAATCTTACAAAAGATCAGGTTGAATACCACTTCAAAAGATTATCCATGAAAACTGAACCTGAGAAGTCTGTGAAAAGGCCAAGGATTGTGACACTGGCTGAATAGAATAAAGCTGAAAAGAAAAAGAAATGGAAAGATGAGCAATTGAGACTGCTTGACAGACTGATGGAGACAAGGGGGAGTTTGAGTGAAATTCAAGGTATGAGCAGAAATGAGAGACTATATTTTTACCTGTCTGAACTTGAGAAAGATCAACAAGAGAAATCTCAAGCTTCAAAGACTGCTAAAGTTCCTGTCATTGTACAAGTTAAACCTGAACCAGTCAAATATAGAGATCCTTAGGATGATGAAAAAAGGATCTAAAAATTAAAGGGAATAATGATGAGCCAAGTCATGAATGAGAATACATTTGATCTCCTGGGAAAAGCTCAATTGAAACAGTTGTTCTATGAGAAAAAGGCTGAATGAGAAAAAATTTAAGCTGAACAAAGAAATCCCAGAAACTTTGAAGCTGGACCAAGTGAGGTGAGGTTTGTATCTGCATGTCAGCTTGGTGATGAGAGAATCTTGAATATGATTTGAAGGCTATCTACATAAGGAGGTGAAAAATTATCTGATCTTATGGCTATGCCAGTGGAAATGGTGATCTCCATGTTTATGAAGAAATTTGGATAATTGAGGGTCACAAAACCCAAAAGGTTGTTCCTACTAGGCCCTCAATATCAAGAGCACAGATAGCTTGTACAACAGCTCCACAAAGACAAAAGAGGCCACTAACTGATGTGGACCTACCCGTGAAGCTCTTCGATGACTCTGTGTCTCATACATTGAAGGAGATTATTTTAAAGAAGATTTTGCTGATTACAAGAAGGAGCAACTGCAAGAAATGGCAAGTCTGGAACTGTATGACTATCACAACAGAAATAAACTTGCAGGTAGGCAGCAGGATGAGCTGTCTAAGTATCTCAGAAGTGAAGCAGGGATGGGATTCCCTTTGTTAAACAAGAAGAAGAAGTGAAGATTATCAGAGTATGAAAAGACCAAGAGAGCCAAGAGGTTAAGTGACATCAAACATGCTGAATTTGGCTGCATCTCCAAAGTAAGGAACATATATCCTTTGGCCAATATGATGACTTGTATATGTTTGAGAAGAAGGATGACTAGGCCCAACCATGAAGTTCAGAAGAATGGTAGAATTGCAAGAATTGATTATAATGAGAATGATGGACTCTACATTCTTAGGAACTCCGATGGACTTGCATTGGGTACTATCAAAACTGATGAAGATCTGACTTTCCTTCATTATGAGGATCTGAAAGATATAATGAATTGTACACTTCCTGTCAATCATCCTCATCAACTGTTTATATTCAAGGAAAGGGCAGGAGAAGTGGGAGTGAAAAGAAGACAAACAGCCTTTAGCTCCAGAAGATGAAAACTATGCTTTTAGCTTAGGTTTAGCTTTGTAATGTCCACTGGACAGAATTTCCACTTGTAATATTTTGACCTTGATATGTAACTTGATTTCGAAATTTGATGTGTATTTTTGACTATGTGTATGTAACCATAGAAGTGTTTTGGTACAACTGAGGTGTTTCAATTTAGGGGAAGATTGTTGGGTCGAAGATTTGATGAGAAAAGAATTTTGGGAGATTGGAATCTTCTCAACACTCTCTAAATATGGCTAAGTATGGATACCGAGCACACTTAGACCTTCCAGCAAGGTTTTACTTGTCCTAGCAAGGTATTTTGCTCTCCGAGCAAAGTTATCTTCTTGAAGTCTTCTTAAGTGTCAATCTGAGCAGGGTTCACTTTGTCTAGTAAAGGTGTTCTTCAAGTGGAGCATGGTTTGCTTACCAGCAAACTCTTGACTGAACCAAGCAAATGAAGCCATGTACTTTGGAATATCTAGCAAGGTTTGATTAAAAACAGTAGTCCGAGCATGCGTGGAGAAAGTTGATCAAGAATTGTTCTAAGGACTTTCTCTAGCAAGGTTCAACTCCTAGCAAGCTACAGTTCTACCAGCACAAGTCAAACAGTGTTACCAACACACTTTGGTTTGCTTAATAAGTTATCTTTAACAAAGAATTGAAAGGATTCATGAAGAACAGTTTGCTCGTAGGACCATATCGAACAAAGTTTGCTATGGTCAAGAAGATTGAAGTCTGCTAGGTGAATATTTTCTAAGGAAAATATTCTAAGTAAAGTTTACCCAGAGAACTGTTCCCCAACACAATTTGGTTACCAGGTTTGCTCGAAGAAGACAAAAGCTGCAAAGCTTACTTGAAGACCTGTTTTATACTTAGAATCTTTTGTAATATGATTTTCTGATTATGTATCAATCATTAGGGTTTCTAGAAGGAATTGCAGCTGTCAGGTGGCTGGCCTATAAATAGAATAATTTAGGGCCACCTCCTAACACCCTTTGGACAACCTTTTCAGACAACCTGAATTATTCCTGAAAATAGATTGTGACGGCTATCCTAAGAATCGTACGGATTAAACATTCCTTACAGAAACCCTGATTGATTTACATTTGTATGAATCTTTCTATAAATGGAAATCTTTTAAGTTTATGTTTGTGTGTGTTACCTTAGCATTTATTGTGCAACATTTAGTGTGTTAGTGATTCCGCCATTAACATACTATTTTTCTTACCTTATATAGTAGGTCGTCAACCTTCTTGTCAACACTTTAATAGTGTGGGTTGTGACATATTCGTGAGTGATATATCCTATTGAGCAAGGGACCGACATAAGATGTTAAAGAGTAATTATCTTGCATTTGGGAATATTATATCTTTTGATAATACATTTAAGACTAATAAGTAAGTTATTGATCCATACAATTGCAATATATAAGTTTGGAATATAGTTTGTTTGTATGCATACGTAAGTTTTTTTTATAACTTTTTTATGTACAGGTACAAGATGGTATTTGTACCATTTACAACAATTGATAACCATTGTCATAGTGTGATTGTCGGTGCTGGATTACAAGCTTCTAAAAATATTGAGTCGTACACATGGTTATTGTAAATGTTACTTAAATCGTTTGGTAGTGCACTGAAGGTTATCGTTACGGATCAAGACCCGGCTACGAAACAAGCTATTGCATTTTTATTTCAAAAGCAAGGCATAGGTTATGTATGTGGCATATTATGAAGAAGGTTTCTGAAAATGTAAAATTGAGTTTCAATTGAGTGTTTTAACTGTTGGTTTTACCTGAGTGTTTAACAATTTTTGTTATAAGGTGGGAGCCGAACTATGCAATTATGAAGATTTTAAGCGTAAGATATGTGATATTGTGTGAACGGATTCAATTAGTCCTTCTGAATTTGAGGTAGATGGCAAACGATAATGGTTGATTATAAGTTTGAAAAGAATAAATGGCTTATTGATATGTATGAAATGAGTTTTGATTGGATACCTGCTTTTTATAGAGACGAACCTTTGTCTGGATTGATGTGTACAACATCAAGATTAGAGAGCGAAAACCATTTTCTTTGTTGAAGCTACAAATTCTCAATTAACAATAGTTGAGTTTTTTAATCATTTTGATTTTTGTATGGAGATATGGACTATAGAGATACAATAGCAGAAAATGTGATCATGACAGTAGGCACACGTATCCTGAGTTAGTAACCAAAAGTTATCTTGAAGAGAAGCAGTTAGGATATATACATCATCTATTTTTAATGATGTTCAAGACGAAATTATTGAAATTGTTGGTGGTGTTTCACAATTCAAGGCTTCTGGATAAGGAGGTTATTTGAGGTGCAAAATAGGGATTTTAAAGCATATGTTCGAGGATTCTTGGAGGTAGTTTCGAGCATTTAGAATATTTTTATATGTTTAAAATTGTTTTACATTAGTTAGTTAACCTAAGCATTTTTCATTGTTTTTTAGGTTCTATTTAAGAAGGATGATGAATTTGGTGAAGAGTCTATTGCGAAATGCACTTGCAAAAGACTTAAACAATATTGTTTATTGTGTCGACATATTTTCTACTTCATGAATTTGTATCAAGTTAAGAAATTCCTGAAAAAATATATATATGATCGCTGGAGAAAAGGTTCCGCGATGAATATCAGAACAACTTCAATATTAGAGTTTGGTAATGATAAGAACATGAAGATCAAAGATATTTCAAGAGAAATAAAATATGCCGGTGAATACCTTATCAACAGTTATGTTAGATATATCGATGAATTGACAAAATTGAGAGATCACATGAATTTAATGATTGAAAAAGCAGACTTGACTCGGTATAAAGAGTACGTCCATCTAAAAGGGATAGATTTGTTGTTGTATTAGAATTTGAAAAATCAACTGAAGTTATTGTTAGTGTTCCTACTAGAATAAGGAACAAGGGTCGTGGCTCACACAAAAGAATCAAATCAAAAAAAGATATTCGAGCTAGGAAGAATTATTGGGAATGCCAGATTTGTCATTTACTTGGCCACAATAGTAAATATTCTCAACCTTCTCAAAAATATGCTAAGTATGGAATACGAGCAAACTAGGCACTTCGAGCAAGACTAAAACTTATTCAAGAAAGGTATCTTACATCGAGAAAGGTTATTTTCTGGAATTCTTTTAAGTGTTTAGTTCGAGAAAACTACACTTCATCAAGCAAGGTTGTTCTTCAGTCGATCAAGGATTGCTTCAGAGCAAACTCTTGGATTAACCAAGATTAAACCAAGTAATTTGGTGGGTCTAGCAAGGTTTCAATAACGGTGATCTCAAGCACACTTGTAGGAAGTTAATGGAATTATACTAAGGACTTCTATGAGCAAGGTTCAACATCGAGAAAGCTACAGGATCCCCATCACACTTAGTTTTCTAGAATAAGTTATTAAAAAAAGGTTGAAGAGATCAAGAAGAACAAGTTTGCTCAGAGGATTTTATCGAGAAAATTTGATATTATCATGAAGATTGAAGTCTGCTTAAAGATTATTTTCTAACAAAAATATTCTAAGTAAAAGCTTGCTCGGAATACTGTTCCAGCACACTTATGGAGTAAAAGGTTTGCTCGACAAAGACATAAGCTTACTCGAAGACCTGTTTACACTTGTAATAATTTTGAATACGTTTGATATATGTATTTCCAATTATTAGGGTTTCTAGAAGTTGTCAGATGTACCTATTTAAGGAAAGTTTAGGTCACATTTATGAAAACGTTGATTGACGGCTGGTTAGACTTTTTTAGCATACAAAATATCTTTGTACGGTGAGTAGCATCACCTGACATTCTACCTAGAAACCCTAAAGTTATTCCTTTGTATTATTGGTCAATATCAGTGGAAATCTTTTAAGTGTTTTGCGTTAGTCATCTTTATGTTATTTGAGCAACGTCTTAACTATTGATTCCTCCTTTAATGTTTATTGGGCTTTTATATTAGCATATCAGTAACCATCTTGTGAACATTAAGTTTTTGGGTACCAGGTTGATAGTGATTAAATCGATTAGACAAGTGGTATCTAAGCTTAGTTTTTCTCTTGTTAAGACCAATGTGTTGCTATGAAGATTGATTGTGAAGCTTTTACTGAACCATATTTGATTTTGAAGAAGATGATGATGACGTCAGCTGAGCAATGTTCCATTTAGTTGTGACGTCAACCTCTTTGTTCTTTATCTTTCATAACTACAATCATTTAAGGTTTAAAAGTATACTAATCTCATATTCACATTGATTATTGTTTGTTTTGAGTCCAAATCTTGGTTTAATCCATCGGTTTTCATCAGATTCAAGAATTTTATTCTAAGATCTGAGTATTCTTCAAAGTCTGTTAAAATTTGATGTAATTTTCATTTCAAAAACTTACTATGAAGTGTCTACTAACAAAATTATGAGATTGTTAGGTCAAGAAAATTATATAAAATGGAAAATATTGTTTGATGCTGTTGTTTGCTACAATGACACTGAAATGCGGAACTCCAAAAAGAATGGTCCTATGTTCCCACTGAAGGTGTAAACAACAACCAAGCTTTTGAGAGACAAATAAAGAAAACGAATGAAAAAAGGCCCTTTTCTACGTTGAAACTGGTTTTTTCATTGGCAATAATGACAAATGTGAATCATCACACATCTGCAAAATCTATGTATGATGTTGTGGTAGAGATGTTGAAGGAAACACTAAATTTAAAGACATGAAGAAATATAGGCTGAAGCAGCAACTTGACAGATTCAAGTTTAAAAAGGGAGAAAGGTTAAAATCAGTTTTGCAAATATTTGTGCCAATTGTCAATGAAATCAGAACTACTGATCTTGCTATAACTGATTTTTATCTAAACAAGAAACTGTTTTCCTCCTTTTCTGGTGAATGGTAAACAACAAGCAAATATATTAAAGAAAAGGCAAATTTTCCCAACTTCAAGCTTGATGTTGTCATATGCTTTTTACAAGCTGTTGAACATGAAATGATATCACATGATTAAGGAAGATAAGCCAAGCTTTCAAGTTGCAAATTTAGTCATTGCTCCAATGGGAAATCTGTCAACCAAGAATCAACAACATATTCCTATTGTAAGTCCCGTAAATTGATCTTTCAATATGATATCAACACACCTCAACGATATTGCGGAATATATCGCAAGGTGATTCAAGATAAACAAATAAATACGTAAAGAATACAAGAAGATGCTTTAAAACACACGTTGTATTAACGTCGGGTGCTTAAGCACTTGATTACACAAACTCGTTCAACACTATAACAATATGAACGGCCAACCACAAAACCTATACATATCATCTATATATAGGGAAACCATTACAACCTAACCCAGCCTGAAGCCTAAAGCCCATCGAGATCATTAAAGGTTCTCGGTGTACATACATAGCCCACACACAAGACCCATTTAACATAATACTAACTACACACCACCAAAAGTATACCCAACAATCTCCCCCTTGGTTTGTAGCTTCGTTCTTAATCGTGTTCCATAATATCGATATCAGCATCCTTTAAACCACCTGCCCAAAATCCAGTCATGATAATTGAAGCCACCATACTGATTTATTCCTTTGCGGCCGTTTAAAAAATTGGATCAGCAGTGATTTGAAATGTGCTGAGGGTCTTGATATCTCTTTCTCCAAACTTGAGCAGATTTCTTGGATCGACGAACCGGTATTGACCCTTACCCTTCTGTAGACATATGACAACTGTAGCTGTTGCACTGTCAAACATCCAGAATCTCATATTATCCATGGTACCATCCGGAATGGCATTAGGCAAGGAATATGAGTAGCCTTATTTGTTGCAGGCCACATAACATTCACCATGGTCTTTCCTATCATTGGATACCTAACCCCCTTAGCCTTCTTCAAAAATGAATCAGCATTCTCCATGTTTGGGAACCCATTTTCGACTTGTCATCTTAGAAAATTCCAGAAACCAATGGATCTCTTATCGTGAGATTGGTTGTGAAACGGAGCATTGATGTGGTCACTGAGATCAACCACATATTATTTTCTTGTAGTTTCCGGTAGTCCCAGACTTTCGTTTCACCCACCACATATTATTTTCAGCATCAAACCCCCTTGATATGACTCCAGAACGATCACCATGCCTGTTAGAAAAAACCTTTTCAAATGTGACAATGAACTTATCTGGATGATCGGACGATTCAACGTTCTGATTGCAGTTTTTCATAATGAGAAGCTTATTCTGAATATGTTTCGATTGTTCACCAATTTTGGGTGGAATTGAAAGATAGTGCTCCAGTGCCTCAGCAGCGTTAGCATGTGCAGAAGTTTGTGCACTGGAGCTCTCACCCTGTTCAGCAGTAGTTGTCTTCTTAACGGGATCTTCACTACCCTTGAATTCGTCTCCAATTTTCTGAATAAGTTTCTGTCGGAGGTCTAGGTACATAGCAGTTAAGCCTCCCATGTTGGACTGAAGCTCTTTGATCTTAGAATCTTTGTCAGAGTTGCTAGCTTCGAGTTCTTGAATGCATATATCCTTAAAAACTGAATCTTGTTCGAGTTCAAAAACTCGATGTTGCAAAGCTTGTTCCTCTACAGGAGCATCATCAAGTACAACCCCCTTGCCTTTGTTCTGCAAATAAGTGTCTTGCATGGAGAGAATCTTAGCAAGCTTCTCAGAAGCACTAGAGCTTGACTGACCCTAATTAATTGGGTCAGATGATCCAGATGGTGCATCAGTATGTGGGATGTCGGCTACAAAATCAAACTCACGAGCAATGTCGTCAAAGATTTGTTCTTGGTGGGTGGAATTGTGTCAACATGAATCTTCGGAACTTTCGACTCACGTTGTTGTTGTTGTTGTTTGTTGTTGTTGTTGTTGTTGTTGTTGTTGTTGTGTCTTCAGTGACCAGCATGCCAGGTCTTGGATCTTTCTTCCTTCGTTTACGTTGAATAAGATCGGCGGCTGGATCCTCATCGGTATCATCATCTTCATTCACAGTGACTGCTTGAGGAGGATTCAAGGCAGTCGGCTGCAACAGTTCTTTGAAGCTTTCAAAATCCTTTAATTTCTCAGCAGACAGAGCAGTTTCTGTTTCACGGTGTTCAGAATCCATATGGTGTATGGGAGTCTCCTCATTTTCATCATTTGAAATAATCTCAAGTGTAGCAGTACGCCTTTGAACTGGCGCCACATGCTCTTCAGCAACTTGAGCTCTAACTGGTATAGTCTCCGTTTCAGCAAAAACGGCCAAACTTAACTAGCTCATGAAAGCCTTGATAAACGACCTTTGACCATTTCCTGGACTGCTTCATCAATCCAAAGGTATTGGTCCCATCGACTTCATATCTAGTGTCTCAACAGATTTAACAAGATCAGTGTAATGTGAATCAAGGATCATCTGTAAGAACCGAGGATACATAAGCCTTTCTTTCTTCTTTCCCTTCAGGTTGCTCATAATCTCATCGAAAACGAATTTGGAATAATTGAAGTTCCAATCCTTGATCAGAGAAACAACAGCCGACATCTGAATGTGGCTAATCTCATCAGATCCCCCTTTTCATCCCGACACACAAGTAAAGAATGTGTGTATCAAAAATCTCCAGTAAGGATGGAAAAGTTTCTTGCTTACAGGAGGATAAGATCCCTCGTAACCCATTCTTGTTAATACTTCAGTAACAACAGCTATCGAGTAATCCGTTAGGTAATTAGGTTGATCCCCAAATAGCAGCACCTCATGTATAATTTCCTCCGAGATGACGACCGGATTCTTCTGAACTGTGGAGTTAATAGTTATGGCCCCACCTCCTGCTTGTTGATTGATCTAGGCATTGTTGTAGAATTATGTGATCATCTTTTTGCATATAATAGGAGTTTCTCGTAAGGTGTGAGAAATCTGTCAAGTGTTGAGACCGACGATCATGGAATTGAACTCCTTGTGGGCCAAAGGAGGATCAAACAAGTGTCCAGCAATATTGTGAGTATTGACGAACTTTAGTGGAGCCTGATCAGCCATTAGTGCAACAAACGAGTCAAGTTAGCAAATGTTTACATAACTTGAATAACAATCATAAGCTTAAGGGCACAATTGTTAATTTCTTAAACATTTAGGACCAATTGAGACATAAACATATCAGAGGGACCATAAATGAAACATAATAATGTTTTATAATGGATTTCGGTCCAAAAATGTGTTTTCTGCCTACCAAAGATAGGAGTTTTCGGTCAGTGGAGCATGTTTTCTGTCCAGTCCCACCGAGAACACTGGTTCTCGGTCAAAGATGTAAGATCTCGGTCAACAAAAGTCAACCGATAACTCTTGGTTTGACCAACGGTTTTCGGTTAATATATCTGGGAAGAGACTCCTTGAATTCAACCTTGAAAGATGTGTTATCTTCTTCAACAAAACCAATAACTCCATGGACTAAGGACCTGCAACAGGCTCTTAAGATCACCATAATGGTCTCAAACAAATCGAACAACCAACACGATACTTGTTCATTATCTAAATCAATGAACAAGGATCCAGAAAATCATTGATGTCTTATCTCAAACAATCCTACTAAGATTTTCACAATAGTATCATGGCACATCATCCATAGATTTCTTACCTGTAATAGAACATAAAGATGCTAAAACACAATCAGACTTGGTTAGGATATCAAGATATTATGGTTTTCGGCCAGCGAGATAAAAAGAGAATGCAAGTTTGAAATGGCGACAATAATGGAATCCAGATCCCTTTATACTCCCAATTTAGTGGGCCGAGAACCCATATGGTTCCAGCTAGACGAGCCTAGGTCACAAGAGTAGGCCCAAAACCAAGTTATAAGATAACCAGTAGAAAAACTCAAAGCCCAAAAGGTTTTAACCAAATCAGAAACAACCCATTTTTAACAGTTGTTTTGAGGAGGGTAGTTTCCAGATGAAAGCAAAATTGAAGAAAACACAAAAATAATAAAAAAAACACGAAACACAAGTCTTCTTACAATTTTAACAAAATTTTGGGATCAAATTTCAGTTTTTGATAAAATCGCCGCCTTTATGAAAAGATTCAAACATGGAATCTTATTATTTAAGGTGCTGTCACAAAGATTCATGTTGTTATTATGACGTAAAGAGACAGGTTGATAGCAGGTATAAGGAATTAACATGATTTTCATTGCGTCAATGATGTGGATTAGGTGCAATTAGGCATAAATCTAAGATGGACATCACTCATGGATCTGTGATGCCTCCTATCTCTTCTCAAAGCGTATTTGGCTTTCCTCAGATCACCCCAATTTGACTCCAACCCCCCTGTGCTTGATCAAAACTTTTATAAAAACAGGAAAAAATTAACCTTCAAGGTTGAACGTTGGACTTAAATGTCCTTCATTCAGAGTGTTTAGGACATATATGGACGCCCCACCCTTGTATTTTTTGTTTGACCCTTTAAGCTTTTGAAAAACCAAGATTTTAACAGCACAAATCATATACATACTTATATGCAATTTTTTAATATACATAATAGCACAATAATTTTGGTGATCAAGACACTAACGGGCTCGTGTATGACTGGGTAATTAGTTTTCTGCCTATCATTCGTAGAGATATATATGGAGACATGCACATTTCTTCAAAATGACTCTTCACAGTGAGTTTAGCAGATTTAGTTTATAACACTTCATCGTTTATACATCATGGAAAGCTACCATACAAATCAATGACTGTTTTAGAGCCTTTTAAGCTTAATAACTTCACCCGTTAGACATACAGAAACAATTTATCTATCATTTTCCAAAGGTTGGATCAATTTTCATTTGAAAATAATTTTAAGCTTCAAAATGCTGTTAACTGAATAATAATATCACTTCCCAGAAGACAGTTTAAAAAGTCAGTTACCCCGGTCACTCTTAGTTTTTAGGTAAATGGCTATCCCGTATTTCCAAAAGTTGTTATCAGGACTAAACACATACGAGAATACATGTCCCTCCAACTTAGAGTTACCGACATAATTTTAAGTGAAAGAATTTCAAAACAAAAAACACATCACAATCGCCCCGGATGCTTTCAATCTTTAGGTAAATGGCTATCTTGTGAATCTAAGAGTAGATGACCGGATCAAGCATATACAAGTATATGTCCTTCAAACTTGAGAGCCGACATAATTTTAAGCAAGAGTGAATAATGAAGGAAGAAAAACGCACACACACTCTTTTTGAATTTTTATTTTGTGCAATAAGAAAATGCACACACACTATTTTTGACTTTTTGATTTTTCTTCCCCTAAGTATGTGCAAATTTAGAAAATATGTACAAATTTATACTCAAAGGGACTCAATCCTAGAAATGAAGCATTTTTAGAAAACTCACAAGCACATTAAATCTGGCTGTTCCAACCAGTTTTGTAAATAAGTCCGCCACATTATTATCAGTGTGAACTTGCTCAAGATAAATCAATTTTCGGTCGTAACAGTCGCGAATAAAATGTAGTTTAATATCAATGTGCTTGGTTTTTGAGTGTTGAACTGGATTTTTAACGATTGCAATGGCAGCATCATTATTACAAAAAATAGGGGGGGTCAAGAAATTCCAAACCGAAATCCAGCAATTGATGTTGCATCCAGATAACCTGTGAGCAGCAGCTGACGCAGCAACATATTCAGCCTCGACAATGTATGTGGACATCGTTTGTTGTTTCTTGCACTGCCAAGAGATGAGACGATCGCCCACGTACCAACATCCAGCAGATGTGGATTTCCTGTCAATGTCATCTGCACCATATTGCTATCAGCAAAAGCATAAAGATCAAAATCTGAGTTTTTGGGATACCAAGGACCTAACTTTAGTTGTACCTTCAGATATCGAAAAATCCGTTTGACAGCAATTAAATGAGAGAGTTTAGGGTTAGCCTGGAAATGGGCACATTGGCAGACAACGAACATGATTTCAGGACGACTGGCGGTGAGATACATCATGGACCCGATCATCGATCGATAGTACGTTTGATCTACGGGACTCCCTTCAGGATCAGACGTCAGAAGGGGACTTTCCGCCATAGGAGTGGGATCACTGTTGGAATCCTGAAATTCAAATTTGGCAAGCATATCTTTAACATACTTCCCTTGATGCTACAAAATTCCCGTCGAACTCTGACGAACCTGCAACCCCAGAAACGTTGCCATTTCTCCTAACGAGCTCATTTCAAACCTCTTCTTCATTACTTCTTCAAATTCAGAACACAAATCGGCACTTGTAAACCCAAAAATAATGTCATCCACATAGATCTGAACCAAAATCAAATCTTTCCCGACAAATTTTAAGGAACAGATTTTGATCAACGGTCCCTCTTTTATAACCATGACCCATAATCTTTGCCGTCAATTTAGCATACCATGCCCGAGGGGCTTGATGAAGACCGTACAGTGCTTTATCTAATTTGTAGACATGATTGGGATTCTTTGAGCCCAAAAACCCCGAGGGCTGTTCCACATAAATCTCTTTCTTAACTTCGCCATACAGAAATGTCGTCTTAACATCCATCTGATAGACTGTAAAACCCATGAATGACGCATAGGACAGAAAAATTTGAATGGCTTCAAGTCTAGCCATAGGAGCTTAAACTTCATTGTAATCTAAGCCTTCAACCTGACGAAAACCACAAACGACTAACCGTGCCTTGTTTCTAACAATAACCCCCGTGTCATCTTGCTTATTTCGGAAAACCCATCTCGCATCTAGTGCTTTCTTCCCCTCCGGTAACTCAATCAATCTCCACACTTTCAATTTATCAAACTGATTTAATTCTTCATGCATAGCATCCACCCAGCTTGGTTCTTGAAGAGCCATTTCTACCGATTTTGGCTCAATCTAAGAGATAAAACAAGAGAACAAGCAACTGTTTATGTGTCCTGTCTGACATCTGGTGGACACATGTGTTTCAAGTGGACTTATGATATTCTCAATTGGATAATTTCATTGGGTTCTTGATGGATTGGTTGTTCGGGAACAACTCCGGTAGAAGGTAGGTTTTGATAGATATTCATCAACCTCAGTGAGGGGATTCTTCCATCCAGAAGCCGCTGCACTATGTGAGTAAAAAGTGCTGGCAACGTATTCATTCGGAATGACATCGGGAAACAGAGTGCTCCCAAAAATTTGACGAATAGGACACTCTCCCTCAATTGTTGGAGCATTTTCTAAAGAAGTTGAGGACAAAGTTTCAATAACTTATTCTGGTTGATTGAAGGAGACGGGCGAAGTGACATCAAGTGGTTCTGTGAGATCATCATCCAGATTTGGAGACATGTGAGATACTGCATGGGGGTGTTCTTTCTCAGCATCTACAGTAGCACCACCTGAAATTTCTGTGTTGATAACCGGAAGTACATTGAACGGTTTGAAGAGTTCATTGTAATCGAACAGCCATTCAGGACCAACAGGAGCATCGGTCTCGTTTTCTTCCAACCAATGAACCTCATATGACTCCAAAATCTACTTGGTTGACTTATTGTAGACTCTGTAGGCGGTATGCCATATTAATAGCTTCTGCCCAGAAGAATAATGGTAGTTTAGAATCACCCAACATGGTCCTCGCTGCCTCGATAAGAGTCCTGTTTCTCCTTTTAGCCACACCATTCTGTTGCAGTGTCTGAGCTAAACTATACTGATGAAGCACCCCTTTTCTAAACAAAAATAATTCAATGAAGCATTCTTGAATTCTGTACCGTTGTCACAAAGAATTCCCTTCAGCTTCAGATTTAGCTGGATTTCCATAAGCACCACAAACCTCTTGATCAGTTCTGCATTTTTCACTCTTATTTGACAAGAAATTCACCCAAGTAAAACGTGTATAGTAATCAGAAATAACGAGACAGTAACAGCTGCGAGAAACACTCAAAACATGAAACGGACCGAAAAGGTCCATATGTAGCAATTGAAAAACTGATGAAATGGTTTTAAGCAATTTTAATTTATTAGTTTTTCGATTATGTTTACCCAAGGCACAAGCCAAACATTTTTCAATAGTAACAAAATCTTTAACGGGTAAACCACGCACCAAATTATTTTTAGCAAGATGGTTCAAATTTTTCATATTTACATGGCCAAGACAACGATGCCAAAGCATGGCATTATGTTCTGACACTTTTGAAAGCAAGCAGGTTATTTCATCAGGAACATTTTTGTTCATGTCGATCACATATGCATTATCTTTTCTTTGTGATCGAACAAGAATCCAGTCTTCTGGTATAATGATACCAGGTTTCAAAATCAAACACTTTTTCTTAGTATAATGAGTTAAAAAATCTTTATCACAGATTTGTGACACGCTCAACAAACTGTGCTTTAGCTCTGGAACAAAATTAACATTTTTGAATTTTAGAATACCGTTACTTACAGTACCCTTCTGTGTAATCTTCCCCTTTTCTCCTCCTACAAAGGACACATACCCACCATTAAAGATTTAAATGTCGTGTAGCTGGGAAATGTCTCATGTCATGTGCCTGGAACACTCGCTATCAACATACAAAGGTCTGATGATATTCCTCCATAGCTGTTCCTGCACAATGTGTGAGATTTGTTAGACTTTGGTACCCTGTCCATAGTTACACTGGGTGACACTGACTCATCTAAGGTTGTCACAGGTTGGCATGACATGTCCTTTTGATCATCTAACATTGAATTCAATGACTCTTTTACCGGTGATTTAGGCAACAATTTATGTCTACCATTGTGAGGTTTCGCATTACGCGTACGAATGGGTGATTTGATCTCTGGTTTTTGAGTGTTAGAGACAGAAGATTTTGCCTTTTTCACTTGGTTCGGTTTAGAAGCCGTGTTCATTTTTGAAATCGAAGCACCTTTTCTACCCCCTTTACGAAACATGTTAGGCTTGGTCTGATGAGGACTAACCCTACCAGATTTGTTTATGTTCCAATCATAGTCAGAGGGATTAGCCTGATTATGCCTAATGTTTTGCCTGTAGGTATTATGAGGCGTATGAAGCATATTCCTCTAATAAAATCCATAATAAGGAACGTATGGACGATGTGGACAATTTTTGTCAATATGACCGGGAGTGCCGCAATTAAAACAAGTCTGACGTTTTACATAGAAATTATTTTGAGCAACACCTTGTCTGGACCGATTGTTTGGACCAGTTTGCTTTACTTGATGCTTACCACTTTTCATATTATTTAACTTACCACATTGTTTGTCATTAGAGCACCTTGTTTGTCATTAAAGAATCCCACTTTAACAAACTTAGGCGATGAGTACTTGTTGAATTTTTTTGAATTTTTAAACTTACTAGAAATCACATTATCAGAATTCAAAGTTTTAACGGGATCAACCACACAAGTATCCTTGCTCTTAAAAATAGAGCACACACAAACAGTTGGAATAACATAATTCAAAACAGGTAAATTCAAAGGAACATTAGAAGTAATGTCTTTATTAATTGAAACACGAGACTCATCATCCTCATCAGTCCAATCCTCAATGATTACTCTATCTGCACATAAGGCAAACACATTAGAATTATTCACTTCTGAAGTGGACTCAATGGCCTGTTCCGAGTCAACCTTTTCAATCTTAACAGGTTTACCATACTTAATGTCCTTTACCTTTTCTCCCTGCTCTTTGGTAAGAGGAAGACCGATATAATTGTCATTGTATGGTGGGGGTACTTGACTATATCCTATACCCTCACCTTCTTTTTCTTTCCACCATAATTGATTCTCAATCATGGAATTAACTACCTTACTGGAACCATCAAACTTTCTAAAATCAAAATCAGCCCTCTTATATTTTTCAGTTAGATTTGATACTTATAACTTAGTGGATTCCAGTTCAGTAGTTAATTCAACAATTTTCTGTTTAGCATCTCGATGGTGACAACATTTTAAACTAAAATCAGATTTTAGCTTGGAAAATCCCCTTTTTGTGCCTCAATTTTATCTAGATAACCTTTTTCATTTTTCTTAAGTTTATGGTTTTCAGATTTTCTCTTTTCCATTTCTCTAAGCAAATTATTGTTGTGAGATTTATAAAGATCTACTTTATCTATACAAGCTTGATAGCATAATGGAGAACTTAACTCAGACGAGCTGGGAGAAGTAAATGCCATGAACACGAATTGAAGTTCCATAACTTGCTCCTTAGCAGCAAAACTTCTTCAGTGTCTTCAACATGAGCAAAGTTGGCTGTTAGATTATTTATGTTGAGAGCAGCCATCTTATCAGACCATGAAAACTGTTGAGCAACCAAACCCTTTTCACCATCACCTGAGCTACCCCCAGCTTCCCCTCTAGCATTACCCATGGGAGCCAGTGCCCTTTCCATATTTCCTTCCTTGGCTGGATTAGTGCATTCACGAGCAAAATGACCCGGCTCGTGGTAGTTGTAACACCTCAGAGTGTCCTTATTAAAACCCACCTTCTGATTGTTTGGCACATTCCAATTATTTCTTCCTGTTCTCTTAGTGAATTTCTTGGCCCGAAACACTGCCATGGCGATTTGCCAAGAGATATCCATTTCTTCTACATCATCTGGATGAATTTAATCAAGCTCAGCATCCACTACAGGTTGAACCAAATCTCCCGCAAGAAAGGCATTGTAACTGTTCATGAATCCCACCATTAAAGCAATGTTCTCTTGAGTTTCCTTTGAAATAGAAGGAGTCTAACTGGAATTATGAATAGGAGAAACACCAGATGATTGAGGCTGAGCATTAAATATAGAAGAGTGACCATTTTTAGCAAAGAACACTGGTGCTGGTTGTGGTGAAACATGACAGAATTGACCCTGACCCTGAGTGGATTTGAACATTGATAAGTTGGCTTGAGGCTGAAATTTCTGTTGTCCTTGAGTAGTCTTGAACATTGAGAAGTTGTCTTGTGAAATAAGTGCATTATTGGAAGCAACTGTGAGCTGCGTTGTAGGAATTTGCATGGTTCATAGCACGTTGTTTGTTGTCCATGTCACATGCCTTGATGATAGCCATGACCTCAGACAGTGTTAACTCGTCTTCTTAATAACAACAACATTCATATCCCAACTTTGAGGCAATGAGTTCACCAACTTATGGTTTGTTTCAGCAGTTGTTAAGTTGATGCTTGCAGATCTCATCTCAGTCACAAGAGCTATGAACCTATGAAGTTGAGTTTCTAACGACTGTCCTTGAACATGATTAAACATATTAAATTTTTGTCGTAGCAGATCTTGACGACTTCTCTTCATATCTTCATTCCCTTCATACACCTCAATCAATGCTTCCCATAGTTCCTTAGCATATTGCAGTTCTCTAAAGCCTGGGGCAATCTCATGTGAGAGTGCCATAGTAAAAGTTGAAAGTTCCTTTTCATCCTCTTCTGTTTTAGTAAGATCATCATCATCATACATCATAACAGGTTTCACAACAATTTCTGTAGAATTCTCACGTTGGTAAGTAATGACTTGGGGACCCCTAACTATGATTTTCTAGATTTTGGCATCTTTCATCTTAACATATTTCTCGAATATAAATTTCCACTCGCTAAACCCCTTAAGAGACAGCAGACGGGGCACACGAGTGGTGGTCCCTGTTATGGAGTCTAGTTCTTGATGAAGTGCATTGGATGATCCATTACAATTAGTTAATTGACCGTTTTAGTTTAATCAATCCAAAAGTCTAATAAACCAAGCATAACTATGATGTATCAAGCCCAAGATGTGTTCACAGTCAGCGTCGATCGAGAACCTTTGTTGACCGAGAACGAAAAACAGAGAACAACTGTGACCGATAACTCTTGATGTTGGCCGAGAACACTTGATTCTGGCCGAGAACGATAAAACTTGGCAGAAAACCCTAGATTTTGGCCAAGAACAATAATTACTCATTCAACAACTTAACCAAAAACCCTGAATTTTCCCAGAAATCAAACAGAGTTGCCCGAGAACTAGGTTTGCTAATTTAGAAAGGAAATCAATTTAATCCCGTGAATCAAGGGATTTAAAATGTTTCCAACTAAACCAAATCAATAACCAAAAATAACCCTCTTTCTTCGCCGATAAATTGATCACCTGAAACTCAACCCAAAACACCAAGAACACATAGATCTTGAATCCGTTGATATCAACCCGAGCCTTTAATGGTTCAAAAAGCTCTTATACCAATTTCAAGTCCCGTAAATTGATCTTTCAATATGATATCAACACACCTCAACGATAATGCGGAATATATCGTAAGGTGATTCAAGATAAACACATAAATACGTAAAGAACACAAGAAGATGCTTCAAAACACATGTTATATTAACGTCGGGTGCTTAAGCACTTGATTACACAAACTCGTTCAACACTATAACAATATGAACGGTCAACCCCATAACCTATACAAATCATCTATATATAGGGAAACCATTACAACCTAGCCCAACATGAAGCCCAAAGCGCATTGAGATCATTAAAGGTTCTCGGTGTACATACATAGCCCACACACCCATTTAACATAATACTAAGTACAAACCACCAAAAGTATACCCGACATCTATCATTGAAGAGCCTAGTGAATTCAATTATGAAACTCCAAGAGTTTATATGGCAAGCGAATCACGAAGCCAATCAGAACAACAAAGATTTAATGTACAAATGATAGATGATGGTGATACATCTTCTATGGCTAGTGTACATGCTCCATATGTTCATGGAAATTCAAGTTAGGAAAATGAATATCAAGCATTGTTTTAATAATTTACTGAATCATACAATGCTTTTTTTTTTTGCAAAGAACCTGATTCATACTAGTGTGGTACAAGAAGACCTGGAACAAATTGATGAAGATGATCATGAAGATATGGATCTAAAATGGCATGCTGCAATGTTAGCTGTGAGAAATAAAAGATTGTACAATAGGATTGGAAGGTCTACATTCTCTAGTCCAAATGACATGATTCGATTTGATAAATCCAAGGAAATTTGCTACAATATTCAACAACCTGGTCACTTTGCTAGGGAATACAACCAACCATGACAATTCCAAAACAGCATCAACAATCTTCAAAGAAATCAGTTCAAGTATCAGAAACAGGGTCAAGGTCAACAATAGATACGATTCTATAATAACAACTTTCAACCACAACAGAACAAACAACAAATGAACCAACAAAAAATCATTCCCCAAAAACAACCTCTTCAAAGAAATCAACAAATCCCTCCTCAAGGTCCTACAAATCAGAATAGAAACAATGCAACTCAGCCAATAAATCAAGGAAATGTTGTTTTAGCTCAACAACCACAAGATGGTTTGTTTGACTGGAGTAACCATGCTGAAGAAATTGAGAAGGCCCATGTTTTATTCATGGCAAAGATAAATGATCATGATGAATATTCAAGATCACAGGCACATTCCAAGTACTCAACCTCTAATTTACTTGATTTGAATGATTCATTGAATAGAGAGGTTGGTCAGTTACAAGCTGAATGTCTCAAGAAAGAAAGTATAATCAATGCTTATGAAATGAGTGAAATAACTTATGAAAACCAAATCAAGAGTCTAGAACAATATTGTTTGGATAGTTATGAAACTCAATCAAGATACACCACAGAAATTGAAGGTTTGAAGATGATGTATTTGGAAGAAAAGATCAAGAATACTCAACTTCTAGTTGAAGTTGATTTTCTGAAGAATCTTGTTTCAACTGGTAATATTTGTGGAAAATTGATGAATATCAAAGAAGAAGATAAATATAAAATTGTTTTACCACCCTTTAATGACAATTATTCATTGAAAGTACACAAAGAGAAAAGGGAAGCTTATCTAGAACAATTCAAGAAAGAATCAAGGGAAATGAAGAATTTATTGAAAACTATAAGATGGTCGGTGTTAACGAAAAAAGGGAATTTGTGTTGAAGATTGTAGAAACAAAAGAAATTGAGAATAAAGAATGTGGTGAAGATAAAATGTGTGTTGCAGGTAAGATATTTGAGGATAACTCAAGTATCTCAACTGATACATGTTCAAGTTGTGGAAGCATCAAGGGTTTAGATAAGAAAAGAATGAATTCAAAGGGAAAGATTCCAAGATTACCCAAAATTTCACCAACGATGAAGAAGGTTCATGAACAAATGGAAACATATCACAAACCACTTGACATATGTGGAGGTTCCCAAAAGAAGAAGAATCATGTTGCTGCACAAGTACACACTAATACTCACAAAAGGGAAAGCACTTCAATGAATAGTAACAGTGAAGAAGCAATAAGAGAAACTGAGTATCCACCAATTCACCTAGTATTCTCAAATCATGAACTCTTTTGTATTGGTGATGTTGAATACTTTTCAACAAATTATGTGAGCCTAACAAAAGAAAAGGAATTGAATGAAAGAAAAGGAAAACTGGAAAGAATTAAGTATGTCAAAGGTTCAAATGAAAAGAGCATTGAAAAGGTAAATGTTTTTCAACCAATCTCCATAGATTTTAAAAAGCCAATCACACACCAAAAGACCATTGGTGTAGATCCTCTTAGACCAAGTGAGAGATTTAAGAATGGAAACTCTATAAATGAACACAAGAGAAAGGTTTGGTGAAAAATATGTGATGTTTATGCTCATCACACAGATTCATGTCAAGAAAGAATCATCAGAGAGCCTTTCTCGGTACCAGACATCACCCTTTATGGTCAAGACTTTGGTTTGTATAAGAAGAGGTATGAAGAGTACTTACAGAAGGGGATGCAAGTCAGAGATAAAACTAGGCAAGAAGTGAAAAGGTGTAATGACGCGTTTGAGAGGAAAAATGAGTTATCCATGAAGAGATTGCAAAACAAATCATACCTTAAGTCTTAGAATACAACAAGCTCTTGTAGTTCTGCAGACATAAACTCAAATGATCAGATCAAACAAATCAAGAAGAAAATTTTCAAGAAGAAGCAAAGTAAAGAACTAAATGGTGATGAGAAATACTTGTTGAATAGTGGATATGAACCAAGAGGGATTTTGTGTAAGCCAAAAGATGATGCTCCAAAAGTAATCATCAAAAGAGAGACCGTGATTGAAGAATGCTCAAGCATAATTCCTTATTTTCGAAACTTATTTGACTCTGGTTATGAGACTGATGAGTCTTGTGAAATAGTTTATGAGGATCCAAATTCAAATGCAACTACTGACTTTGCCGATGATGACTTGCAAGCTGGCATAGCTTGTAATTCGTCACTTAAATGATTAATTTGTTTTCAATTGTGCGGGAGCAATCCACAGAAGTCAATGATGTATGGTATATCGATAGTGGATGTTCCAAGCATATGACATGTGATAAGAGATCACATGTTAACTAAGAAGAAAAGTTTGAAGGCCTAGTTGCATTTGGAAGTGATGAAAATGGAGGGAAAGCTGTTGGCAAAGGCATTCTTACTAATGGAAAGGTGTTTTTTGATAATGTATTTCATGTTGAAGGTCTCCAGTATAACCTTTTGAGCATCTCTCATATGTGTGATAAAGGTTATAAAGTTTGTTTTGATGAATCTCATTGTTTCATTTTGAAACCGGAGTTTGTGATTCCACCTGAAATGACAATGATGATGGCACCAAGAAATGCAACTTATATGACTAAGAATAAAACCTGCCATTTATAGAGGTGGAACATGCTTTGTCTCTAAAGCATCTAAAAATGAATCCAGACAATGGCATAGAAAGTTATGTCATGTAAATTTGAATAATATGAACAAACTTGTCAAAGGTGAACATGTGATTGGTTTACCTACAAGGGAGTTTAAGCTTGAAGAGAACTGTGATTCATGTCAAAAGGGAAAGCAACATAAATCATATCACAAAACAAAACTTATAAAGTCCATTGATCAAGTGCTTGAAATGCTTCATATGGATCTCTTTGGTCCTGTTAGTGTCCCAAGTATTTTCAAAGATAAGTTTTGTTTGGTAATTGTAAATGATTTCTCAAAATATACTTGGGTGTATTTCCTAAGTTCAAAGGATGAGACAACCGATTTGATCAAAAATTGTGTAACCAGAATTGAGAATCAATTGGATGCAAGAGTTAATTTGATGTGAAGTGACAATGGTTCTGAGTTCAAGAATTGTACCATGACTGAATTTTGAATAGCAAAATGAATATTTCAACAATTCAGTTCCCCAAGAACTCCTGAGCATAATGGTGTTGCAGAAAGGAGAAATATAACATTAATAGAGGCTGCAAGAACCATGCTTGCTGATGCATAACTACCTGTATCATTTTGGGCAGAAGCTATAAACAGTGCATGCTACATTCAGAATAGGGTTCTATTCAATAAAAGACAATGCAAAACTCCTTATGAGATTTTGTTCAGAAGAAATCCCTACATCAAATTTCTCAAAACTTTCGGTTGCAAGTGCTCTCTATTAAACACCAAAGACTACTTGAACAAGTTTCAATCATAGTCATTGGACTGTTTCTTTGTTGGATATTTTTCATACTCAATGGCATATATAGTATATGTGAAAGATCATCTGAGTGTAATTGAATCATCTAATATCATTTTCAATGAGAGTTACTCTAATACTATTGCTGGAGTAAGTTGGCTGTTTGATCTAGAGATGTTGATCAAATCCTTCAAAACCTATCCTAAAGATATTGACGAAAATTCTTAGAGAACAAGTGTTCCCGAAGCAACTTTTGAAGTCTTAAGTTGCTAATGAAGACCATGAATTTTCTTTTGAAAGGAAGATTTCTAAAGAAAATGCAAATGAGCAAAATGAACAAGATGGTCACCCATAAGAACAAGAGAACAATGAAACAACTGGTGATCAAACCTATAACCAACAAGATCAGAATCAACATGACAGACTGCCAATGTTTGAAATTTGTTACAAAACATGAACATGTCAAATGTGTGACACTCGTCAATTTCAGGTTAACTCCGCTAATCCCAACTCCGTTAATTCAAACTCAAGATCACACAAAGTATGTCATTCCAGTTAACATATCTCATTACATTTAATTAGGGTTAAATGACACATGACAATCATTACACAAGTAGTCTTTTGGAGTTTCACCGAAACACACACGAGCCGACTCAAACCGTTGGTGAACAAACAATAAATATCATAAACAACTACTTGATATAATGGAGGTGATTGATGTTTTATGATATAATTATACAAAATAGAAGTTGAGGGTTCAAAGTGTAACATGTATATTAAGTAATAATATATATACATATTATTAACACAAAGCCCTAACTCTCCCCTCCCTCCCTATCCCTTTTGTGACGGCAGCCCCACACCACCCTCCCCTCTCCCTTGATCGGCCAACAACACACACACACACACACACACACATAAAAGAATTGATACAAGTTGTTTGAAGATCCAAGGTTACTAACTAGGTAATTAAACACTCCCTTAATCTATTCCATTGATTTTTTTGCATGATTAAATATGTTGATTTTTATAAGCTAAGGTTGTATGCATGATTCTTGGTTCATAAATTAGTAGTTTGTTGAGTTTTTGATGAAAACTGATGCTGGACAGATTCATAATTGCGTGTTAAAATGACTGTAACTGAATTTTAATGATGTGTTTGGAAGTGATTATTGATTCTATAATGTAAGAAGTCAAGTCTAGTTTCTAAAGATTCCGAGTTTGTAATTTTTGGACGTGTGGAAGTTAGTTTTTTTTAATTTACAAATCTGTTGTGCGAGTCTGTTTCGGGAAGCCTTCTTGTAGGCTATTTTGTAATTAGTGTATCTCACAAACCACAAGACCAATTGAGTTGATTCCACATATGGAAGTTAATAATTTGAGGTAGGAATCTAACCCAAGTGGCTTTGCATTAATTGGATTAAACATGTAACGGGAATAGGAAATAAAGTTTTGTTGCGCATGATAATGACTTTTGTGTGCTTACTGTGTTGTTTTGATCATTATGAGAAAACCATATGTAAAAAAATATAATAAAATTTTTTTTAGAAAACTAACTCAGTTGTGCTTCTGTGATGAATTTTTGGTGATTTTATCTATATGTATGCTTAGTGAAATAGAGTAATCTTGACGTGTTAAAATCTATCTCGAAAACTTAGCTGCTGAATTCTTTGATTTAACATGAAAAGTGATAAATTTTGACCGATGTTTGCCATGTGTTTGACAAATTTGTCCTTGTAGTAGAAATTTTACTGATGATATACCATATTAACACTTAACACTATACTTGTTCACACATGTAACTTATCACTAACGTGTTTGTCGAGTCGCACTTGTTTCATAAACGAAACACGAACCCATCTCATGCATAATTTGTATGTGTCGAGTCTTGAGACTCATTCGTAGTTCAAACACTTAGAAATCTCAATTTGTTTTTTAGAGCACTAGTGAGGATTTCTGTGACGCACGTTTTTCTGGGATTTTTGTTAACTTCGCAAACAGTGAGTTTCACGGCCCATTTTACTCTTTAACGTTTTTATTAGGGGGAGATAACATACTCTAATGCTTTAGATTTTGTTACACTTTATATATCACTTGTAAGGCTAAGTGGCAAACAAGCCAACTAAGTCCTTTTGAACATCAAATCGGTTAATATTAGATAATAGAGAGTCACCTTTGAGTAGTACTACTGGGCTAGACAAACCCCACCCAACTCTAAACACGACTGTAGGTCGAGTGGGGGTAATTTTGGCTAACACATTACCATGGTCGTGGTTGACATGGTGGTAAGGCAATTTTATAAATAGTCAACTTCGGTTTCGAACACTTAGTAATACATGCTTGATAGGTTAGCTACCTATTGATATATAATTGACATAACACTATCTGGTAACGCTAATACGGAGCCCTGAATTTATGTAAACCTGTGAACTCACCAACCCTTAGTTGACACTTTTAGTATGTTTATCTCAGGTACCAAGGTGGGCGAGCGGTATAGTACATGCATACTCTGAACTCTATTGTTTTAACCTTTCTTTAAATTTTATCATGATAACTGTGTTTTAAGTCATCCTGTGTGGCGCAACTATTCGCTTTACAGTTTACGCTTTCGCATTTTTACTTAAGACTTGATGTATTGGTTCTTTTAAAAACTTTAACTATGGTGTTTGATATAACTAATGATTCCGATCCTGTTAGTTCACAACCTCTGATGGTAAAACTCCGTTAGTGGATTTTGAGGGTGTGACAAAATGATGTTGCATGAACATCTAATCAAAATGGTGAAGAAGCAGAAATGAACAATGAAGCACAAGATTTGATCATTGACGAACCAGATCAAAATGAATCAAATCTGGATTCAAATTTAAATTCCACTCAAACTTCTTATGTTCAAAAGAATCATCCTATTGAAAACATCATTGGTGACCTGCATGAAAGAGTGAGCAGAAGTTCTTCTGAAATTGCAAGCATTTGTTTGTATTACTGCTTTCTATCTCAAATAGAACCTACGAACATTGTTCAAGCACTAAAGGATAACAGTTTAGGAAGTTGTTGACAAGCCAGAAGGAAAATATGCTATAGGCACCAAGTGGGTTTTCCTAAACAAGAAGGATGAAAAAGGCATTACAATGAAAAACATGGCAAGATTAGTTGATCTTGGTTGTTTACAAGAATAACGAATTGACTTTGATGAAGTATTTGCTCATGTAGCCAGGTTGGAAGCAATTTGAAACTTTTTGGCATATGTTGCATTAAAGAATATAAGAGTGTTTCAGTTGGATATTAAATCTGCTTTCTTGAATGGAAAAATAGAAGATGAGGTGTATGTAACTCAACCTCTAGGTTTTGAGGATCTTGATTATCCAAATAGAGTATACAGAGTCAACAAGATTCTATATGGATTACATCAAGCTCCAAGAGCTTGGTATGATGAGTTGTCAAATCATCAGCTTGGTAATGGTTTTCAAATGGGAGCCATTGACAAGACCCTGTTCTACAAGAAAAGAGAAAGAGATTTACTCCTACTTCAAGTTTATGTTGATGGTATCATATTTGGATCTAAAAATGAACAAATGTGTCTAGAGTTTGAAGAAGTCACGAAGTCAAAATACAGTATGAGTTATGTGGGAGAGATGAATTTCTTCCTTAGATTGCATGTACAATAGAAGATGGATGGAATATTCATTAGTCAATCCAAGTATGTGCAAGAATTCTTAACCAAGTTCAAATGCCAAGATTTGAAGACTGCTTATACTCCAATCGACACTCATGAAAATATGGTAGTTGATGAAAAGGGGGAGCCTATGGATCAACATGAATACAGAGCCAAGATTGGATTACTCATGTATCTGGCTGCTTCAAGACCAGATATCATGTTTGCTGTATGTGTGTGTCCAAGATTTCAAGCTAATCCGTAAGTTTCACATATGTGATATTTTTTGTGATGAAAATGTGCTTAATGAATATATGTGACTTATGTATCTATGATGCTTATGTATGAATTTGTGTTTATATTTCATGACAGTTTGATGAGTATGATAAAATCTGAATTGAACTTTTTTATCTGCATACTTTTATGCTAAGTTGATCATGATTCCTGTTTTGAAATGATTATGTTCTTAGGACAAGTTAGACTACGCATGCTTTATCTTGTTTAGAACTCCATGTTAGCCTACTTGTGTTTATGCGTTAATATGATTTCTAATTATGCTTGATTATGGAATAGTTTGTCTTTGTCAAATTTGCTTTTGTGTTAAAACTTATGTGATTAAATAAATAATCAAAGAAGTTTACAAAAGTAACATGTTTTTGATAAAAGAGAAAATTCATGATGTTGATACATGATAAGATTATTCAGTTTAAGATTCAAAGAAGCTTAAAAGGTTTTCAATGAAAATTGATCCAACTTTATGGGAAACGATAGTAAATTGGTTATTTACACTATTCATATGGATTTAATAGGTTGCAAAGACTATTAGTGCAGTCATTGATATGTATGGTAGCTTTCCATGATGTGTAAAAGCTAAGGTGATAAAAACTATATTAATATGCTAAGTTTAATGTGGAGATACATTGCTGAATTATGCATGTTTCAAGATAAATCTCTCCAAATGATAGGCAGAAAAGTAAATACCCGGTCATACACAAGCCTGTTGGTATTTTGTCACTCAAAAATGATTCATTTTATATATGAAAAAGAACAAAAAATGTGCAAAAGGATTAAACATCAACCAAAAGTTGATAAAATTACAACTAAAATGGTGGGGCATCAATATAAGTCCTAAATGCCTTGATTGTAAGGCATGTAAGTCCAAACTGCGTGGCATATAAGTACAATGTTCAACCTCAAAGTTTGAAAAGTTTTGAAAAAGAAAATTTTACAATAGAAAATTATTCATGTTCTGTCATAAAAGATATTTTGACCAAATATCAGGGGGTTGAAGTCAATTTAGGGTGATCTGGAGAAAGCCAAATAAGCTTTGAGAAGAGACATGAGACATCATAGTGCAATAAGTGTTATACATTTATGTATTATAAAAACAGTTTAACCTTAAGCATATCACCAAAGTCATGAAATTCATGCCAAGTAATTACCTGCTATTAACCTAATTAATGTGTTATAATAAAATTGGGGAATGAAGTATTGAAAGGTGACTTAAACAATACGATCCCATGTTTAGATCTTTTCTGAAAAGAAAAGCATTTGAAATGATAAAATAGAAATTTGATCTCATAGTGCAACATTTGTTCTTATTATTTTGATTCAAAAGGAAAACTTTTTTAAGTAAGGTTTAAGCCAAAAGGTGTTGCATATTTACAATGAATATGTATGACAACGTCTAAATATGTGTTCTTAAGTATAATTGAATATTTATCTGATGTTTAACTCTTTCATGTAAACTTGGAGTATTTTGAGTAAACATGATGAATTATTGATATAATATGTTTTGAATATGTCTGATTATTTTGTTTTTAAGTGTAAGTGTTTTCAAGTAAACTTTATCGAGAAATCTTTATACGCAAGCACACTTGTATATTGAGAATTTAATATTTTGAGTGTCTTTAAGCAAACTTGCAACTTTCAAGAGTTTTCGAGTCAACTTTATTTATTGAGCACACTTCTATGTTAACCTTTAACGTTATAAGTGTTCTCCAGCATGCTTTAACCTTTTGAAGTATTTTCGAGTAAACTTTGTTCTTCGATTATACTTGATAGTATATCATTTGACAATTTTAAATCTTTGCTTATTTAAGTTCTTCCGAGTAAATTTATGTTTGCTAGGTTATTCGAGAAATGTTTGAAAATTTAGAAAATTGGGTCTTGGAAGTATTCATATATTAAATGACAAAAATCGTTTAAAACACACTTTCAAACACAAATGGTTATGGTATAAAAGGGGGACTTAGAAATATTTTTATTTACCTTTTACTTCTCTCTCTATTATATTATACCCAGCTTGCTCGCAACCAAAGTCATTGAACAATTGCTCACTAAATCTCTCTAAATATTATCATTCATCCTAATTCTGACTTGGTTAGATTTGATAAAAAGATTTCTGACACTTAATTTATGGGTTTAGGTTTTCAAGTTTTCAATTTTACTAACATCTATGTTTTATGTGTAGGTTATTAAATTGTCAAAAAACATGTTCTTAAAGACTATCCTTTAATACTTTCTTCTTTAAATATATATGCATGCATGTTCAATTGATGTTCAAATTGAATAACTTATACTTTGAATATGTGTTTTATTTGTGTGTGTGTAGATATGACTTATAAATTTGAGAAAAAGCACAATATGTGCGCTTTTCTCCAAATCGCAGAGGAGAATCGCCCTTTGGAGATGATGATTAATTGGCTGATACGCTCGAATTCACGATTAGCTTTGACAGAAAACCTCATTATCTACAGAAATCATCACATAGATTTCTGGAGATTTGCTCAGTATGTGGAAGACAAAAATGGGAGAAGAATATATGCCATTGTGCTTATACGAGAGATTGAAGTTATTGAGCAACTTATACGCACAAGCCTTCAATTGAATAATGAATTTGAAGTACAATTATCCTACACTCAACAGAGGCTGTTATGAATATTTCAAGAAACAATGGGGTATCAAGGCAACATTAATGAGGGAAAATTTTAGAAGGGAATGTTTCCTTTAATCTACAGATTTCTAATTCAACACATTTTTCAAAGTATGATTCAAAGAAGAGGAACCTGGATATTGATGAGCAGGGGGATTGCTACAACCATTTTTTCTATTTTGTATGATCAACCACTCAACTTTTTTCGAATTATATTTGAAGGAATAGTAACAAATGTACATAAGAGAGAGAATAAAAAGTTTTTGATGTATCCAAGATTTCGACACATCATTTTCAACAGGCTGCATCCGGACTTACCAACTGTTGGTGCAACACATGTTTTACAAGATCCTAATGTTTACAGAAGGATTAGTAGGTTGGGTGTAACACCCCGCAACCGCAGCGGAAACGTAAATGGGATGCAACAGACACCTCTGATATCAACCACATTGTTTATAAAGAAAACTAAATGCATTAATATACTTCAAAATTACATTATCTCGTATTTCATTACCGTCTAGGTGATACACACATCATACAATATGATACATAATTCTATCTGTTATAATGTATCCAAACATCCCGCACACAAATCTTACACACATCAAGCACTTAGCACGTAAGCAATCACTTCATCTTAATTGTACCTGAAAAGTATGTGAGAAAACGGGTCAACTACGAATAGTTGGTGAGTTTCACAATTCGAGTAAACCATGATAAATCATTATCAAAATATAATATTATCTGGGGACACTGTTAACCCAGTACTGTACTCATTCTGGGGGCAACGTTAACCCAGAAACACTTCCAAAGACATCTGGGGACACAGTTAACCCAGTAACACTTCCAAAGACATCTGGGAACACAGTTAACCCAGTAACACTTCCAAAGACATCTGGGGACACTGTTAACCCAGTACTGTACCCATTCCGTACGATTCCCATACAATCAAATATTTATAAATACACGCAAATCCATGCGTTCAGTATGTACTTAAACATCTCAGTAAAAACATGCTTCCGCCCCGAGAAAATATTCGAAAACAGTTCAGAAAAAGGTGCTCGTGAAACTCACCTTAGCACATGCAAGCAGGTAACAACAATCATTATCAGTTAACACTTCCAATCTGTAATATGAACCCTACGATCGTTACTATACACTCATTATTAATATAACTTTAACCAAGTTAACCGGTACATCTGGGGACACTGTTAACCCAGCACTGTACCCGTTCTGGGGGGCAATGTTAACCCAGATACACTTCTCCGGACTCAGATTGTGATATCGTTTAGAGTTCTATGGTCACAACTACTATTAGTCGTTTTTCTCGTTTTGCGTGCCTAGCACGGTTATCCGTTTTTACGTTCCAAAAATGAGTTTGGTCACACACAACCCGAAAATAGTTGTTGACTGATAATTTAGTTAAAGTTGTGAAATTAGAGCTCGGTTTAGATGCCCCGTTTGGCCGCGGGACTCGTTTTCGTCTTTAGCGCACCGGAAACTGTTAAATCGTTTAAAAATACCCCAATCATCCGAATTATTTTCGGATGATTCATTTTTACTTGTTTAACTCAATTATGTGAAAATAGTTCATTTTTAGGGTTTTTATACACCAGTCAGCTCGCTTAAGCGAACTTCACCGGTTTACGCGTTTTAACTTTAAAAGTTTGATAATTAGCACAAATAATTATCCGTTTAACCTCGGATCTTGAAATTTTGCACAAATAACATTGTGATAGTGGGGAAATTTATAAAAATATTTCCAGAATTAATTTTTATATTTAAAATTTATTTATTTATTTTTAAACACCATTTAAACACTAAATATGTCGTAAATACCAAACGATCTTAGAAAAATCCTAAATCTTTCCTGGATTTCCCCTGCCATCCACATAGTCCCCTGTAGTTTTTCCAGAACCAAAATCCCCTTTTACACGCCATTTTCACTAAAACCGAGCTAGAAAACCCTAGAACTCGTTTAACCGAAAAGCCTACTTAGACTTCTCCAAAGGACCTCAAATTTTGTGTGTGACTTATACATGATATAAAAAGCTTATCTACAATTTTTCAGAATTTTTCATGATATTTAACTATTTTTCAGCATTTTTGGCCAAAACCGAGCATTAAATTCACCAAATATTCATCCTTTGTCCAAAAATTACCAAAAATTCACAGAACTCATATTTTCATATATAGAACATCCCTATAAAATTTCATGAGCCAACTCCAAACACACCACAATTTGTCCAAAAACTCCAAAACCGAACATAACCGAATATACCTTTCGTTATCCGCCACTACAAGCTACAAACTGGTCTTTCCGCCTTATCTACCACTAAATACAGAACCTACAATCAACATACCACAATACCAAGAAAGTTACACTCACGATCAAGCCATTTCTTTCATGGTTTCGGTTATGATTCCAAAACAAAGATTTAACCGTAAAAATTCGTTTTTGATTCGTTTAACTCCTTTCTTGGACCAAGATCCTTTGTATAACCCGTATACATCACTTGATCATGCAAGAATCGGTTTTCATCTTTGAAACCTCATTTTCTTGCAAATAAACTCAAGAAACGAAGATGGAAACGTGATTAACTCGATTATTTACCTTGTTTTCTTGCTAAAAACTCTCGGTTTTGGATCATGATCTTGAGAGGATTGATGAGCTTGGATGGATTGTTGTAAAAAAAAAAGAAATGAGAAAAGGGGGTGTAAGGGGGAGTCCGATCGGGATTCTTAGGGGGGTGGGGTGGGACCCACCTCTCCATTCTAGACCACATGTTTGGATTTCGGATATCCGGATAATGTTTTGGATAATTTGGTTCAGTTCGTTTTTCGGATAAATGTCTGATTCGGCTTAAAACGAGGTTAAAACGGTCGTTTTTCGGCTTAAAAATGAAATTTATATAAGACTGATTTAAAAACTTTAAAAACTTAAACCATGACATTTATTAACTTAAAACATCATATTATTAATTATCGCGCATCTTTTTCGGCTTGATCGATCATCTCTTGCTCGGTTTGGTATTGAAGGTTTCGTTTAATGTACCGACGTACCATTAAATCGAAATTCTTTTTCTGTGCCGTACTTTACTTATCCCGAAGCATTAATGCTTCGTAACATCACTAAATATTATAGATATCGTTTATAAGTGAACCCTCGATTCGTTCGGGTTTCAATAACTATCGATCGATTAACCGCATAATCAATACGATGAATTACATATTCACGTACCATCAATACAATGAACCATGTATTCTCGTATAATTACTATGGTAATTCATGTACCCGGCATTAAATATGACGTAACTATCGTCTACCGGTTAAGGTATCCCTGGTTTCGTCGGAATCGTTACATTCTCCCCCCGTTAAGAAATTTCGTCCTCGAAATTTTACACGCTCACTATCCCTTTTCGAGGGAAAGGTGGGGGTTTTTCCTTCAGAATTCACCCTCGCGTTACCAGGTATAATCTGGTCCTCGCTGTGAATTCCACTTAATCTTTATCAATAAAGCTTGGTGTGTCCAAACTGTTTAGTTTTCCCGTCTACTACCCCTACGGAATTAGTTATGATATCAAGCATGTCTTCTATGAGTACCTCTATTACTAGTACTTTCGTTGCCTCATCGCTTAGGCACTCTTCAATCCGTATACATGGCAAAACATTATGTATAGTACTTAGCCCCTGGAGTACTTTAATCGATAAACAAAATGACCAATCATGGAGATAGTCTCATGAGGTCCAATATATTAAGGAGCTATTTTCGGTTTTGCCAAACCTCATATCACCTCTCTAAGGTGATGCCTTAAAATGCCTTATCACCTCTTTCCAGTGACAATGGTTTTCTTTGAATGTTGGCATAAATCCTTTGCCAATCTCGCGCTGCTTTCAACTTTTCTTAAATATTATAAATCCGATTGATTGTTTCTCGAATCAATTTGAAAGAAATGGCTTGATTGACGCTCATTTTCAATTTAACAAATTGGTGATAATTACTTCACCCGTAGAAAGTTTCAAGCTCTCGATGCTTCCTTCCCCGCCTTCCAATAATGGAGGTAGGGTGACTATTCCGATCTGAGATCATTGAAAATGGTACTCCATGACGAGATACCATTTCACCATCAGGAATTTGGGCGAGAATTCATTGTGGTAATCGTCATGGATTGGGATGAAATGCGAGGATTGGTTAATCGATCCGCGATTACCCAATTTACCTCATGCCTTTGATATATCTTGGGAATTGGCGTCCCGAAACCCATTGTAATTTATTCCCACTATCATTGGCGAATTTTCTGTCGTTGTGGCGTTCTCAAGGGTTTTCGGTATGCAGCCTTATCTCTTGCATAACTTAAATTTTCACCAACATACGTAACCATATTTTTCTCCAAACTCGGCCACCAATAGGACTCCTTCACATCCTTGTACATCTTATCCGATCCCGGATGTATGGAATATTTCGATCTATGCGCTTCGTCCATGATTAATTCACGAAGGTCATGGAGGGTCGGGATCCAAACCCGATTTTTGAAGTAGAGAATTTCGTCCACGAGCTATTCGACATTCTTCTCATTGCCGTAAAGTCCCTCCTTTTCCAATTGTTCCTCTTTCAACGCCTCACGTTGAGCGACTCGAATCAGGTCCGAAAGGTCCGACTGGACTATCATCCCCAGTACTCGCACTCGCAATGACTTAACCCGATCTTTCATACTCAAGGCATCGGCTACGACGTTAGCCTTACCGGGGTGATAACGGATGTCACAGTCATAATCGCTTAACAACTCGACCCATCTTCGTTGCCTCATTTTCAGTTCCTTCTGATCAAATATTTGCTGCAAACTCTTATGATCGGTGAAGATGGTGCACTTCGTACCGTAGAGATAATGTCTCCAGATTTCAAGTGCGAAGATAACCGCTCCCAGTTCTAAGTCATGAGTAGTGTAATTTTTCTCGTGTACTTTTAACTGTCGGGAAGCATAGGCTATAACCTTATTATACTGCGTCAACACGCATCCTAACCCTTTACGCGATGCGTCACAATATGCGACAAAACTATTGTCTCCATTGGGGAGACTTAAAATCGGCGCTTATGTAACACCCCGCAACCGCAGCGGAAACGTAAACGGGGTGCGACAGACTCGTCTGATATCAACCACATTGTTTATAAAGAAAACTGAATGCATTAATGTACTCCAAAATTACATTATCTTGTATTTTATTACCGTCTAGGTGATACACATATCATACAATACGATACATAATTCTATTTATTATAATGTATCCTAACATCCTGCACGCAAATCTTACACACATCAAGCACTTAGCATGTAAGCAATCACTTCATCTTAATTGTACCTGAAAAGCATGTGAGAAAACGGGTCAACTACGAATAGTTGGTGAGTTTCACAATTTGAGTAAACCATGATAAATCCATATCAAAATATAATATTATCTGGGGACACTGTTAACCCAGTACTGTACTCATTCCGGGGGCAATGTTAACCCACAATTACGATGTAATTATGCTGAGCCCACAAGTGAAACCTCTGACTATCACACACAATCCCCGTGGCATATCCCCCGCCCACGGGCCCGTGGCATATCCCCCGCCCACGGAACTGCCCCAAACCGCTATGTCTAACATTACATAGCAAAATATATCAACAACAAAATAGACATGTGCAACTGGCTGGGAAACATCAGCAAATCCATGCCGGACCAGTTGGGTTTGTCAGACCAATAGTACTATCCACATTCTACCGGCTTTCAGTTAATCACTCGTGTTCCGGGGCCTTAGAATGTTAGCAACTCAGACAATTACCATCTTAGTACATTTCCGTACGATTCCCGTACAATAAAATATATATAAATCCACGCAATTCCATGCGTTCAGTATGTACTTAAACATTTCAGGAATAACATGCTTCCACCCCGGGAAAATATTTAAAAACAATTCAGAAAAAGGGGCTCGTGAAACTCACCTTAGCACATGCAAGCAGGTAACAACAATCATTATCAGTTAACACGTCCAATCTGTAATATGATCCCTACGATCGTTACAATACACTCATTATTGATATAACTTTAACCAAGTTAACCGGTACATCTGGGGGCACTGTTAACCCAACACTGTACCCGTTCTGGGGGCAAGGTTAACCCAGAAACACTTCTCCGGACTCAGATTGTGATGTCGTTTAGAGTTCCATGGTCACAACTACTATTAGTCGTTTTTCTCGTTTTGCGTGCCTAGCACGGTTATCCGTTTTTATGTTTCAAAAATGACTTTGGTCACACACGACCCGAAAATAGTGGTTGACTGTAAATTTAATTAAAGATGTGAAATTATAGCTCGGTTTAGACGTCCCGATTGGCCGCGGGACCCGTTTCCGTCTTTGGCGTACCGGAAACTGTTAAAATAGGTTAAAATTACTCAAATCATCCGAATTATTTTCGGATGATTCATTTTTACTTGTTTAACTCATTTATATCAAAATAGTCCACTTTTAAGGTTTTTATACACCAGTCAGCTCGCTTAAGCGAACTTCACCGGTTTACGCGTTTTATATTATAAAAGTTCACTTTTATTCCAAATAAATATCCGTTCATCCTCGGATCTTGAGATTTTGCACAATTAACATTTTGACAGTGGGGAAATTTATAAAAATATTTCCAGAATTAATTTCTATCTTTAAAATTTATTTATCTATTTATAAACACCATTTAAACACTAAATATGTCGTAAATACCAAACGATCTTAGAAAAATCCCAAATTTCTCCTGGATGTCCCCAGCCATCCACATAGTCCCCTGTAATTTTCCAGAACCAAAATCCTCTTTTACATGCCAATTTTACTAAAACCGAGCTAGAAATCCCTAGAACTCGTTTAACCGAAAAGCCTACTTAGTCTTCTCCAACTGACCTCAAATGTTGTGTGTGACTTATATATGATATAAAAAGCTTATCTGTAATTTTCCAGAATTTTTCATGATATTTAACTATTTTTCACTATTGTTGGCCAAAACCGAGCATTAAATTCACCAAATATTCATCCTTTATTCAAAAATTACCAAAAATTCACAGAACTCATATTTTTATGTGTTTAACACCTCTGTAAAATTTCATGACCTAACTCTAAAGCATCAACAATCTGTCCAAATTTCCCAAAACCGAACATAACCGAATATACCTTTCGTTTTCCGCCACTACAAGCTACAAACTTGTCTTTCCGCCTTATCTACCACTAAACACAGAACCTAAAACCAACATACCACAATACCAAGCAAGTTACACTCACGATCAAACCTCTTACACTATAGTTTCGGTTATTGCTTTAAAAACAAAGATTTAACCGTAAAAATTCGTTTTTGGTTCGTTTAACTCCTTTCTTGGACCAAGATCCCTTGTATAACCCGTATACATCACTTGATCATGCAAGAATCGGTTTTCATCATTGAAACCTCATTTTCTTGCAAACCAATTCAAGAAACGAAGGTGAAAACATAGATAACTCGATCCTTACCGTGTTTTTCTTGCTCCCAAATCTCGGTTTTGGATTATATTGTTGAAGAAGGGATGAAGATCTTGCAATGGAGGATAAAAAAAAAGAATGAAGAGTGGGGTGTGACCCTATAGGTCCGATCGGAATCATCAAGGGGGTGGGGTGGGACCCAACTCTCCAATATTAGCCACATATTTGGATTCTCGTAATCCAGATAATGTTTTGGATAATCTGGTTCAGTTCGTTTTTCGCTTAAATGTCTAATTCGTCTTAAAACGAGGTTAAAACGGTCGTTTTTCGGCTTAAAAATGAAATTTATATAAAACCGATTTAAAAACTTTAAAAACTTAAACCATGACATTTATTAACTTAAAACATCATATTATTAATTATCGCGCATCTTTTTCGGCTTGATCGATCATCTCTTGCTCGGTTTGGTATTAAAGGTTTCGTTTAATGTACCGACGTACCATTAAATCGAAATTCTTTTTCTGTGCTTTAATTCACTTATCACGAAGCTTTAATACTTTGTAAACATCACTAAATATCATATATCTCGTCTATAATTGAACCCTCGATTCGTTCGGGTTTCAATAACTATCGATCGATTAATCGCATATTCAATACGATGAATTATATATTCATGTACAATCAATACAGTGAACCATGTATTCTCGTATAATTACTATGGTAACTCATGTATCCGACATTAAATATGACATAACTATTGTCTTCCGGTTAGGGTATACCGGGTTTCGTCGGAATCGATACATTCTCCCCCCGTTAAGAAATTTCATCCTCGAAATTTTACACGCGCACTATCCCTTTCTGAGAGAAAGGTGGGGGGGTTTTTCCTTCAGAATTCACCCTCGCGTTACCAGGTATAATCTGGTCCTCGCTGTGAATTCCACTTAATCTTAGTCAATAAAGCTTGGTATGTCCAAACTGTTTAGTTTTCCCATCTACTATCTCTACGGAATTAGTTATGATATCAAGCATGTCTTCTATGAGTACCTCTATTACTAGTACTTTCGTTGCCTCATCGCTTAGGCACTTTTCAATCCGTATGCATGGCAAAACATCATATATAGTACTTAGTCCCTGGAGTACTTTAATCGATAAACTAAATGACCAATCATGGAGATAGTCTCATGAGGTCCAATATATTAAGGAGCTATTTTCGGTTTTGCCAAATCTCATATCACCTCTCTAAGGTGATGCCTTAAAAATACCTTGTCACCTCTTTCCAGCGACAATGGTTTACTTTGAATGTTGGCATAAATCCTTTGCCAATCTCGCGCTGCTTTCAACTTATCTTAAAAATTATAAATCCGATTGGTTGATTCTCGAATCAATTCAAATATTACGTCTCGATTGACGCCCATTTTCAATTTAACAAATTGGTGATAATTACTTCACCCATAGAAAGCTTCAAGCTCTCGATGCCTCCTTCCCCGCCTTCCAATAATGGAAGTAGGATGACTATTTCGATCTGAGATAATTGAAAATGGTACTCCACGACGAGATACCATTTCACCATCATGAATTTGAGCGAGAATTCATTGTGGTAATCGTCATGGATTGGGATGAAATGCGAGGATTGGTTAATCGATCCGCGATTACCCAATTTACCTCATGCCTTTGATATATAATGGGAATTTGCGTCCTGAAATCCATTTTAATTTATTCCCACTATCATTGACGAATTTTCTGTCGTTGTGGCGTTCCCTAGGGTTTTCGGTGTGCAGCCTTATCTCTTGCATAACTCAAATATTCACCAACATACGTAACCATATCTTTCTCCACACTCGTCCATTAATAAATTCCTTTCAGATATTCGTATCATCAATAGTCTAATCCGATCCGGGATGTATGGAATATTTCAGTCTATGCGCTTCGTCCATGATTAATTCACGAAGGTCATGGAGGGTCGGGATCCAAACCCGATTTTTGAAGTAGAGAATTTCTTCCACGCGCTGTTCGACATTCCTCTCATTGCCGTAAAGTCCCTCCTTTTCCAATTGTTCCTCTTTTAACGCCTCACTTTGAGCGACTCGAATCAGGTCCGAAATGTTCGACTGGACTATCATCCCCAGCGCTCGCACTCGCAATGGCTTAATCCGATCTTTCCTACTCAAGGCATCGGCTACGACGTTGGCCTTGCCGAGGTGATAACGGATGTCACAGTCATAATCGCTTAACAACTCGACCCATCTTCGTTGCCTCATATTCAGTTCTTTCTGATCGAATATGTGATGCAAACTTTTATGATCGGTGAAGATGGTGCACTTCGTACCGTAGCGATCATATCTCCAGATTTTAAGTGCGAAGATAACCGCTCCCAGTTCTAAGTCGTGAGTAGTGTAATTTTTCTCGTGTACTTTTAACTGTCGGGAAGCATAGGCTATAACCTTATTATACTGCGCCAACACGCATCCTAACCCTTTACGCGATGCGTCACAATACGCGACAAAACCATCGTCTCCATCGGGGAGACTTAAAATCGGTGCTTGGCACAATTTTAATGGTTTCTATCTTATTTGGATCTTTGTGAAATCCTTGTTGCTTTACAACATGACCAAGGGATTATGCCTTCTTTATTCAAAATCATATTTCGAAAACTTCGCGTATAGCTCCTCTTGCTTTAACACTTCCACAATCCTCTTAACCGTCGTTCGTGCTCTTCTTTACGTTGCAAATATATCAAAATATCATCAATGAATGCTATGACAAATTTGTCAAAATAAAGTTAATAGACTCGGTTCATGAGGTCCATGAACACTGCCGGCGCATTTGTTAGCCCGAGAGGCATAACTAAGAATTCATAATGGCCGTAACGAGTCCGAAACACTGTTGTTGCAACGTCCTCCTCTTGGATTTTTTTTCATTTGGTGATAACTATATCTAAGATCAATTTTCTAAAAATAAATCGCCCCTTGCAATTGGTTAAATAGATCATTTACTTCGAAGAAGTGAATACCTATTCCTGATCGTCACTTTATTCAATTCTCCCTAATCAATACATATCCTAACACTTCCGTCCTTCATTTCCCAAACAACACTGGTGCACCCCATGGTGACTAACTAGGTCGTATAAAACCTTATCCAATAATTCTTGCAACTGATTGGATAATTCTTGCATCTCGGACGGTGCAAGTCGGTAGGGTGCCTTAGCAACAGGGCCAGCTTGAGGTATTAAATCGATTCTAAATTCGACCTGTCGGGTTGGCGGTAATCCAGGAAGTTCTTCTGGGAAAACTTGTGGAAATTCGCGTACCATCGGGATATCTTCTATATGTTTTCTTTTAAATACATTGGCAATCGTGTTTGTTAAATACACCACGTCTTCTTGTCGTAAATATTATAACATCTCAAGATGAGATTAGAGTGGTAACATAATACCGTACACTTTTCTCTGTATCTAATCGCTTTATCGTCCGAAAGAGATCTTCTAATCATCTTCTTTTCATATTCGATTTCAGCTTCATGTCGAGTTTGCCAATCCATGTTAACTATTACGTCACAACTTCTTAACTTTACTGGTCGTAGGTCAATAAGGAAAGGTTAATCGTTCAGAATGATAGGACAATTCCGAACAATTTAGTTAACCACTAGGGGTTTACCGTTAGCGATTCTACAGTATAGGGTTCTATAGTTTCACTTAATCGGTATCTTTCCAAATGATAGGAGGTTAACAGGAGCTAACTTCTATCGACGACCGTAAAAATATCACTGGAGCCTATTGATTTAAAACTACAACGTACTTAATACCACATTTGGTTCACGACGTGCTTTATTCGAATTATTCACAAAGGCACGGCTCCTTGCTTGATCAGAGGTTGATACTTGTCATGAGGTTCGTCTTCCAACGACACCTTGGTTCAACTTTGGGCAATTTCTCTTGAAACGTTCTGTACTGCCACATTCATAGCAAGTACAACTGTTTGGCATAATTTGATTTCTTTGGATGGATTATTATTGAAGTTGTTGGGTTCGGAGTGGTTGTACACGAATGGGTTGGGGTTGCCGGTTCAAATGGCTTCAATTGGTTCTACAATTAGGGTATTACGTCCATCTTTACCACACCCGTGGCCTACTATCACTCGACATTCTTTTTCCTGCCGATGACCATATTTTCCACATTTAGGGAAGGACCCTTCATGCGGTTCATGTTTTCACACCAGAACTAGTCTTGGTATAATTCTGGGTTGTAGGACATACCTACTTATTCAAAAGTCTATCTTGCACTATACCTTTATCATTTCTCTTTTTTTAATACTCGACGTCTCACCTAACGTCCTTCCAGTCCGCTTCCCATAGAGTCAAATATAACAATGCTGGCTTGTGACACAACCCTTCCAAAGGTTATATATTTTACAGGATTGACTATACTCCTTATCGATGGAGTTAGTCCCCAATATTGCGCTCACTTCGCTTAGTTTCAGGAGTAATTAGCCATGTTACCAGACATGACAATTCCTTCAAACGATTAGCGTTTTCTAAGTGATCAGCATACAACATTTCTATCTTCCATAGCTCAGTTTCCAATCTCTGAACTTAATTACTCGAATAAAAGTGCTCTAGCACAAGAATTTTAAACCCTAACCATATCATCTGAGCAAAATTTTCTAACTATTATTTTGTACCATCGTGTTCCATCACGATACAACATAATCTACCAACATATCTGTAGCATATTTCACTACACAATGTTCTAGACTCTTACCAATATCCTTAACCATTTCGATCTTTTCTATCCACTCGCTATTCTATTCCTCCCTTTACCATCAGTAAACTATTAATAATCCCCTTAACACAACCGATAAACATATCCTTCATACCGGATCTAATTCATTACGACTACCATTCATGTTTAGTTTATGACTAATACTTGTAGTCATAATAGTATTTGGTGGAACATTATCACTCTTAGTAATAACACTAAGAATTAAAATATTCATATTCATGTGTTTGCTCGATCTATAATTCTGCGATCACACTTGCATCAACACTAGCAGTGATCTGTGATACGACATTCGGTATCATCATCTGCTATCTTTGAGCAATCAACTGAATCATATCAATCTCCATCATTGGAGTTACTCTTTTTATGTCATTCTGCCGTACTCATCCCGTACGCAGTAATCAATACTAATCTCACCGTATAACTCGTTACCAGCTCAATCATAACAGCAGGTGCACATACACACCAAATATTATCATATATATTACACATACCAGTATCTAGTATATGTGTCCCACAAATATAATAACATATGGACTTAACCTGATGTCGGTTAACGTTCAAATATGTTTCATAACCCTTGTCACCAATTTACATATAGATCTTTCTCAATAAGGATTAAAGTTTAATATAATTGATTTCAATATCCTTCTGCATGTCAGCATAACCGATACATGCTCACCGTGAGCACCAAACGATTACGTACCACGGAGTTATAATATCCGTGTCTATTCGTATATCCGGCATACACTGTATACCACCTACGAACGAATAACCAGCAATGCTATAATGATTCCAACACCTCTTTGTGTATAGGTAATCATTCTATTCGAGTATACATGGGTATAGGCATCTAACGGTTGTAAGGATAACATAGGGAGTTGCAAGGTTCAAGGTAATTGCGCAACATGGGTTGCCTTCACAATTACTATTATGGAAAACTCTATCACTTGCTCAGTCAATGTCCTCAGACGTTCTAGGTTCACTAAAATCGGTGATTCTCGATCTGGAGGTGGTATGACTCATATGCTTGAGAGTGAGAAATACATATATATAGAAATATATATATCTTTATGTGCTCATTTATTATCAATTTTTTTTTTTTTTTGGAATAAGAACGGGTTCAGGTACAGGTTCGTCCGTACGTGAGGGTCGGTGGTTCGGGTGAACATAGGGGGTTATTAGGATATACGGTACCGGTGTTGGTAGGGTAAGGAACTTATCAATTTTGGTTGGGAGTGACGGTTACTAGATATTTCTGGTTAATATCAAACGGGAGATCTAACTTGGTACTATCATAACTATGGCCCGATAAGTCAGACTCATTATCAACCGATGCATTAGAAATTTCAGCATCCTCGGTACTTTTATTATTTCATCCCCCGGTTCCTTATCCGGGTCCCATTTCTCAATACATGTACCCACAAGATATGTACATATATATATATATATACACATTAGCACGTATAAATAATATTATATACTTTACACATATGATGCCATTTTTACCTATTAATGTACCCCGTGACTTCCCCTGAATTCCCTCGTGCGGACAAGTCTGTTATTATGTTCCGGACCATAATAACTCACTTGTCCATCCAAGTTCATCCAGACCTCGTCACTATAAATTATTAGTTGATATTCAGATCCTATAATACTTGAGCTACTGGTTATATTTTAGGTATCTTTTAAAGACATCCTAATTCTTTTATAACCAATGGCTCTGATACCAAGTTCTGTAACACCCCGCAACCGCAGCGGAAACGTAAACGGGGTGCGACAGACTCGTCTGATATCAACCACATTGTTTATAAAGAAAACTGAATGCATTAATATACTTCAAAATTACATTATCTCGTATTTCATTACCGTCTAGGTGATACACATATCATACAATACGATGCATAATTCTATTTATTATAATGTATCCTAACATCCTGCACGCAAATCTTACACACATCAAGCACTTAGTACATAAGCAATCACTTCATCTTAATTGTACCTGAAAAGCATGTGAGAAAACGGGTCAACTACGAATAGTTGGTGAGTTTCACAATTTGAGTAAACCATGATAAATCCATATCAAAATATAATATTATCTGTGGACACTGTTAACCCTGTACTGTACTCATTCCGGGGGCAATGTTAACCCAGAATTACGATGTAATTATGCTGAGCCCACAAGTGAAACCTCTGACTATCACACACAACCCCCGTGGCATATCCCCCGCCCACGGAACTGCCCCAAACCACTATGTCTAACATTACATAGCAAAATATATCAACAACAAAATAGACATGTGCAACTAGCTGGGAAACATCAGCAAATCCATGCCGGACCAGTTGGGTTTGTCAGACCAATAGTACTATCCACACTCTACCGGCTTTCAGTTAATCACTCGTGTTCCGGGACCTTAGAATGTTAGCAACTCAGACAATTACCATCTTAGTACATTTCCGTACGATTCCCGTACAATAAAATATATATAAATCCACGAAATTCCATGCGTTCAGTATGTACTTAAACATTTCAGGAATAACATGCTTCCGCCCCGGGAAAATATTTAAATACAATTCAGAAAAAGGGGCTCGTGAAACTCACCTTAGCACATGCAAGCAGGTAACAACAATCATTATCAGTTAACACGTCCAATCTGTAATATGATCCCTACGATCGTTACTATACACTCATTATTAATATAACTTTAACCAAGTTAACCGGTACATCTGGGGGCACTGTTAACCCAGCACTGTACCCGTTCTGGGGGCAAGGTTAACCCAGAAACACTTCTCCGGACTCAGATTGTGATGTCGTTTAGAGTTCTATGGTCACAACTACTATTAGTCGTTTTTCTCGTTTTGCGTGCCTAGCACGGTTATCCGTTTTCATGTTTTAAAAATGAGTTTGGTCACACACGACCAAAAGATAGTGGTTGACTGATAATTTAATTAAAGATGTGAAATTATAGCTCGGTTTAGACGTCCCGATTGGCCGCGGGACCCGTTTCCGTCTTTGGCGTACCGGAAACTGTTAAAATAGGTTAAAATTACTCAAATCATCCGAATTATTTTTGGATGATTCATTTTTACTTGTTTAACTCATTTATATGAAAATAGTCCACTTTTAGGGTTTTTATACACCAGTCAGCTCGCTTAAGCGAACTTCACCAGTTTACGCGTTTTATATTATAAAAGTTCACTTTTATTCCAAATAAATATCCGTTCATCATCGGATCTTGAGATTTTGGAAAATTAACATTTTGACTGTGGGGAAATTTATAAAAATATTTCCAGAATTAATTTCTATCTTTAAAATTTATTTATCTAATTTTAAACACCATTTAAACACTAAATATGTCGTAAATACCAAACGATCTTAGAAAAATCCCAAATTTCTCCTGGATGTCCCCTGCCATCCACATAGTCCCCTGTAATTTTCCAGAACCAAAATCTTCTTTTACATGCCAATTTTACTAAAACCGAGCTAGAAATCCCTAGAACTCGTTTAACCGAAAAGCCTACTTAGACTTCTCCAACTGACCTCAAATTTTGTATGTGACTTATACATGATATAAAAAGATTATCTGCATTTTTCCAGAATTTTTCATGATATTTAACTATTTTTCACCATTTTTGGCCAAAACCGAGCATTAAATTCACCAAATATTCATCTTTTATCCAAAAATTTCAAAAAATTCACAGAACTCATATTTTCATGTGTTTAACACCTCTGTAAAATTACATGACCTAACTCTAAAGCATCAACAATCTGTCCAAATTTCCCAAAACCGAACATAATTCCGCCACTACAAGCTACAAACTCGTCTTTCCGCCTTATCTACCACTAAACACAAAACCTACAACCAACATATCACAATACCAAGCAAGTTACACTCACGATCAAGCCTCTTACACTATAGTTTCGGTTATTGCTTTAAAAACAAAGATTTAACCGTAAAAATTCGTTTTTGGTTCGTTTAACTCCTTTCTTGGACCAAGATCCTTTGTATAACCCGTATTCATCACTTGATCATGCAAGAATCAGTTTTCATCATTGAAACCTCATTTTCTTTCAAACCAATTCAAGAAACGAAGGTGAAAACATAGATAACTCGATCCTTACCGTGTTTTTCTTGCTCCTCAATCTCGGTTTTGGATTATAATGTTGAAGAAGGGATGACGATCTTGCAATGGAGGATAAAAAAAAAGAATGAAGAGTGGGGTGTGACCCTATAAGTCCGATCGGAATCATCAAGGGGGTGGGGTGGGACCCACCTCTCCAATATTAGCCACATATTTGGATTCTCGTAATCCGGATAATGTTTTGGATAATCTGGTTCAGTTCGTTTTTCGGTTAAATGTCTAATTCGGCTTAAAACGAGGTTAAAACGGTCGTTTTTCGGCTTAAAAATGAAATTTATATAAAACCGATTTAAAAAACTTTAAAAACTTAAACCATGACATTTATTAACTTAAAACATCATATTATTAATTATTGCGCATCTTTTTCGGCTTGATCGATCATCTCTTGCTCGGTTTGGTATTAAAGGTTTCGTTTAATGTACCGACGTACGATTAAATCGAAATTCTTTTTCTGTGCTTTAATTCACTTATCCCGAAGCTTTAATACTTCGTAAACATCACTAAATATCATATATCTCGTCTATAATTGAACCCTCGATTCGTTCGGGTTTCAATAACTATCGATCGATTAATCGCATATTCAATACGATGAATTATATATTCATGTACAATCAATACAGTGAACCATGTATTCTCGTATAATTACTATGGTAACTCATGTATCCGACATTAAATATGACGTAACTATTGTCTTCCGGTTAGGGTATACCGGGTTTCGTCGGAATCGTTACAGCTTGGCACAATTTTAATGGTTTCCGTCTTATTTGGATCTATGTGAAATCCTTGTTGCTTAACAACATGACCAAGAGAATGTGCCTTCAAAATCACATTTCGAAAACTTCGCGTACAACTCCTCTTGCTTTAACACTTCCACAATTTTCATTAACCGTCGTTCGTGCTCTTCTTTACGTTGCGAATATATCAAAATATCATCAATGAATGTTATGACAAATTTGTCAAAATAAAGTTTACAGACTAGGTTCCTGAGTTACATGAATGCTGCCGGCGCATTTGTTAGCCCGAAAGGCATAACTAAGAATTCATAATGGCTGTAGCGAGTCCGAAACGCTGTTGTTGCAACGTCCTCCTCTTGGATTTTTCATTTGGTGATAACTATATCTAAGACTAATTTTCTAAAAATAAATCGCCCTTTGCAGTTGATTAAACAGATCATTTACTTCGAAGAAGTGAATACCTATTCTTGATCGTCACTTTATTCAATTCTCCCTAATCAATACATATCCTAACACTTCCGTCCTTCATTTCCCAAATAACACTGGTGCACCCCATTGTGACTAACTAGGTCGTATAAAACCTTTATACAATAATTCTTGCATTTCAGTTGGCGCAAGTCGGTAAGATGCTTTAGCAACAGGACCAGCTTGAGGTATTAAATCGATTCTGAATTCGATCTGTCGGGTTGGCGGTAACCCAGGAAGTTCTCCTGGGAAAACTTCTAGATATTTACGTATCACCGAAATATCTTCTATATGTTTTCTTTTAAATACTTTGGCAATCGCGTTTGTTAAATACACCACGTCTTCTTGTCGTAAATATTATAACATCTCAAGATGAGATTAGAGTGGTAACATAATACCGTACACTTTTCTCTGTATCTAATCGCTTCATCGTCCGAAGGAGAGCTTCTAATCATCTTCTTTTCATATTTGATTTCAGCTTCATGTTGAGTTAGCCAATCCATGTTAACTATTACGTCAAAACTTCTTAACTTTACTGGTCGTAGGTCAATAAGGAAAGGTTAATCGTTCAGAATAATAGGACAATTCCGAACAATTCAGTTAACCATTAGGGATTTACCGTTAGCGATTCTTCATGCGGTTTATGTTTTCACACCAGAATTAGTCTTAGTATAATTCTGGGTTGTAGGACATACCTACTTATTCAAATGTCTATCTTGCACTATACCTTTATCATTTCTCTTCTTTAACACTCGATGTCTCACCTAACGTCCTTCCAGTCCGCTTCCCATAGAGTTAAATATATCAATGCTGGCTTGTGACACAACCCTTCCAAAGGTTGTATATTTTACAGGGTTGACTATACTCCTTATTGATTGAGTTAGTCCCCAATATAGCGCTCACTTCGCTTAGTTTCAGAAGTAATTAGCCATGTTACCAGACATGACAATTCCTTCAAACTATTAGCGTGTTCTAAGTGATCAGCACACAACATTTCTATCTTTCATAGCTCAGTTCCCAATCTCTGAATTTAATTACTCGAATAAAAGTGCTCTAGCACAAGAATTTTATATCCTGACCATATCATCTGAGCAATAATTTTCTAACTATAATTTTGTACCATCGTGTTCCATCACGATACAACATAATCTACCAACATATCTGTAGCATATTTCACTACACAATGTTCTAGACTCTTACTAATATCCTTAACCATTTCGATCTTTTCTCTCCACTCGCTAATCTATTCCTCCCTTTACCATCAGTAAACTATTAATAATCCCCTTAACACAAACAACAAACATATCCTTCATACCGGATCTAATTCATTACGACTACTATTCATGTTTAGTTTATAACTAATACTTGTAGTCATAATAGTATTCGGTGGGACATTAACACTCTTAGTAATAAAACTAAGAATTGAAATATTCATAATCATGTGATTGCTCGATCTATAAGTCTGCGATCACATTTGCATCAACACTAGCAGTGATCTGTGATACGACATTCGGTATCATCATCTGCTATCTTTGAGCAATCAACTGAATCATATCAATCTCCATCATTGGAGTTACTCTTTTATGTCATTCTGCCGTACTCATCCCGTACGCAGTAATCAATACTAATCTCACCGTATAACTCGTTACCAGTTCAATCATAACAGCAGGTACACATACACACCAAATATTTTCGTACATATTACACATACCAGTATCTAGTATATATGTCCCACAAGTATAATAACCTACGGACTTAACCTGACGTTGGTTAACGTTTAAATATGTATCATAACCCTTGTCACCAACTGACATATAGGTCATTCTCAACAAAGATTAATGTTTAATATGCTTGATTTCAATATCCTTCTGCATGTCAACATAACCGATACATGCTCACCGTGAGCACCAAACGATTACATACCACAGAGTTATAATATCCGTGTCCATTCGTATATTCGGCATACACGGTATACCACCTACGAACGAACAACCAGCCATGCTATAATGATTCCAACACCTCTTTGTGTATGGGTAATCATTCTATTCGAGTATACATGGGTATAGGCATCTAACGGATGTAAGGTTAGTATAGGGAGTTGCAAGATTCAAGGTGATCGCGCAACATGGGTTGCCTTCAAATATTATTAATTACTATTATGGGAAACTCTATCACTTGCTCAGCCAATGTCCTCAGGCGTTCTAGGTTTGCTAAACTCAGTAATTCTCGATCTGGAGGTGGTATGTCTCATATGTTTGGGAGTGAGAAATACATATATATATTTCTATATATTATTTTTATCTGCTGATTTATTATCCATTTTATTATTATTATTTTATTTTTATTTTAATGGAACAAGAATGGGTTCAGGTACAGGTCCGTCCGTACGTGAGGGTTGGCGGTTCGGGTGAACATAGGGGGTTATTAGGATATAAGGTACCGGTGTTGGTAGGGTAAGGGATTTATTAATTTTGGTTGGGAGTGACGGTTACTAGATATTTCTGGTTAATGTCAAACGGGAGATCTAACTTGGTACTATCATAACTATGGCCCGATAAGTCAGACTCATTATCAACCGATGCTCTAGAAATTTCAGCATCCTCGGTACTTTTATTATTTCATCCCCCGGTTCCTTATCCGGGTCCCATTTCTCAATACTTGTACCCACAAGATACGTACATATATATATATATTCACATTAGCACGTTAAATAATATTATATACTTTACACATATGTATCCATTTTTACCTATTAATGTAGCCCGTGACTTCCCCTGAATTCCCTCGTGCGGACAAGTCTGTAATTATGTTCCGGACCATAATAACTCACTTGTCCATCCAAGTTCATCCAGATCTCGTCACTATAAATTATTAGCTGATATTCAGATCCTATAATACTTGAGCTACTGGTTATATTTTAGGTATCTTTTAAAGACATCCTAATTCTTTTATAACCAATGGCTCTGATACCATCTTCTGTAACCCCCCGCAACCGCAGCGGAAATGTAAACGGGATGCAACAGACACCTCTGATATCAACCACATTGTTGATAAAGAAAACTGAATGCATTAATATACTTCAAAATTACATTATCTCGTATTTCATTACCGTCTAGGTGATACACACATCATACAATACGATACATAATTCTATCTGTTAAAATGTATCCTAACATCCCGCACGCAAATCTTACACACATCAAACACTTAGCACGTAAGCAATCACTTCATCTTAATTGTACCTGAAAAGCATGTGAGAAAACGGGTCAACTACGAATAGTTGGTGAGTTTCACAATTCGAGTAAACCATGATAAATCATTATCAAAATATAATATTATCTGGGGACACTGTTAACCCAGTACTGTACTCATTCTGGGGGCAACGTTAACCCAGAAACACTTCCAAAGACATCTGGGGACACAGTTAACCCAGTAACACTTCCAAAGACATCTGGGGACACTGTTAACCCAGTACTGTACCCATTCCGTACGATTCCCGTACAATCAAATATTTATAAATACACGCAAATCCATGCGTTCAGTATGTACTTAAACATCTCAGTAAAAACATGCTTCCGCCCCGAGAAAATATTCGAAAACAGTTCAGAAAAAGGGGCTCGTGAAACTCACCTTAGCACATGCAGCAGGTAACAACAATCATTATCAGTTAACACTTCCAATCTGTAATATGAACCCTACGATCATTACTATACACTCATTATTAATATAACTTTAACCAAGTTAACCGGTACATCTGGGGACACTGTTAACCCAGCACTGTACCCGTTCTGGGGGCAATGTTAACCCAGATACACTTCTCCGGACTCAGATTGTGATATCGTTTAGAGTTCTATGGTCACAACTACTATTAGTCGTTTTTCTCGTTTTGCGTGCCTAGCACGGTTATCCGTTTTTACGTTCCAAAAATGAGTTTGGTCACACACAACCCGAAAATAGTTGTTGACTGATAATTTAGTTAAAGTTGTGAAATTAGAGCTCGGTTTAGATGCCACGTTTGGCCGCGGGACCCGTTTCCGTCTTTAGCGCACCGGAAACTGTTAAATTGTTTAAAAATACCCCAATCATCCGAATTATTTTCGGATGATTCATTTTTACTTGTTTAACTCAATTATATGAAAATAGTTCATTTTTAGGGTTTTTATACACCAGTCAGCTCGCTTAAGCGAACTTCACCGGTTTACGCGTTTTAACTTTAAAAGTTTGATAATTAGCACAAATAATTATCCGTTTAACCTCGGATCTTGAAATTTTGCTCAAATAACATTTTGACAGTGGGGAAATTTATAGAAATATTTCCAGAATTAATTTTTATATTTATAATTTATTTATCTATTTTTAAACACCATTTAAACACTAAATATGTCGTAAATACCAAACGATCTTAGAAAAATCCTTAATTTTTCCTGGATGTCCCCTGCCATCCACATAGTCCCCTGTAGTTTTTCCAGAACCAAAATCCCCTTTACACGCCATTTTCACTAAAACCGAGCTAGAAAACCCTAGAACTCGTTTAACCGAAAAGCCTACTTAGACTTCTCCAACGGACCTCAAATTTTGTGTTTGACTTATACATGATATAAAACGCTTATCTGCAAGTTTCCAGAATCTTTCATGATATTTAACTATTTTTCACCATTTTTGGCAAAAACCGAGCATTAAATTCACCAAATATTCATCCTTTGTCCAAAAATTACCAAAAATTCACAGAACTCATATTTTCATATATAGAACATCCCTGTAAATTTCATGACCCAACTCCAAACACACCACAATCTGTCCAAAAACTCCAAAACCGAACATAACCGAATATACCTTTCGTTTTCCGCCACTACAAGCTACAAACTCGTCTTTCCGCCTTATCTACCACTAAATATAGAACCTACAACCAACATACCACAATACCAAGCAAGTTACACTCACGATCAAGCCATTTCTTTCATGGTTTCGGTTATGATTCAAAAACAAAGATTTAACCGTAAAAATTCGTTTTTGATTCGTTTAACTCCTTTCTTGGACCAAGATCCTTTGTATAACCCGTATACATCACTTGATCATGCAAGAATCAGTTTTCATCTTTGAAACCTCATTTTCTTGCAAATAAACTCAAGAAACGAAGATGGAAACGTGATTAACTCGATTATTTACCTTGTTTTCTTGCTAAAAACTCTCGGTTTTGGATCATGATCTTGAGAGGATTGATGAGCTTGGATGGATTGTTGTAAAAAAAAGAAATGAGAAAAGGGGGTGTAAGGGGGAGTCCGATCGGGATTCTTAGGGGGGTGGGGTGGGACCCACCTCTCCATTCTAGACCACATGTTTGGATTTCGGATATCCGGATAATGTTTTGGATAATCTGATTCAGTTCGTTTTTCGGTTAAATGTCAAAACGAGGTTAAAACGGTCGTTTTCGGCTTAAAAATGAAATTTATATAAAACCGATTTAAAAACTTTAAAAACTTAAACCATGACATTTATTAACTTAAAACATCATATTATTAATTATCGCGCATCTTTTTCGGCTTGATCGATCATCTCTTGCTCGGTTTGGTATTGAAGGTTTCGTTTAATGTACCGACGTACCATTAAATCGAAATTCTTTTTCTGTGCCGTACTTTACTTATCCCAAAGCATTAATGCTTCGTAACATCACTAAATATTATAGATATCGTCTATAATTGAACCCTCGATTCGTTCGGGTTTCAATAACTATCGATCGATTAACCGCATAATCAATACGATGAATTACATATTCACGTACCATCAATACAGTGAACCATGTATTCTCGTACAATTACTATGGTAATTCATGTACCCGGCATTAAATATGACGTAACTATCGTCTACCGGTTAGGGTATCCCTGGTTTCGTCGGAATCGTTACATTGGGTGACTAGTCAGTTTGATACAGAAGTGGAATTTGATATACTAGTTTGGCTAGTTAATAATGAAGTTGAGAAAATGTAGGTTCATGCTTCACTAGTGGTGAGCAGTGAGGAGGAGCGTAGTGAAGAAAGTGATGAGGAGGAGAGTGAGTCTGACGATAGTAATGATGATCATAATATTGGAGGAGATGATGATATTGTTGAAGAGAATGTGGCTGATGTTATAGCACATGTTGAGTGGGAGACAATTCATGATTAAGTTGTTCCAAGTGTTGTTCCCCATGTTTCAACCATTACACCACTTGTTTCACTACCTCAAACCCAAACGCATGTGCCATACATTCCATCACCACCATAGTCATCACAAACTTTTGAACCATACATTCCATCACCACCACACTCACCACCTCAAACCCGAACCCAATCCCACCCAAATGATCTTGAACCATATATAAAAGAACTTATTCCATCCCACCTTATAAACCAACCAGACACACCTTACCAGTTACCAACCCACTGTATAAACAGTACCCAAACTGAAATTCCTTCATCACCACCCATCGAAATCCATACACCTTTGATTTAAACCAGACGCCCATTACCACTTTCATGTTCCCAAATCATTCAAATCTTGGTACACCAATATCAACACAAAGCCCAAAACTTTGAATCCTATTAAACTTATCCATTCAATTTAAACCTCTCACCATCTCCCATCACAACCCATGAAATCTTGAAAAGAAACTTTGAGCTAATTGTTGGAAACTGTGATTGAGAATGACCCCGTTCTTGACATTACTTATGGAGAATTTGATGAAATTGATTCTTTGATTGTTGACGAAAGAGAGGTGGTCGTGGATGAAGAATTAGAAGACTTGTTTGAGATATATCAGATGCCACCTAAAGTGTTGAAAGAGGTTGGACGATCTAGGCTTCCTGATGAGGATGATGAGAAGAGGAAGGAAAATGGAAAGGCTATTGCTGAAGATGAGAGTCAACTCCAGCCACGTAAAAAGAAAACAGATGAATCAAATGATCATCTATTATTTGTTGATGACTCCTCTGAGAAGGCCAAGAATTTGCATGATCAGATTCTGATTGAATGGTTAGAAAGGGACATTCTGAACTTCATGCTCACTAAGAAAGAAATGGATGAGCAAAGGTTCATTATGTAACAAATTGAATTGGAAAAGAAATTGAGAGAGGATGAAGAAAAACTGGATCAAGAGGTCCTTGAAGGACTCTTGAAGTTAAAACAAGCTGAGGATGCTGAGAATGCGCAAGCAACTGTTTTTCACAAGTTTCAAAATGAAAATCCTGATAAACAGTTGGTAAATGATTATGATGCAAAGAGAATACAAGAGGAAATGGCCAAGGCATCATCTAAGAAGGTAATTGCTGATTTGATTAAAGACATACATACCAATGAAAGAGAATTGCCAATATATTGAAATATGTGAGAAAGAGAAAGAGGTTTGGAAGGAACAATACCTAAAGAACTCATGAAAAAGAGGAAAGTAGTGAAAGAAATGGTGCAAATGGAGAAAGAAAAGGAAAAGGAAAAAAGAAAAAGCAACTAAAGAACCAGTTCATGCTATCCCTCTGCAGATAGTAAGACCTGAAGAATATGAACAAAACAAGAATATGGAGTCCAATATACCTCAAATTGGTACATTGGAGGATATATTTATCTGACTTAGAAGACGATGAAGAAGGAGAAGATGTCACACCCCGACTAGGTAGTTGCGGAAGCGTAATACGGGAATGTAACAGATAACACTGGTATCAACCACATTGTTTATAAAGAAAATTCAACAACTAATTTACATCATATTACATGGGTAGGTACTATGTTTACAAACTAGGTGAAAAATACATAACCGGTTTACGAGCTTCTTAAACAGTATTATATCAGCGTCTATTCACAGCTATTCAACTTGTCTTTCTAACACCAAGCATGTAAGCAAATCATTCCAATTTTGCTTTACCTGAAAAGCATGTTAAAACGGGTCAACTACGTCTAGTTGGTGAGTTTCAAGTTTCACGAGTTTCAATGAAATCAGTACACGAGTTCGTAAAGTTTACAGTGTGTATATATATATGTCTGTGTATGATGCATTATACTAAGCCACAAGTGAAACCGAAACGAGCTATACTGCATGGCCTCTCCTGCCCATGCACTCCTGTTGGCATTTAACAGCCAATTTTGCCCCATGTATGTACTATGTCTAACACCACATAGCAGTATGTAAATATATAATGACAATGTGCAACTGGTTTTACATATGTTCCGGCTTACCCCACCGGCTCTGTCACAGTTGGGTTTGTCAAACCGATAGTTCTATCCACACGCCACCGGCACGAAGTTAATCACTTGTGTTTGTGGGGACTTGTCAAGTGTTAGTACTTAGATAATCCACATCATCACACGTTTTCAAGTATAACAGTTTATGTAAACATGCTTTTCACCCCAAAAGTTCGTAAAACAGTTTAGAAAGCGGGGGTCGTGAAACTCACCTTATCGTAGTTCGCACAGAATTCACGTATCAAATAGTCAGATGTCTCGTTTATAGCCTGATTCCTATAAACGGTATCGTATCGTTAATACTAGTACAGTGTTCAAGCTAAGTCGGGCTGTATAGATAATCTGGGTATAGCTGTTAGGTCCAGAACATGACCATAGTCTTAGATTGTGACGTTGTATACTATGAAATGTTTAAAACTGGATTTGGCTCAGTTTCACCGTTTTCCGAGCCTAGCTCAGTTGATCGTTTATACGTTTCGGGATTAGGTAAGATCACATAAAACATAAGTAAATATATTGATTAATAAAATAAGTTGATTTATGAAAGAATTTTAAAGTTTCGGTATCTGGTTTGATTGCAGGGCTCGTTTCCGTTTTCACACGGGTTTGATTATACAAAACGCGCACAATCCACCCGAATTGTCCGGAATTTTCGTAAAATGTTTGTTTTTATTAATATCATTCAAAAATATGATATTTGACCACTTTCGATATTTTGACATACCAGTCAGTCCGTTAAACACAAAACTGCCGGTTTCGTTAAAACAATTATAATTTAAATCTTTGATAAATCATAACTAAATATGTAATTATATATAAATTATGTAAATTTTTGTAAAAATACATTAAGACATGGAGAATTTTATAAAAATATTTCCAGAAATTTTACGATTAATTATTTATTTATAAAAATTCATTTAATAGGTTATAATCGTGTAATAAATAGCCCGTTTATATCAAACGACTTTCGAAAAATCCGATAATTTTTACCAATGGCCTTAATGTGATTACATAGCTCCTGCAAAATTTCCAGAATCTAAATCATTTGACAAAATGCCTTTTTGTGCGTTTTTAGGCTGTTAAAACTCGGTTAAACCATGATTGCACAAACCATACTTAGGAATTTCCAATGATTCCCAAACTTTACCAGTGATCTTACCATCCCATATCAAACTCCAAAACCAAGTTTCATAATTTTTCAATATGTTTAGCTATTTTTCCCAAATAAACGCTCATAAACGGGAATAAATTCACCAAATATTCTCCGTTTATCGAAAAATTACCAAATTTGAACAGGGACTCATTTATATGATCCCTAATGTCCCTGAAAATTTTCACAACCTAACAACAAGCACGTCACAACCTAATACTAAACAGCCCCTAAACGAGTATTACGGGTTTACCTTGTCGGTTTTCGATGAATTTTGCTAGCTTAAACGACTTTCCGGGTCTCGGGTTGCAAACTCAGTATATCTACATATCATGTAACATCAAACCAAGCATAAATCATCCATGTAACAGCCTTGATAATTAGGGTTTCGGTTTTGGGTTCAAACCGAACTTTCTATCCGTAAAAACGTTGTATTCATGTTCTAATCCGCGTTTTTGACCAAAAAAGTATATGTTCCAGGTTTGTAAACATGTTTAACATCAACACATAATTTTACTTGATTTTTAGGGTTTTTGGATGGTTAAACATGTTTAAAACTAATTAAAACATGTTTATATATTAATCATATACATCAAACTTTGTTAAAACTTTATGGAATTTGATCTCACCTTAGGGTTTGAAAAGAAGTTGAGAGCACAGGGGTTTAGAGCTGCTGGACTTGAAAGTTTGTTGTATGTTAAAATGAATAACAAAGCTTGTTGAATAAGCTTTATAAAAGAAAACATGTGGGATAAGGTGCTGTCCGATCGGAACTTTTGATGGGGCCTTAATGGGCTGTTTTGGCCCATTAAACTATACATACAACCCCAAACATGAAAAGCCCACTTTAAATTTAGTTCGGGTCCGGTTTTTCGCAAGAAAATTAATTCGGGTGTAAGAAATAGCGTAAAAACGAGTGTTTTTCAGTTTATTTTTGTAAAATAAGAAAAACGTACTGACTCGTTGTAAAATTCCAAAATATTTTCACGGATTGCTTAGAACATGTCATATAAGTGTTTTATAAATCTTTTTCGGCTTAACGGATGCTACAATGCTTGTTTTGATATTAACGATTGCGTTTAAGCTTATAGCGTATCGATAAACGAAACCTTTTTCGTTTAAAGAGTTTTAAACGTACCGAGGCCTAAATATCAATATGTTAGCCTCTATAACATATATATAACTCGTATATGACCCCTCAGTATGTATACGGGTCATAATTAGTATCGGTCGGTTACTCGTTTAAGCACTACGAATTAACCGATTTATCGTTTTCTTGTTACGTAATGAATATAGTGTACCTCGTTTTATCATGAATGTCACATTCTCCCCCCGTTAAGAAATTTCGTCCCCGAAATTTAATGTGTCATCGGTTTTCTAGGGAACAGGTGTGTGTATTTCTTTCGGAATTCGTCCTTTCGCTCCCAAGTATATTCCGGTCCTTGTTTTGAATTCCACCGAACTTTTACCAAGGAAATTTTGTTGTGTCGTAACTGTTTGGTTTTCCCGTCTACAATTTCTACCGGTTCCTCTACGAAGTTGAGTTTTTCGTTGATCTGAACATCTTCCAGTGGTACTATTGTCGTTTCATCAGTCAAACACTTTTTCAGATTCGATATATGAAACACGTCGTGAATAGTACTCAGTTCTAAGGGTAGTTTTAATCTGTAAGCTACGGGACCAATTTTTGCGACAATCTCAAAAGGTCCGATGTATCTCGGGGCTAGTTTCCCAGTCTTTTCCAAATCTTATAACACCTTTCCATGGTGATACTTTTAAAAATACCTTATCACCTATTTCAAAAGATAACGGTTTCCTGCGAACATCGGCATAACTTTTTTGTCGGTCACGGGCAGCTTTCAATTTTTGTTTAACCTGGTGGATCTTATCGGTGGTTTCCTGAATTAAATCGGATCTTGAAATTTGAGTATCACCCACTTCTGTCCAACATAGTGGTGATCTACATTTTCGCCCGTATAGAGCTTCATAAGGTGCTGCTTGTATACTACTGTGATAACTGTTATTGTAAGAGAATTCAATGAGCTGGAGGTGTTGATCCCAATTCCCTTTGAAGTCCAGTACACAAGCACGAAGTAAATCTTCTAAGGTTTGGATGGTTCGTTCAGATTGACCATCGGTTTGGGGGTGGTAAGCCGTACTTAAGTCGATTCGGGTTCCTAAGGCTTCTTGTACTGCTTGCCAGAAATGTGAAGTAAAGTGACTGTCTCGATCGGAAATAATAGAAAGAGGTACTCCGTGTCGAGATACTATTTCATCGATGTAAATTTGAGCGAGTTTTTCGGTGGTGTAGTTGTTACGGATGGGAATAAAGTGTGCGGATTTGGTTAATCGGTCCACAATTACCCAAATTGCGTTGTGTCCTCTAGAGGTTTTAGGAAGGTGTGTCACAAAGTCCATGGTAATTTGTTCCCATTTCCATTGTGGGATTTCGGGTTGTTGTAACATTCCCGAAGGTTTTTGATATTCCGCCTTTACCCTTGCACATGTTGCACATTTACTTACATACACGGCTATATCCTTTTTCATACCAGGCCACCAGTAAAATTCTTTGACATCCTTATACATCTTATCAGCACCTGGATGAATAGAATATTTGGATTTGTGTGCTTCATCAAGTATCAGTTTTTGGAGTTTATGAAGTGTTGGAATCCAGACCCGGTTTTTGTAATAATATACTTCATCGGTTTTCTTCTCAAAATTCTTTTCATTTCCATGTAGTTCTTCTTTTTCTAGCTGATCTGCCTTCAAGGCCTCATCTTGTGCAATGCGAACTTGTTCGGTTGGGCTACTTTGAACAATCATTCCGAGTGCTCGTACTCTTAGTGGTCTGATTCTGTCTTTTCGGCTTAAAGCATCAGCTACTACGTTAGCCTTACCCGGATGGTATTTAATCTCACAATCATAATCATTTAACAGTTCTACCCATCTCCTTTGTCTCATGTTTAGCTCTTTCTGATCGAATATGTGTTGTAAGCTTTTGTGATCAGTATAGATGGTACATTTAGTGCCATACAAGTAATGTCTCCAAATTTTCAATGCAAAGATAACTGCTCCCAATTCCAAATCATGGGTCGTATAATTCTTTTCATGTACTTTTAATTGTCGGGAAGCATATGCTATTACTTTCTTTCTTTGCATCAGTACGCATCCTAAACCTTTACGAGATGCGTCACAATATACCACCAATTCATCAGTTCCATCTGGAAGGCTTAATATTGGAGCCTCACATAACTTCTGTTTTAACGTTTGAAAGGCCATTTCTTGTTCTTCTCTCCATTCATATGCTCGATCTTTTTGAATTAAGAGGGTTAAAGGTTGTGCAATACTTGAAAAGTTTTCAATGAATCTTCTATAATACCCGGCTAATCCTAAGAATTGACGAATTTCTCTTGGTGACTTAGGCACTTGCCAATTCTTAATGGCCTCAATTTTACTTGGGTCTACTTGGATCCCTTGATGGTTCACAATGTGTCCCAAAAACTGTACTTCTTGTAGCCAAAACTCACATTTGGACAACTTTGCGTATAACTTCTCTTGCCTCAATAATTTTAAGATTTCCCGCAAATGTTGTTCGTGTTCCTCCTTACTTCTCGAAAATATCAAAATATCATCGATAAACACTATCACAAACTTGTCAAGGTAAGGTTTGCAAACTCGGTTCATGAGGTCCATAAACACTGCAGGTGCATTTGTCAACCCAAACGGCATAACCAAAAACTCATAGTGACCATACCGAGTTCGGAAGGCTGTTTTTGGTACGTCTTCTTCCTGAATTCTCACTTGATGATAACCAGATCTAAGATCAATTTTTGAAAAATACTTCGCACCTTGGAGCTGATCAAACAAGTCATCAATTCGAGGTAAGGGGTATCTATTCTTTACAGTCACTTTATTCAATTCCCGGTAATCAATACACATTCGAAAACTCCCATCCTTCTTCTTTACAAACAACACTGGTGCTCCCCACGGTGAGTAACTAGGGCGAATAAAACCCCTGTCCAGTAACTCTTGTAACTGGTTGGACAGTTCTTGCATTTCAGAAGGTGCAAGTCGATAAGGTGCCTTAGCAATGGGTGCTGCTCCCGGTATCAAGTCAATACGGAATTCAACTTGTCGGGTTGGTGGTAAACCAGGCAACTCATCGGGGAATACATCTGAATACTCGTGTACCACTGGGATGTCTTCCATTCGTTTTTCCTCGTGTTTCTTAATTGTTACGCTCGCCAAGTATAAAGTACAACCTTGGCGTAAATATCTCAATGCCTTAAGTTGAGATATGAGAGGCAGTACTGTACCAGATTTCTCACCTTGAACAATTATAGCCTCATCATTCGAAAGAGGTATTCTAACGGTCTTATCCTTACAGACAATTTCAGCTTTATACTTAGATAGCCAGTCCATACCGACAATAACATCGAAACTTCCCAATTCCACTAGAAGTAAATCAATAAGGAATGGGTGGTCGTTTAGGATAAGGGAACAGTCTCGGACTATTCGGTTAACAAGTATAGGTTTACCGTTAGCGAGTTCTATAGTATACGGTTTTGTTAGTTCACTAACCGGCATATTTTCTAAAGGTAAGAAATTAACAGATACGAAACTTCTATCGGCACCCGTATCAAACAAAACTGAAGCATACTGACCCGAAACTAAGAATGTACCTGTCACCACATTTGGATCATGACGCGCTTCACCCGGTCCTAATACAAACGCGCGTCCCTTAGCTGCATTGGAGGTTGATGTTTGTGCTTGGTTCTGCCTTCTCACTGCACCCGAGTTCAAATTGGGGCAGTATCTCCGAAAGTGTTCCGTACTGCCACATTCATAGCAGGCACGGAGGTTCGTGGTAGGTGGGGTTTGTTGGTTGAGTTGTGGGCGGTTTGATTGAGGTCGAGGGAGTTGAGTTGATTGTGGTGGACGGTTAACAGTGTTGGTAGGGGTTCTACAGTTGGGGGCATAGTGTCCCGTTCTTCCACACTTTTGACAAACGATCGGTTTGCAATCACCCACATGATGAAAGTTACATCTTCTGCACTTCGGTAACGTCCCTTTATAGGCCTCTTGTTTTATATTAGAACTGGTCATGGCATAACTTCGGGTATTCGGGCGAGCCCGCTTGTTTTGAAGATTCCCTTGCATTCTTGTCCCGTAATCAGTTCGTTTTAAACTTGTTGTTTCACCTGGCATTCTTATCACTCCACTTCTCATCAGATCAAAAGTAACGACACCCGTTTGAGATACAGTACTTTCTAATGTCGGGTGGGCAACTGAATTTACTATACTTCTCACAGCAGGGGTCAGTCCCCAGATATAACGTTCAATTCGCTTCGCTTCCGGTGTAACTAACCATGGGACTAAGCGGGACAGTTCGTTAAAATGATTCGTGTATCCCACATGATCTGCTCCTTTCATTTCCAGATTCCATAACTCGTGTTCCAACCTCTGAATCTCACTTTTAGGACAGAAATGCTCTAGCATGAGAGTTTTTAATTCAGTCCATGACATACGATTAATAGCATCTTGTCCCCTTATTTGGACTACTGTGTTCCACCACATCAGCGCTTGGTCTAGAAACATACTGGTAGCAAATTTGACCACGCGGTTGGGTGGACACTCACTGATATTAATTACTTACTCGGTCTTTTCTATCCATTTGAGCAGCCCGCTAGGTCCTTCAATACCCTTAAACTCAATTGGTTTACATGATGTAAATTGTTTGTATGAGTACTCCTGACGCGGGGGTTCTCGGTTATTATTATTATTATTATCGGTATTGGTCTGAGTATTATCATTGTTAGTTGTGTTAGCAACCGGTACAGGGTTCGGGATATTATCAGGGTGCACAACAGGTTCTGGGTTCCCAGTGACATTCATAGTTGGGAGAGTGTTATTATTGTTTATGACATTATCAGTATTCACCGGGGTAGTAACACCCGGGGCTACATTAGTGTCCGGCGGAGGTGTATTAACAGTGGCCATGGTGGTGCTCGTAGGTTGATTAACAGTATTGTTAGCACGTATGCCTGCAGTGACTTGGGCTACAATTGTTGGTATCACTGCTTGTAGTTGACGAGCAATCATTGCGGCCACTTCCGCCTCAGACAAAGTGTTTGTTTTCTTCGGGGCCATTCTATAGAATAATCAATTATATAATAATCAATAACGTTTCACTATGATCAACACAACTTTACAATATTACACCTTCACAACACATAACTATGCCAAAGAAAACACGTTTGTATTAATTATAATCATTACTGTACATATGCATCCAAAATTAGCGCATAGGCTTAACCTGGTATAGGCCAGCGCTTGTATATGCGTATCAAAATTTGTCACCAAGTGACATGTAGACTTAACCCGATAAGGGCCAGTGCTTGAAATAGTACTAAACCACAAACAACTCCCAAGTCAGCCCAACATGCTGTAACAAAATGCTGCTTGGGATATCAAAAGACTATATACATAAGACCAGACTACTAGGTCCTATCCATTCTTTGCAACATGGAACCACAACCAAATCACAGCAGCCACTAGGGCCGCATTAACCGCTAAACACGCCCCCAGTAGTATCATCGCTCGATCCTGACGCCCGTGGCTGTCAGCACTGGATCTTTGTACAATTCTGATTTCCTGCTGCATATACCTCATGTGATCATACATATCGTGTCTATGCTGGTTTAGGCTATTTATCGTATGTGAGTGTTCTAAGAGCTGATCAGTTGCTAAACCAAACCATGCTGAATCAGAATGACGAGGTGGCTCGGGTACCGGGGCGGGTAAACCCCAAGTAGGAATAGGTATCTCTGTTACCCGGACACGCGATGTTTCTCCCCTATGGTACGTAGATCGAGGTGGGAAAGAAGTGTGCTCAGGTGGACGCACTGAAATACGAGCGGTCTGACGGTTTCTAATGGTAGGTGGGGGTACTGGTGCATGCTGTACAGGTGGAGTAGGGGATCTGGGTGCTCTAACAGGTGAACGATAAGCACTAGTAGCTCCCTGTTCTACTACATTCCTAGGGGATTCCCTAGGGGGATAGGTGTCACAACGATAACCCGATAAGTCGGGTTGATCCGCGGGTACCTCACGTGGAATTACCGCAGCTGCACCTTCTTCTATTTCCTCTGGCTCCTCCTCAGTTTCTTCTTCCGGATCCTCCTCCTCCTCTTCAGGCCTTGTTGGTAGGGTATTAGGTAAACGATCAGTAGTTCTTGACATATTCCTGCACAATGGTTAGTGATAAGAATAATATCCTTCTATATTAATCATAGTAAGATACGTGCAGGTATTTATACACATAAGCACAAATAATCGTTTATATACACAAATATTTATTTATTATTATATTTTATACATGTATGTTGCTGTTTTTACCTATTCGATTGTTTATCGACTTCCTCTCGAATTCCCTCGTACAAACAAGTCTGTTATTACGTTCCGGACCATAATAACCCACTTGTCCATTCGCGTTCATCACGAGAATCATTCGTGTATAATATTTAATATTATTTTATTCCCAGAGTTAATCGAGCCTACGGTTATCTTAGGGTATCCTAGGGGACATCCTAATTCTTTATAACCAATGGCTCTGATACCAACTTCTGTCACACCCCGACTAGGTAGTTGCGGAAGCGTAATACGGGAATGTAACAGATAACACTGGTATCAACCACATTGTTTATAAAGAAAATTCAACAACTAATTTACATCATATTACATGGGTAGGTACTATGTTTACAAACTAGGTGAAAAATACATAACCGGTTTACGAGCTTCTTAAACAGTATTATATCAGCGTCTATTCACAGCTATTCAACTTGTCTTTCTAACACCAAGCATGTAAGCAAATCATTCCACTTTTACTTTACCTGAAAAGCATGTTAAAACGGGTCAACTACGTCTAGTTGGTGAGTTTCAAGTTTCACGAGTTTCAATGAAATCAGTACACGAGTTCGTAAAGTTTACAGTGTGTATGTATATATGTCTGTGTATGATGCATTATACTAAGCCACAAGTGAAACCGAAACGAGCTATACTGCATGGCCTCTCCTGCCCATGCACTCCTGTTGGCATTTAACAGCCAATTTTGCCCCATGTATGTACTATGTCTAACACCACATAACAGTATGTAAATATATAATGACAATGTGCAACTGGTTTTACATATGTTCCGGCTTACCCCACCGGCTCTGTCACAGTTGGGTTTGTCAAACCGATAGTACTATCCACACGCCACCGGCACGAAGTTAATCACTTGTGTTTGTGGGGACTTGTCAAGTGTTAGTACTTAGATAATCCACATCATCACACGTTTTCAAGTATAACAGTTTATGTAAACATGCTTTTCACCCCAAAAGTTCGTAAAACAGTTTAGAAAGCGGGGGTCGTGAAACTCACCTTATCGTAGTTCGCACATAATTCACGTATCAAATAGTCAGATGTCTCGTTTATAGCCTGATTCCTATAAACGGTATCGTATCGTTAATACTAGTACAGTGTTCAAGCTAAGTCGGGCTGTATAGATAATCTGGGTATAGCTGTTAGGTCCAGAACATGACCATAGTCTTAGATTGTGACGTTGTATACTATGAAATGTTTAAAACTGGATTTGGCTCAGTTTCACCGCTTTCCGAGCCTAGCTCAGTTGATCGTTTATACGTTTCGGGATTAGGTAAGATCACATAAAACTTAAGTAAATATATTGATTGATAAAATAAGTTGATTTATGAAAGAATTTTAAAGTTTCGGTATCTGGTTTGATTGCAGGGCTCGTTTCCGTTTTCACACGGGTTTGATTATACAAAACGCGCACAATCCACCCGAATTGTCCGGAATTTTCGTAAAAAGTTTGTTTTTATTAATATCATTCAAAAATATGATATTTGACCACTTTCGATATTTTGACATACCAGTAAGTCCGTTAAACACAAAACTGCCGGTTTCGTTAAAACAATTATAATTTAAATCTTTGATAAATCATAACTAAATATGTAATTATATATAAATTATGTAAATTTTTGTAAAAATACATTAAGACATGGAGAATTTTATAAAAATATTTCCAGAAATTTTATGATTAATTATTTATTTATAAAAATTCATTTAATAGGTTATAATCGTGTAATAAATGGCCCGTTTATATCAAACGACTTCCGAAAAATCCGATAATTTTTACCAATGGCCTTAATGTGATTACATAGCCCCTGCAAAATTTCCAGAATCTAACTCATTTGACAAAATGCCTTTTTGTGCGTTTTTCGGCTGTTAAAACTCGGTTAAACCATGATTGCACAAACCATACTTAGGCATTTCCAATGATTCCCAAACTTTACCAGTGATCTTACCATCCCATATAAAACTCCAAAACCAAGTTTCATAATTTTTCAATATGTTTAGCTATTTTTCCCAAATAAACGCTCATAAACGGGAATAAATTCACCAAATATTCTCCGTTTATCGAAAAATTACCAAATTTGAACAGGGACTCATTTATATGATCCCTAATGTCCCTGAAAATTTTCACAAGCTAACAACAAGCACGTCACAACCTAATACTAAACAGCCCCTAAACGAGTATTACGGGTTTACCTTGTCGGTTTTCGATGAATTTTGCTAGCTTAAACGACTTTCCGGGTCTCGGGTTGCAAACTCAGTATATCTACATATCATGTAACATCAAACCAAGCATAAATCATCCATGTAACAGCCTTGATAATTAGGGTTTCGGTTTTGGGTTCAAACCGAACTTTCTATCCGTAAAAACGTTGTATTCATGTTCTAATCCGCTTTTTTGACCAAAAAAGTATATGTTCCAGGTTTGTAAACATGTTTAACATCAACACATAATTTTACTTGATTTTTAGGGTTTTTGGATGGTTAAACATGTTTAAAACTAATTAAAACATGTTTATATATTAATCATATACATCAAACTTTGTTAAAACTTTATGGAATTTGATCTCACCTTAGGGTTTGAAAAGAAGTTGAGAGCACAGGGGTTTAGAGCTGCTGGACTTGAAAGTTTGTTGTATGTTAAAATGAATAACAAAGCTTGTTGAATAAGCTTTATAAAAGAAAACATGTGGGATAAGGTGCTGTCCGATCGGAACTTTTGATGGGGCCTTAATGGGCTGTTTTGGCCCATTAAACTATACATACAACCCCAAACATGAAAAGCCCACTTTAAATTTAGTTCGGGTCCGGTTTTTCGCAAGAAAATTAATTCGGGTGTAAGAAATAGCGTAAAAACGAGTGTTTTTCAGCTTATTTTTGTAAAATAAGAAAAACGTACTGACTCGTTGTAAAATTCCAAAATATTTTCACGGATTGCTTAGAACATGTCATATAAGTGTTTTATAAATCTTTTTCGGCTTAACGGATGCTACAATGCTTGTTTTGATATTAACGATTGCGTTTAAGCTTATAGCGTATCGATAAACGAAACCTTTTTCGTTTAAAGAGTTTTAAACGTACCGAGGCCTAAATATCAATATGTTAGCCTCTATAACATATATATAACTCGTATATGACCCCTCAGTATGTATACGGGTCATAATTAGTATCGGTCGGTTACTCGTTTAAGCACTACGAATTAACCGATTTATCGTTTTCTTGTTACGTAATGAATATAGTGTACCTCGTTTTATCATGAATGTCACAGAAGATGTTAAAGATAAAGAGGATGAACCAAGTTCACCTTAAATTAATTTATCTGGTGTACACATGATGAATATTGAAGAAAGGATGGAGGAGTTGAGGAGACATGACCCAAGAATTATTGGATTGTTAAGATATGGGTTTCAATATGAAACTATCAAGAATTTTTGTTGATGCACATTTTGTGGCCGTCGCTTGGCGAATAGTTTAGAATGTTTATGTTGTATGCTGTACACCTAGGTAGTGGTTCACGCTGAAAGTGATCCATTTGAAAGAGCATTTTCAAATGGATACTCATTCGATCGAACCAGTTTCTGATTCGATCGAATGAGTCTGCCATTCGATCGAATAGGACTCATTCGATCGAATGAGTCTGCCATTCGATCGAATAGGACTCATTCGATCGAATGAGTCCTGACCGAATGGCAGCGGGTATAAATACCAGCTTTCAGTCGTGAACAGAAAAGGTTTTCGAGGTTTTTGCGTGCCCGGAGCCCAGGTGCTGTCCGGATGAGGGGGGAGGCCATGCTCGACCTCCCCCTGCCATAGATCGTGATTTCAGTGTTTAAACAAGCATGTAATCTTTCGTTTTTATCAATGAAATCGTTTGTTTCGTGTTTGTTTCTATCCGTCTTTGGTCTTCAAACCAGTAAACCTTCCGTCTCGAACGCGCTCGGATCGTCTCGGTCCCGGCTGAACCAACAACCTTCCGTCTCGAACGCGCTCGGATCGTTACCGGTCCTACAATTTTTCTGATAAAAATCTTGATTATCTGTTTGGGAAGAAAAGAGATGAACAAAGAAGGGAGAGGGAACAACAAAGAAAGATCTTGAACCAACACTGTATTATCTGAGAAAGTGCAGTTATATTGAAAAACACTTAAGCCGAATGACCTTTGAAGAAATAGAAAGTCTGAGAAAGGCACTAAAAGAAAAGGAGAAGGAAGAAGAAGAGAAAAGAATTAAACAAAGGGCAATTGCTTAACTTGAAAGAAAGTTCAAGATTTTAAGAAAATATGGAGGAAAGGTAGGATATTTATTTGATAATGGAATTAAATTTGAACACGCTGAATCGATGACTAAGAAAGATGTGGAAGAAATGTTTAGAGTCTTGTCTAGAAGAGTTCATGATGAAGATAATATTACTACTGTACATAAAATACATAGCGAGATCAAATAGAAAGAAGAAAAAGAAAAGAAGGACAAGGAAAGAAAAATACTTACAGATAGAGTAGAACTAGAATTGTAGAAGAGAAGAAAGCTACACTGTCCAAGGACAAAGAGCTTTTACTTGAAAGACTAATGGAGGCAAGAGGAGTGTTGGGTGATTTAGACAAGCTGACTGCTATTCAAAAGCAAGAATTATATGTGTGAAGAGTTAGATAAATACAAGGAGGAGTTTAAGCACCAAAACAAAAATGAAGAACCAGTTAAAACTCCCTCATTGGTTACTGAAGTGAAGAAAGAGCTGACTGATAGTGAAAGGTAGGATAATATAAAGCTATGGGAAGACAGCAAAAAGATTGAAATATTAAGGCTAGCAATGCTGAAGAAGGGTATGCCAGCTGGGGTATTTGATCATTTGGGGGCAGTCACAGGTGAGAGATTTATTAGAAGAAGAGAAAATATATTTTGATGAGGTAGAAGATGAACATAAGAGAATTATGTCATTACAGTCAAGTCCTAAGAGGAATGCAGCTAAAAGACCAAGAACACCATCAAAGGAACAAATGGGCAAGGAGACTATATAAATAATAAAAACTATATAACACCATCAATGGAACAAAGGAACAAATGACATGTTCGGGAATCCCGGATGGACTTGTCTCCTAAAGAAGTTCAAGAAGTTTGTAGCTTTCTTGTCATGGGTTGGGTTATGAAATGGAACATTGATGAGGTCACTAAGATCCACCTTCGTCCAGGATCCAAAATCCTTCATTTTCCAATAATACTCAGTGTTCCCGGACTTTTGCTTTACCCACCACATGGACTTGTCAACATCGAACCCCCATGACATAAATCCAGACCTATCAACATACTTGTCAGAGAACCCCTTATTGAACAAAACGATAAACTTCTCTGGATGATCAGAAGATTCCACATTTTAATTCGAATTGTTCTTAATAAGAATCTTCTTTTGAAGTCTGTCAGATTTCTCAGCAGTTCTTGTAGGTGTAGAGAGATATTGTTCTAGTGGATCCAATGCATCTATATTTGAAGTCGTGCGTCCACTAGAACTGCCACCTTGATCATCAATATATGTCTTTGAAGAAACGTCTTCAGTTATTTTAAATTCATCTCCAAACTTTTAAACAAGTTTCTGTTAGAGGTATAGGTACATAGCAGTAACACCACCCATATTAGACTGAAGCTCTTTGATCTTTGAATCTTTATCTGTGTCGCTAGCTTCAAGTTCTTGGATCCGCACATCCTTCACAACTGAATCTTGTTCGAGTTCAAAGACTCGATGTTGTAAGGCCTGTATATCCACGGGTTCAGCATCAAGTGTGATCCCATTTCCCTTATCCTGCATAAGTTTATCTTGCATAGCAAGAATGTGAGCAATCTTTTCAGCATCGCTTGAGATTGACTGACCAATCGGGTTAGATGATCTAGATGGCTCGTCAACGAATGGAAAATCAGCCTCAAAATCGAACTCATGTGCTATATCATTGAAAATATGTTCTTGTGTTTGAGGTTCAGCATTGGGTGAGATTGTATCAACATGAGTCTCAGCAGTTTCTGACTCACTTTCTAGTTGTTGGCTAGTTGTTGTAGTTTCAGTAACCAGCACGCCGAGTGTTGGATCTTTCTTTCTTCGCTTTCGTGGAATAAGATCGGCGGCCGGTTCTTCAGGAATCTCTTCATCTTGTCTCGCATGGACTGATTGAGGAGGTTTCAATGCAGTCGAATGGAGCTGATCTTTAAACTTCTCGAATTCTGCTAGTTGATCAGCAGTAGGTACTGTTTCTTCTTCTTGGTGTTCAATCTCCATGTGTTGTAATGGAGAATTTTCTGGTTCATCATCGTCTGAAGTGGTTTCAAACGTAGTAGTGAACCACTGAGCAGGTGTCACATGCTCATCAGCAACTAGAGCACTAGCAGGAGCAGGCTCAGTCTCAGCAAATTTTACGAACTTGACCAGTTCATGAAGGCTTTTGTAGACGACCTTCGATCCCATTCTCGATTGTTTCATTAGCCCAAAGGTATTGGGACCCATGGCTTTCAGATCTAGCGTCTCTACAGATTTAACAAGATAAGGATAGTGGGAGTCAAAGATCATCTGTAGAAACCTCGAGTACATGAGAAGCATCTCCTTCTTCTTCCCCTTCATATTGCTCATCATATCATCGAACACGAACTTAGAGTAATTATAGTTCCGGTTCTTGATCAGATCGACCACAACTGACAACTGAATGTGGATAATCTCGTATGATCCCCCTTTGCGTCCTGACACACATGTAAAGAACGTGTGAATCAAGAACCTCCAGTATGGATTGAAAAGTTTCTTGATAGCTAGAGGGTGGATCCTTCGTAACCCATCTTGACTGCAACTTCAGTAACAACATCAGTTGAATATTCCATTGGGTAGTCTGGTTGATCCCCGAATAATAGAACTTCATGTATAATGGCCTTTGAGATGATGACCGTCTTCTTTTGAACCTTGGAGTCAATGGTAACGAGTCCCTCAGGCAACTTGTTAATTGATAGAGGCGTTGTTCCAGAACTCTGTTATCATCATCTTGCATATAATAGGATTTTCTCGTATAGCGTGAGAAATCCTGCATGTATTAAGCCCCACTATAATGGATATGAAATCTTTGTGCGCCAACGGTGGATCATACAAGCATCGAACTATATTGTGAGTATTTACAAACTTTAAGGGTGCTTGATCAGCCATTATTGCAACAAACGAGTCAAGTTAATAACACATTTACTAAATTTAACAATAACTTAATGTTGTGAGGACACGTATTAAATTTACAAAACATCAAGGACCAAAAATGATAAAATCAGATGATATTGGTCATTAATGTAAATTAATATTAGATTTTGGTATTAAGGAGAGTTCTCTGTCCACATAAGGTGATTTCGGTCCAAGTTATGGTTCTCTGTCCAGGTTCAGTGTTTTATATCTAGATTTGGGTTTTCTGTCCAGTCCAACCGAAAATAGAAGTTCTCGGTCATTCAAAGGGAATTCTCGGTAAAAATTCAACCGAGAACTCTTTGTTTGACCATAATTATTTGGAAAATGACCCGAAAACCTTAGATCTAAGGATTCACGATGATTTCGGCTGGAAACTCTTTGAGTTTCTCCTCGAGAGACGAGTCATCTTCTCCAAACAGGAACAATCACCATTCGTAACAAAACCTGCAACTTCAAGAAACACCCAATACATTCCAACACAAATCATAGCCATATCAATCATTCATCCTAAATGATATCAATCACAAGAACACCAATCAGACATCAATTTCAATCATACACCATTCACAAAGGACAAGACATGCTTCCTTTCTTAGTCATTTACCTGTTAATGAACAAAGATCAAGAGATATCTTGAAATATAAGATCTTATTTGTCTTGATTAGCACGGAAGAGAAAAGGGTTTTGGGCAGAGAGAGAATAAAGATAAATTTTTAAGCCGGGCCAAAAACCCTGATGGGCCGAGAATCAGATAATAAACAGGCCTAGGTGGACAAAACCAGACCAACACATTATGGGGTCACATAAGCTTTAAGCATAATTCAATCCAACACAGATGTGATCCATGGTAGTTAAAAACCGATTCCTTATAGCATCTGTTTCGACAAGAGTAATTAAGAGGTAGAAATCAAATAAATATAAAATAAAATGAACCAAAATTTAATCACTCGGTGATCTTCTTATAATTTTGACAAACTTATTGGGATCAAATTTCAGTTTCGATATTAAAAAAACGCAGTCTTTAAGAAAATATCCGAACATGGAATCACATTGGTTAAGATGCTTTCACAAAGATTCATGTTCAGCGTTATTATGACATAAAGAGACACGTTGATAGCATGTAGAATAGACTTAGCATGATTTTTATTGCATCAATGATACGAGTTAGTTTCAGTTAGACATAAATCTTAGATGGACATCACTTATGGAACTGTGATGCCTCCTATCTCATCTCAAAGCGTATTTGGCTTTCCCCATATCACCCCAATTTGACTCCAACCCCTAGTGCTTGATCAAAAATTTCTTTATACAAGCAAAAATTTAAGCTTTAAGGTTGAACGTTGGAGTTACAAGCCATCCAGACTTACATGTATTTCATTCAGGGTGTTCAAAACAGATTTGATGCCCCACCCTTGTAGTTATAGTTTGACCCTTTAAGCTTCAAAAACAAGAACTTTCAACATAATATTATATATACTACTCACAATTTTTTATATTATTTTTTTATAAATCTCACCAATAAAAGAAAAAGGACATAATAGTTTTGGAGATCAAGACACTAACGGGCTCCTGTATGACTGGGTAATAACTTTTCTGCCTATCATTTGAAGAGATGCATATGGAGACATGCACATTTCTTCTAAATGACTCTCCACTGTAAGTTTATCATATTTAGTTTATATCACTTCAACTTTTACGCATCAAGGAAAGCTACCAAGCAAATCAATGACTGTTCTAAAGCCTTTTAAGCCTAATAACTTCACTCGTTAGGCACACAAAATCAATTTTCCTATCATTTTTCCAAAGATTGGATCAATTTTCATTTGAAAATATTTAAAGCTTTTAACAAGATCATAACTGAATAATCATATCACTTCCCGTAGAATTACAAAAGACGGTTTTTTAAACTCAGTCACCCCAGTAACTTTTAGTTCTCAGGTACATGGCTATCCTGTATGTCTAAAGATAGATAGCAGGACCAAACACATATATAAATACATGTCCTTCAAACTAAGAGTAACAGACATAATTTTAAGCGAAATAATTAAAGAAATACACATCACAATCGCCTCAGATGCTTTCTGTCTTTAGGTGAATGGCTATTCTATAAGTCTACAAGTAGATTACAGGACCCAACATATGCAAGTATATGTCCTTCAAACTTGAGCATCCGACATGATTTTAAGCGGGAATGTTTAAAACAAATATTTTTTTTTTATTTTTATATTTCTAATAACAATTACACACAAAATTTGTGCAAAATTTTTGAATTTTTAATTTTCACCCCCTAAATTTGTGCAAAATTGAAAAATATGTACAAATTTAACCTCAAAAAGACTCAATCATCGAAACGAAGCATTTTAAGAAACCCAAGAAGCACATTAAATCTGGCTGTTTCGACTGATTTTGTAAATAAGTCCACCACATTATTAGTAGTGTGAACTTGCTCAAGATGAATCAATTTACGGTCGTAGCAATCATGTATAAAATGAATTTTGATGTCAATGTGCTTGGTTTTTGAACGTTGAACATGATTTTTATCAATAGCAATGACAATATCATTATCACAAAAGATTGAGGTGCCAAGAAGTTCCAAACCGTTGTCCGGAAATTGGTGTTGCATCCAGATAGCCTGTGAGCAACAAGCTGACGCAAAAATATATTCAGCCTCCGCAGTGGATGTGGACACCGTTTGTTGTTTCTTGAACTACCATGAAATGAGTCAATCGCCTAAGAATTGACAAGCAGTAAATGTTGATTTCCTGTCAGTATTATCTCCACCATAATTGCTATAAGAAAAAGCATATAAATCAAAATATGAGTTTTTGGGGGTACCAAAGGCCTAGCTTTGGTTGCCCTTTTAGATCTCTAAAAATACACTTAACAGTAATTAAATGAGAGTGTTTAGGGTTAGCCTGGAAGCGGGCGCATTGGCAGACATCTAAGGCCCCGTTACCGGTGCCTCACATTGGACGTTGGATTTACTCATAAACACAGTTTTAAAAATCAGAGTTAATAAAAACATTCGCGGAATATTAAAACTTCAACCAAAATATATAATACATAGCTTCCAAATCTTATCAACATAAACATTCAAAGTAGTTTAAACATAAAACATTGTCTTTATAACAACATAACACTTCCTTGAGATGCTAGTATCTTCAATTCCATGCCATGTGTCCTCATCAAGCGAGCTTCCTCATTCTACTTACCTGCGTGCATACTAAAAGTCAGCTACGCTGAGTGAGTTCTAGTTAATCTCATAACATACACTACATACACACACATACTTTCATTCATACTTTCATACTTTCATACTTGCTTACCTTCATTCTTTCTTTTATAATATATATTTGTACCTTACGTTTTAAAGAGCATTTCGCCCTATAACCTTAGCATATATTATTAAGTATGCAACCCTTTTACCTTTGCATATATTATTAGGGTATGCAACCCTTTAACCTTCACATATATTATTAGGGTATGCAACCCGTTTTCCTTCGCATAAATTATTAGGGTATGCAACCCTTTAACCTTACCTTACCTTTCATTATCATAACCATACGTTTAATATCATACATATCTTAGTCGTACATGCTTCCTTATTCACATACACATACCATACATACCACACTATACTTGCCTTAACAATACGTGCAATACCCAAAGGTCGTTCACGTACTGTCAAGCATACATACATAACTATCACAATCATCATCTAGACATACACTTACCATTTAAAGTAAGTGTATTAACATTCACATCGAGTATGCACACAACCCCAAAAACATAACAAGGAAATGGGGCTAGAAACTCACCTGAATTCGGTTACGTTCACCGTTTATCGTTATTCCCTTCTTGAGCTGTGCACGACTAACTATATAATAATTACACGTATCAATTAACTATCACTATCCAAATCATCTTTCTAGTTTAACTATTACCCACAACGAACGGGGGTTCGGGGGCAGCGCCCTAGGCAGCAGGGTTCTAGGGGCGGCAGCCCCTAGCAGGGTCCAAGGGGCAGAGCCCCTGGCTGGGGTTAAGCTGTCTTAAGACATTTTGTTTTCATTAACTGTCTTAACACATTTTCCATTAGGATTTTGAGTTATGTTCTAATTCGTTAGCTCATTCGCTATAACGAATTAAGCCTAATTCGTTACTGATTCGTCATCTTACATGCCTGATTCGTTAGATGATTTGTTATTCTAATTCGTTAACTTAATCACAACGATCTGTGAGTAACGAACTACTGATTCGTTATCCTATCCTGGTCTGGTTCGTTATCTGGTTCGTTACCTCAGCGTAACGAATTGAATATAGCGAATGAGCTAACGAATCACTTGATTCGTTATCTTAATCCTTTAATTATAATGAACTAGAATCTGTTCTTATCCCGACTTTGACTAAGGGGTCAAAGTCAAAATTACCAAGAACAATAACAGTCAACTCATCCAGATCTGCAATTAGCACCTCAAATCTCAACGAAATAACACGAGTTTGGTATCCATGAACTCGTAATCACATCGCCTACAAACCCTACTCATCAAATCGGCCAAACATTTGCGTTTAAAGGGTGCAATTTGAGCATATATAGGTACGGCTTGTTTATCAATCGATTAACCCATCAAATCTTAACCAATTTTAGTGAGGTTTGTTGTTTTGGATTCATTTTTACCATATGTATACAAATCTAATATTTCCTAGATGAATCCGAACCTAAATTAATGATTTTCGATTATAAGCGTACCTTAAACGAGTTGAACTACGAACACGAGCTGGTCCTTGATGTAAATTCGGTTCGTCACAACGTTCTAGCACCAACAAGCTCGGGTTTTCGCCTCCGGATCTTGGTTCGGGTTTGTGTGTGTCTTTTAAGGTGTAGGCTATGGTGTATAGATGGATAAAATGGAAAGGATTAGGGTTTAAGGGGTATTTTTACTCCCTTAAGCCCATGGACCTAAGGTCCATTCCATCTTATATTCCATCTTCTAAAGTCCAAGCCCAACCGTGTACTATTTATTATCTAAACCGTTAAACGACACAATATAAAATAAACGAAATTTATTTTATTATTATAACCAAAAGTAGGATGTTACAAAACAACAAACATGATTTCATGGCGACTGGCGATAAGATACATCAGGGATTCGATCATTGACCGACAGTATGTTTGATCTACGGGAGTCCTTTCAGGATCAGACGACAAAAGAGGTCTTTCCGCCATAGGAGTTGCTGCACTCTAGGAGTCTTGAAATTTGAACTTTACTAACATGTCTTCAACATACTTTCCTTGATGCTGCAAAATTACCATCAAACTCTGACGGACCTGTAACCCCAGAAATGTTGTCATCTCTCCCAGTAAACTCATTTCGAATCTCTTCTTCATCACCTCTTCAAATTCAGAACACAGAGCAGCACTTGTAGATCTGAATATGATATCATCCACATATATTTGAACTAGAATTAAATTTTTCCCCACAATTTGAAGGAACATAATCTGGTTAATGGTTCCTCTCTTGTAACCATGGCCTAGAAGATGATGTGTTAAAGTTGAATACCACACCCGTGGCGCTTGATGAAACCATACAATGCTTTATCTAACTTGTAAACATGATTTGGATTCTTTGAGTAAACAAACTGTAAGGCCCCGTCACCGGTGCCTCGCATCTGGACGTTGGATTTACTCATTCACATAGTTCTATTTATCAGAGTTAATAAAAACATACGCGAAATATGAAAACTGTCTTAAAACATTACATAATTTGTTCTTAAACAAACATCTTTGTCTTTTAAAATAAACAACCATTAAACATAACTGATAAACGTCTCAAGTCTTCCGATGCCAGCCTCTTATTCAATGCCACGTGTTCCCCTCAAGCGAGCTATCTCATCTTACTCACCTACGTGCATACTAAAAGTCAGCTACGCTAAGTGAGTTCTAGTTAATAACATAACATACTTTACATACATATATGCATACTTTCATTCATACTTTCATAATTCAAATTCTACTTTACTTTATTCTATTCTGCCTCGGATATTATTAGGGTCCGGTCCCATTTCTGCCATTAAGGTCCAGTCTCTTTTCTGCCTCGAGATTATTAAAGGGCTCGGTCACTTTTTTGCCTTGGATATTATTATGGTCTAGTCCCTTTTCTGCCTCGAGATTATTAAAGGGCTCGGCCCCTTTTCTGCCTTGGATATTATTAGGGTCCAGTCCCTTTTCTGCCTCGGGATTATTAAAGGGCTCGGTCCCATTTCTGCCTTGGATATTATTAGGGTCCAATCCCTTTTTCTACCTTTCTATCTCTTACATTCATTCATAACATACATACATATCATTCATATTTCATACATAACATTATAACTTGACAGCACGTGCAATATCCGAAGATCCTTCACGTACCGACAAGTAATCATTCTTACCTTTCACATAATCACATAAAGCATACATTTATCACTTAGGATAAATGTAATAACAATCACATCGAGTATGCACACAGCCCCGAAATATAACACAGAAATAGGGCTAGATACTCACCTGGATCCTGTTTCTTTCTCCGTTAATCGTTATTCCCTTCTTTAACTATACCTTGCTAACTGTTAAATATATATATTTGTTAATTAACCGTATAATTATTTAATTTGGTATTTTAGTTAACCAATGTATTTTCTAATTTGGGCTTGCTGTCTAATTATTACACATGGGTTAATTTGGTAGATTAGGCCCACTGTTCATTGTAGCCTCTAGGCCCAACTGACCAGACCCAACGTCAACAGAAAACTATGTTGACCGAGAACCTAATCTGGCCGAGAACTCGGGTCTGACCAAGATCTCAGGTTTGATCGAGAATTCATGCTTGACCGAAATCTTTGGTGACCGAGAACCCTGCTCACCGAGAACTCTGGTCACCAAGAAATCTCGTTGAATGAGAATTCCTATTGACAGGGTTCTCGCGTTGACTGAGAACTCAAGGTGGAGGCTCAGGTCACCGATAACCCGAGTCTGATGCTTTCAGATCTTATTTTCCTAACTTTAAATCCATTGTAGGCTCAAATAACGGTTAACGGTCCATAATTACACTTTTAACCACCTATATCCCATCCTCCTTAACCGTTTTACATTCGTTATCAACCCATCATCAAGACTTAACCATTTTCTGGCATAAAGCTTGAACATTTATGGCTAAAACGTTCAAAACTTGATCTAGGGTTTATTTAAACGAGCCGTTCATAACCATGAGTTTGTTAAGTCCATTTTAATCTTCAAGTTTGCAACTTTACTATTTGTTTATACCAATCTATCATCCTACCAATTTTCATGTAAATCCGTTCATGAAAAGTAAACCTTTTTAACAAAAATGTATCTTTGAGGTTTTTGTTTGAAATCACTCAAGAGGCCCAAAACCATATCAAACGAACTCCGATTTAAGTGATTCAAGCGGCCACGTAACTGTCTTGTCCCGATCTACAAACTCATTAGCTCACCTTCGCCGGAAAACTCCGCTACAGTTGCCAGAATCTTCACTTTTGAGCTGCCATGGTTTTGCTAATAAAAACGGGACTTCTGTACCTCTTATCGAAAATATTTTCAGTGGAAAACTTCATTTATATGTCATGAATACTCGGTTAAAATTTAAGACCGATCTGACGGTTAGATCTCCGGGAATCTTCGTGTCTAGGTGGGTGGTTCTCAAAAACGTGAATTGGGTTAAGTGTGTGTTTTGATGGTGTAGAGATGTATGACAATTGAAAGGATTAGGGTTTTAAAGGGTATTTATACTCCATTTAGCCCATGGACCTTAGGCCCATCTTTCCTTTTTGGTCCATAATTAATTACATCTAATTAGTCTACTTATCCTTCCATCTTTATTATTTTACTATTTTTCTATTAACTCAAGTAAACTTTTCCATCTTAAATAAATAATATATTAATTATTTATTCTTAAAAATTTCGGGATGTTACAAGTCTACCCTCCTTATAAGAGGTTTCGTCCTCAAAACCATCTAGTCCTTGTAAAAGGAATACTTCCTGTTTTCACATTCTTTCTTGAACCGGCTTAGTTTCCTAACTTAACGGATTATCCATTGTCTCAAAACAGGCAAATCATCATCCTCATCAGTCCTATCCTCGACAATTACTTCATCTGTACGTGAAGTAAACACATTATTATCATTCACCCCTGAGGTTGACTTAGTAGCTTTTACTGAATCAGGAGCATCTTTGCCATTCTCATTATTCTTACCATATTTCATGGTTTTTACCCTTTCTTCATGCTCTTTGGCAAGAGGAAAACTGGTGTAATTCTCCTTGTATGGAGGGGGTACAGAACTGTACCCGATCCCATCACCAGCATTTTCCTTCCACCATAATTGATTCTTAATCATGGAGTTAACAACGGTACTGGAGCCTTCGAATTTTTTAAAATCTATTTCAGCTCGTTTAAATTTATAGCTAAATTTACAACCTCTAATTTAGAAGCTTCCAGTTCAGCAGTTAACTCATCAATTTTCTGTTTAGCATCCAGATGATGACAAAATTTTAAACAAAAATCTAATTGAAGTTTAGAAAAATCCTTTTTCTGTGGCTCAATTTTATCTCTGAAAGCTTTTTCATTTTTCTGAAGAGTAATATTTTCAAATTTTATTACTTTCATTTCTCTAAGCAGGTTACTGTTATCAGACTTGTAAAGGTCTACTTTATTAATACAAGCTTGAGAACATGATTGAGAACATACCTCGGATGAGTTGGGGGAGTGAAAGCCATGAAATCAAATTGAAGCTCCTAACTTGTTTCTCAGCAACGTTCTCTTCCTCAGCAATTTCAGCGTGAGCAAAGTTTGCAGTCTGATTATCTAAGCTGAAAGCTGCCATCTGATCATTCCAGGAGAATTTTTGAGCTACCATACCTCGTTCACCTTCAACCGTACTTGTCCCATTTTCTCCTAACACCACATCTAGTTTACTATAAGAGAAACATATCATACAAGAACCATAAAACGCTCTTAAAATGCTTAACACCACCATTAGATTAATAAAATAGAAAAATATCACGCAATAACCATCAATTTCTTATCAAACGCTTAACACCACAGTTGGATTAATCAAATAGAAAAATTTCATACAAGAACTTAAAACGTTTTAATACACAAGGGTTACATTTTGCAGTAATTAAACCTAAAAGGCTTACTCTGAGGTCTATCATGATTTTCTTTCGATCTTCGTTCCATTCCCGTAGTAGATGATTTAGGGTTATTCAATTTCTCCATTTTATCTGTGCCTAGTAGTTTCTGATTAGGCTTAAATGTAGAATAGAATCATCGACGAGCTATAAGATATTCGATTTGTAGTGAGATTCAGTTGATTTTGGGAGTGATTTTCGGGATGGTTTAGAGGAGATTATTTGACGATCTTACCATTTTAGAAAAATTGTGACACACATTTTTAAATTTTTATCGGACGCTTATAGTAGTCGCGTACCTATCATACGATTAAGCATGATTGTACAGTAACTTCACTATATATATATATATATATATATATATATATATATATGAAAGGGATAATTTGAGAACTTATTGAATTTTAAGAACTTTAAGAACTTCATTCTTACCCTCACATTAAATTAAATATGTTAGATTATGTGGTTGAGATTAAATCTGATTAAAAAGTTAAACATGAGAGGGAATAAAGATGTATAATGATTATACTAATTCAACCGCCCGTTACACCTATATAAAAAGTCGACTCTAATTTTTCTACGTGCATGTAACCTACATATAGCAAATGTATGTAAAAAAATGTCGGTCCCATTTTATCTCACAATCCGGTATGTCGCAACCCTCACAAATAGTTTTGACAAGAAGGTTAACGACGTGACTAGATTGGAAAAGAATAATAGTGTATTAAAGGCGTAATCAATGACACACTAATTTGTTGCAATAAGTAACGTAATAAAGATAGACACACTCTTAAACTCAAAAGATTTCCATTAATATTAAGGTCTATTACAGGGCAGAAATCATTAGTGTTCTAAGAAAGTAATGATTTGATTATAGGCAAAATATCTGTACGAATATATCAGCCGTCAAATCGTTGTCAATTAATACTCAGGTGTCTCTCTCAGATATGTCATGTGTCCGTAGGAGGCGTTCCCTAGATTATTCTATTTATAGGCCTGCCTCCTGACAGATGTTATTCCTTCTAGAAACCCTAATCATTAATACATATTCAGTAAACATATTACAAAAGATTTTAAGTGTAAAAACAGGTATTCGGGTAGACTTTGTGTCTTTTGTCTTCTTCGAGCAGACCTGGTAACCAAAGTTTGCTGGGGAACAGTTCTTCGACTAGACTTTACTTAGAATATTTTCCTAAGAAAATATTCACCTAGCGGACTTCAATCTTCTTGACGATAGAGAACTTTGCTCTATATGGTTCTACGAGCAAACGGTTCTTCATGAATCCCTTCAACTCTTTGTTAAAAGATAACTTATTAAGTAAACCAAAGTGTACTGGTAACACTGTTTGACTTGTGCTGGTAGTGGTAGCACTGTAGCTTGCTCGGAGTTGAACCTTGCTAGAGAAAGTCCTTAGAATACTTCTTGAACAACTTTCCTCAAGCATGGCCGGACTACTGTTTATTAATCAAACACTTGCTAGATCATCCAATAAACTTGGCTTCATTAGCTTGGTTTAGTCAAGAGTTTGCAAGTAAGCAAACCATGCTCGACTTGAAGAACACCTTTGCTAGACAAAGTGAACCCTGCTCGGATTGACACTTAAGAAGACTTCAAGAAGATAACTTTTCTCGGAGAGCAAAATACCTTGCTAGGACATGTAAAACCTTGCTAGAAGGTCCAAGTGTGCTCGGTATCCATACTTAGCCATATTTGAGGAGTGTTGAGAAGATTCCAATCTCCCTTAAGTCATATCATGTCAAATCATCGACACAAAAATCTCCCCCCTAGATTGGAACACCTCAGCTGTTCCAAAACACCCCTATGGTTAAATACACTTAGCCAAAAATACACATCAAATCAAAGTCGAATTACATAACAAAGTCAAAATATTACAAAGTTCAAATTTTGTCCGTAGACATTACAATGCAAAGCCTAAGCTAAAATAGATCTTTATCATCTTCTTGAGCTTGAGCCTGCTTGTCTTCTATCCACTCTTACAGATCCTGCCTTTTCCTTGAAGATAAACAATTTTTGTTGATGTGGATGATTCGTAGGAAGTGTCAAGTTCATTATGTCTTTCAAATCCTCATCATGTAGAAAGGTCAGATCTTCATCAGTCTTGATAATACCCAAGATAAGTCCATTAGAGTTGCGAAGAATGTAGAAATCTTAATTTTTGTTGTAATAAATTTGGGTAGTCCTACCATTCTTCTGGACTTCATGGTCATCATTTGCCTTCTCATAGTAATGCAAGTGTTAAAATTGGCAAGTGGGTGTTTGTTCTTGACTATTGAGAGGTAGCCAAATTCAACATGCTTTATGTCAATAAGTTTCTTGGCTCTCTTTGTCTATTGATACTCGGTCAATTTCCACTTCCTCTTCTTATCCAACAAAGGGAATCCCATCCCTTCTTCACTTCTCAGATACTTTGAGAGCTCATACTGTTACCTGCCTGCAAGTTTGTATCTGTTATGATAGTCATATAATTCCAGAATCGCCATCTTCTCAAGTTTTTCTTTCTTGTATTCAGCAAAATCATCTTTGAAGATTATTCTTTCAATTCACCACTGCTCATTACAACTTCTAAAGTTTGAGTGATAAAATCATAAAATAAGTTCCTTGGAAGATCCATATCAGTAGATGGCCTTTCTTGACTTGTAGGAGCAGCAGTTGTAGAAGCCATGTGTGATCTGGAGATTGAGGGCCTGGTTGGAACAGCCTTCTTGGGTTTTGTTGCCTCCAATCCCCAAACTTTTTCTCATATATTGAAATAACCATTTCAACTGGCATGGCACTCAATTCATCAATGCATTCAGTGACTACTAGTGCCATTTTCATAATCATCATATTTACAGTTTCATTTCCAAGTTGACCAGCTGGAACAAAATGAACTCCATTGGGTCCTGCTTCTACATTGTGAGGGTTCCACTATTCAGCTTTAGCTCTTTCCCACTGAGCCTTCTTTTCGTAAAATAATTCTTTCAACTAAGCTTTTCCCAACAAATTAAAAGTATTTTCATTCATCCCTTCACTCATCATAATTCCCTTTAATGTTTTGATTCTCTCTTCATCATCCCAAGGGACTTTATGTTCAACAGGCTCAGGTTTTACTTGTACAACAATGGGAATTTTCACAGATTATGAGGATTGAGCCTTTTGTTGCTCATTCTTTTCCATCTCAGACAAATATAAATTCAGTTTTTGCGATCTGCTCATCCCCTTCACTTCATTTAATCTCCCCTGGCCTCCATCAGCCTATCCAGCATTTTCAGTTGTTCATTTTCCCATTTCTTCTTCTTATCATCTTTGATCTTATCAGCCAATTTCACAAGCCTTGGCCTCTTCATAGATTTCTCAAGTTCAGATTTCATAGATAGTCTTTTAAAGTAAGATTCAACATGTTCTTTTGTCAGACTGTCAACAAGTTCAACATCCATTCCTCTATCAACAAGGTATTTACACTTCCCTCCATATCTCTTTATCAATTGATCATTTTTTTCAGATTGCTTTATCTCTCTAGCCAATCTCTCATTCTCCTCATTCTCTATTGTTTCTCTATTCAGATGATAGTGTTTTTCAAGATCATCAAAGCTCATGGTACTTAAGTCATTATCAGACAGACCATGATTTCTTAAATAGGCTCTATATTTCATAGAATCTTGGTTTTTCTTTTCAATTCTCTTCCTGATTTCATGAGCCTCCTTGTCTACCAGTCTTTGCAACACCTCATCACTCAAAGGTGCCAAATATTCAAATCCATATCCATGTCTTATCAGACTCACAATCAGATGATTTTTCCTCCTTGCTTCATCAAGACTCTATTGGATGTTCCCCCTTTGTTCATCAGTTATTTCAATTTGTGGAGAAATGATCTTTTCAGCATCAGCAGTCTTTTCAACATCATCATTATTTTTAGCATTGTCCTCACATTCAGTATCATCATATTTTTCTCTGGAATCATCCAATGGTTCAATCCCGGGTTCATTTATATCAGGTTCAGCTTCAGGAATAACAATCTGAATAGGAATAGCCATCACAGGGCCCTCCTTTTCCTTAGGGCTTTCAACAAAATACTCAGGATCACAATCCTTCTTAGCCCTTTTCTTATCAAATTCATCATTACTGTTATCCCGTCCATCATATCTGCACCTTTTCCTTGTATACTTCTTTCCATAATTACTATCCATATCATCTACAGATGGATTTTTCTCCATATCTTCCTTAATTTCTTTTATCCATCTCTTGGCTGCTATTGTTGTAAGAGATTCTCCACCCTCATCTACCATCATTTGTTTATCTGTTTCATCAGTAACCATTTTAGTAGTGGTTGGTGCTTCAGGTTGTGCAAACTTGCTTATAACCAATGCTAAGGTGTTGTCAAATTCCTCAGCTTGTTTCATTTTGATTAGCACTTCAATCACCTCTTGCTCAACATCAACATTTTGATTAAGAGTTTTTGCAATACTGGCTTGCTCAATCAATGTATCTTGCTCATTCAACTCTTCTGCAGTCATGGTTTGGGCAATAAATTCCCTCTCCAATGTTTCTTTCACCATATTTGCATGCCTTTTGGCAGCCTGAGCATCCTCATCTTCTTCATCCCAACATTCACATCCTGTGTATTAATAGGGTCATCATCAGACTCAGCTATGGCTTTTCCTTTTTCTTTTCTTTTCCTTTCTTCTTCAGATTAAAATAATCATTTTCATTCATCAAACATCCATCTCTTCATCATTAACTTTATCATTAATCACCTTCTCATCCACAATCTCTTTCTCCTTTCTCAATAGATCATCATAAAAATCTCCATACAAGGTATTCAAAATTTCATCATCCATATCATAATTTTGCTCATCATCAGCAGATTTATCACCCTCATAATCCTGTTAAACAACTATTCTTTCATCACTATCCTCAACATCACTATCACCATATGCATTCAAAATATTTTTCAGTCCATCAGCTTCAACCTTCACCACAACATCTACCATCTCTTCATCAACAACAACATTAGTTGCCACTGGGATATTCTCATCCTGTTTTAGTACAGCTGAGCTCTTCTCAACGTCAGCCTCCAGGGCTTGAATTCTTAACAGAGCTTGGGCCAACTGTGCTTTTAACTCCTCATTTTCTTTAATCACCTATGCATTTCTCCTTCTCAAATCAACCTTTTCAACTTGCAGATCCATAATCCTCCCGAACAGATAATCACTTGCAGAAGTGGTTTGTGTTGGTAGATCAAGGAAACGATCAGGTATATCAGTTTGGGAGTGAGTATGATGGTCTTGGCTCTGAAGATGGGTTGGAGATTGAATTGGTACGGGTGAAGAGTTTTGTAAGTGAGTAGGAATTGTTTGAGGAATGTAAGGTTCATGAATGTCATGGCTTGGATCTTGGGTAAAGGTTTGGGTTTGGGATAAATGTTGGATTATGGTTTAGTCAGTTTAGTCATGGGTTTCGGGTGGGCTTTGGGTATAGGTAGGTGGTGTTTGGATGGGTGGTGATTGGTGGATTTGGTCATGTGGTGGTGGTGGTGAGGAAGGTGGTGTGGCTGGTGGTGTAGGTAAAAGTGTTGTGGGTGGTGTAGGTATAGGATATTCTTCCCCTAAACATGTACATAATCAACAAAATGTCCTTCAATTCCTCCTTCATTTCTATCTCTTCCATCATAACTATCTCCACCATTGTCACTATTAGAATCATCATCCACATCTTCATCATCCTCCTCTTCCTCCTCAGAGGTTAACCCTGGTACATGCATTATATTTGCGTCATGATTAACTAACAAAGGTAGCACATCAAACTCAGCTCTAGGATTAAATCTGCTTGTTCTAGACGAGTTAGCAATCCTCTTATACACATTCGGATTCTGGAGCACATGATTTGTTCCCAGAGTAGGCAAATCTTGTAAATCATGGTTAAAGATAATTTGAAGGAATCTGGGATAGGCTAAGAACTTCTCTTTGTTAGGCATCATCAACATACTTACCATCCCTTCAAAGATTATCCGTGAGAAGTTGAATGGTAGATCATAAACCACGGCAATAGTTGCATTTGCCAAACCCCGACTCATAAGAGTCCATGATCCCTTTCTAGGGTCAAAACCCTGAATAATGTGGTGGATTAAGAACCTATATAGGTTTCGGAACATGCCTCTCTGAAACTGTACTTCTTTAACATTCCCTTGATTAACCATTGTTTGTGTAAAAATCTTCAACAGATGATCGGTGGTAAAGTTTATTGGGTTATGGTCATCATCATGTAACTGTAGGCATGTACGAATAAGTCTTTCAATAATCCTGATCTCGTGAATGGCTACGGTAGCCTCCAGTCGCCTATCATTAACGTCGTCATGCAGTGTAGCTGAGCGCCCGAAATCTAAGAGATGATTTCTATATAGAACAGGGCGCTCTGTTAATGAGAATCGAATATTTGATCTTTGGATCCATCTGATCATGTAAGCCACTTCCTCATTATCTGGAGTTACTTGTAACATAGCACACATGTTATGCTTGTGCTCAAACAGGTATGTCGGTTCATCATCCGCCATATCTGTACAAACAAAAACAATAACACATTCATAGTAAAGATTAGTCATAAAGTTCACAACTTTGAATAGTTTTTAGGTTAAAATTTGAAGAAGATAAGAAGAAATTTCTTTAAGAACCTGAGCTTCGACAAATTTATTACCTACACAAGAAACGGAGAGTTAGTAAAAAATGTAGATTAAATGCCCATAGTCATATAATCATTGTCGGAAAAACCGAGTCGAATTGTGTGGGCTGGTTAATTAGGGTTAGGAGTTTGAGTTAAGTGATTTAAGTCGGTTGGGTTTCTGAAACGAGAGCAAAAGTGGAAGGAGAAAGAGATGAAAATGTTAAAAATTTCTCTAACTCCATTTCTTATACCTTTTTGAAACTGGGTTTTAAAATGTTTTTTGTCTGTTAGTGAGTAAATAGATGTCAAACATTTAAAATGTTTTCAGGAAATATATTTCTTTACAAAACCTTGCTCGATAAAGTTTTCCCACTTAAAACCTTGCTCGTTAAAGTGTAGATTAGTAAACCTTACTCAGAACTCCCACCTTTTAAAGCTTGTTCGTTCCAGATTTATTTCAAAAATTATAATATATTCAGAAATAAAGCTAAGTAAATAAGATGTAGGAAGCTTACTTGAAATACAAGATTGCTCAAAAAATAAATCAAAAGACTATTAATCAAGTATAAATAATCAAATAGGCAACCTTGCTAGTAATCAATTAAGAATCCCAAAAATAATATCTTAGTCCTATTTCTAATTGTCAACCTTGCTCGAATTTTTGAATAACATAAACCTTACCCGAAAGTTCATAAACCGTTAGCAAATATTCAAACAAGTATACTTTGAAGAAAAGTATGCTTGATATACTTCAAGAATACAAAGTGTGCTAGAGAGGGTCTCTTAACACAATGTGTACTCGAAAAGTAGAGATTTGAAAATTCCCATGGATGTTAAGAAAAACACTTAAAGATTTCAAAGAATCATATTCACAATCATGAACTATGCTAGACAAGAACTTATATAAGTTAAAACATCAAAGTTTACCCGAAACAAGTATGTTAAGCATATAAAGCATGCTGGAAGTAGCATTCACAATCACAATCAAAAAGCTTGCTAGAGTGAGTTCAAACAGTCAAGCAAAACACCTATGTGTGCTAGAAAGTCTAAAAACATTAAAGCATGTTGGAAGTAACATATGTAGTCACAAAACTTGCTAGAATGACCTAAACAACCTATAAAACAGTTAAGTTTGCTAGAAAGTTCAGAGATCAACAAAGCTTGCTAGTGAACATTGTAATCAAACATATCAAATAGCTTGCTAGAAACAATTGTACATTCAATCAAATCAACAAAGTATGCTCGAAAGTAAAAGCTAGATAAAAGCTTACTAGTAAAACATTCGAACATCAAGCTTGCTCGAAAGAGTCAACCTTCAAAGATAACGGTAAAGTGTACCTGAAAGTTTTTAAAACATCAAAGCATGCTCGAAGAAGATAAACTTAGACAAAATTATCTATGTTTGCTCGAAAAGGTTGAAAATCATTAAACCGTACTCGAAAATACATATTCAGACCTTTTGAAGGTAAAATGCAACTCTTTTTGTCTTAAACCAAATGTCAAACATTTTTATCATTAAAGATCATTGTTTAAGAGCAAATGGTGCATTAAGAGATCAAATTTCAGTTATCTTTCCTTTCAAAACATTTTCTTTCTTTTTCCAAAAAGATCTCAACATGGGATCATATTGACTAAGTGGGTTCTCAATACTTCATTCTCAGCATTATTATGACAGTTTAGACAAGTGAACAACAGGTCTAAACTTAGCATGAATTTTATTTCTTTGGTGATATGATTAAGGTTCATTTAAGTTGCATAATACTAAATGGATAACACATATTGCTTTCTGATGCTCCATATCTATTCTCAAGGCTTATTTGTGTCGGTCCCGTATGATCACTTAATAAGTCGATATTAATGTCGCAACCCACACAGTAAATGTGTCGACAAGAGGGTTAACAACTTTGCTATTTTGAGTAAGAACAAATGAATGTTAACACCGTAATCACTAACACACCAGATTGTTGCTTAAAGATTGTTAAATGTAACAAACACAAACATTAACTCAAAAGATTTCCATTTATAGAAAGATTCATACAAATGTAAATCAATTAGGGTTTCTGCAAGGAATGTTTATCCGCACAAAATTTAAGACGGTCGTCACACTCTATTCTGGATTATTCAGTAGGTCTGAAAAGTGTAAAGGATTATCCGTTGTTGTTAGGAGGCACGCCCTAGATCATTCTATTTATAAGCCTACCCCCTGACAGCTGTCCTAACTTATAGAAACCCTAATGATTGATACATATTCATAAGACATATTACAAAAGATTCTAAGTGCAAAAACAGGTCTTCCGGGTAGACTTTGTGTCTTTTGTCTACTACGAGTAGACCTGGTAATTTTGAAGTGTGCTGGCAAACAGTTCTCCGAGTAGACTTTACTTAGAATATTTTCCTACGAAAATATTCACCTATCAGACTTCAGTGTTCTTGACCGTAGCAAATTTTGCTCGATATGGTCCTACGAGCAAACTGTTCTTCATGAATCCCTTCAACTCTTTGTTAAAAGATAACTTATTAAGCAAACTGAAGTGTGCTAGTAACACTGTTTGACTTGTGCTGGAGGCACTGTAGCCTCTTTGGAGTTGAACCTTGCCAGAGAAGGTCCTTAGAATATTTCTTGAACAACTTTCCTCAAGCATGCTCGAACTACTGCTTATTGATGAAACCTTGCTATATCTTCCAATTACTTGGCTTCATAAGCTTGGTTAAGTCAAGGGTTTGCTGGTAAACAAACTATGCTCGACCTGTAGAACACCTTTGCTAGACAAAGTGAACCTTGCTCGGATTGACACTTAAGAAGAATTCAAGAAAATAACTTTCCTCGATGAGCAAATACCGTTCTAGGACAAGTAAAACCTTGCTAGGAGGTCCAAGTGTGCTCAGTATCCATACTTAGCCATATTTAAGGAGTGTTCAGAAGATTCCAATCTTCCTTAAGTCATATCATGTCAAATCTTTGACCCAACAATCCCCCCTAGATTGGAACACCTCAGCTGTCCCAAAACACCTCTAAGGTTACTTAGACGTTGTTAAAAATACACATCAAATCAAAATCAAATTACGTTACAAAATCAAATGATTACATAGATGAGAATTTTGTCAAGTGGACATTACAAAGAAAAGCCTAAGCTAAAAGAGTCTTTATCACCTTCTAGAGCTTGAGGTTGCTTGTCTTCGATCCACTCTCACAGTTCCTGCATTTTCTTTGAATATAAACAATCATTGTTGATGAGGATGGTTCACAAGAAGTGTCCATTGCATTATATATCTTAAATTCTCGTCAAGCATGAAAGTAAGGTCTTCATCAGTCTTGATTATACCCAAGATAATTCCATCAGAGTTGCGAAGAATGTAGGAGTCTTCAATTTTGTTGTAGTCAATTTGGGTAATTCTACCATTCTTCTGGACTTCATGATTGGGCCTTGTCATTTGTCTTCTCATGCTGATGCAAGTATTCAGATTGGAAAGTGGATTTTTTTTCTTGATTCTTAAGAGGTATCCAAATTCAGCATGCTTTATGTAACTCAATCGTTTGCCTCTCTTAGTCTTTTCATGCTTTGTCAGCTTCCACTTTCTCTTTTGATTCAACAAAGGGAATCCCAACCCTGCTTCACTTCTCAAATACTTAGACAACGCATTTTGTTGTCTACCTGCAAGTTTTTTCATGTTTTGGTAGTCATACAACTCCAAAGTTATTGTTTCTTCAAGTCGTTCTCTCTTGTAATCAGCAAAGTCATCCTTGAAGATAATCTCTCGTAATTCTCTGCTTTTTATTATTACCTTCAAAGTATACGAGACAGAGTCGTAGAAGAGTTTTATTGGCAGGTCCACATTAGTTGGTGGCCTTCTTTGTGGTGCATCTCTTCTTGGCTCATTTCTGGTTGCGGTGCTTGGTCTTCTTGAAACTGAGGGCCTTGAGGGAATAGACTTCATAGGTTTAGAGGCCCCCACTATTCCAAATTTCTTTTTATACACTTCAATCACCATTTCAGCTGGCATATTCAACACATCAACAAGGTTTTCGCCTCCATCTCTGAATAGTCTTCCAATCATGTTTATTATATTTTCATCCCCTAGCTGACCGGCTGGTACAAACCTCACTCCACCAGGTCCAGCTATAAAGCTTATGGGTTTCTTTCCTTAGTCAACAGTTTCTCCCATTCAGCCTTTTTCTCATAAAATAATTATTTCAGTTGAGTGTCAGGTCGTTTCGGATCGGATCTTAATCAATCATGTCATAACTCACACAAAATTAATCGTGTTGACAAGCGAGTTAATGACGGGTTACTATGTTTAGAAAGATGACCGTTTGTTAAAGGCGGAATCAATAACAAACATACGGTTGCAGTGAATATTCAAAATACGAAGACACACGAAGGATTCACTCAAAAGATTTCCATTTATATAACGTTAATCATACCAAAGGATAATCGATTAGGGTTTAGGAGGAATCCTAGGACAGCCATCACACACAAAATATTCTCTTAATTAATGTGTCGGTCTTATCCTCTCTGTCTCTCGTGTCCTTTGCGGCGTGCCCTAATTATTCTATTTATAGGCCTGCCAACCTAGGACAGCTGTCATTCCTTCTAGAAACCCTATCCGATAGTACATATTCAATTTACATATTCAAAAATTATACTAAATGTAAAACAAGTCTTTCGGGTAGGCTTTTCATTAAATTTCAGTCTCCGAGTACGCAGTGTACTCGGCCTTCCTTCAGACTTGGTAAACATAGAAGTGTACTCGGAATCAGTTTCCGGTTAGACTTTACATAAAGAATATTTTACCAAGTAAAATATTCACCGAGTAGACTTCAATCTTCTTGGACTTATCAAACTTTGCTCGACAAATCTTTACGAGCAACCTTGTTCTTCTATGATCCTGTTCGGCTCATTGTCAGTTGAATAACTTATTGATAAGGCGTACTCGGGAGTACATACCTTGCTTGAGCAGAACCTTACTCGATATAACTTAGAGATATTCCATCAACTCATCAAGTATACTTGGACCACAATTATTAAAGAATACCTTGCCCGGTCTTCCAAATACTTGGTTTCTTGGACTTGGTTGACCAAACCTTACTCGGAAGAGTAAAATACTAGGTCTTGAAGAACAATCCTGCTTGACAAAGTGAACCTTGCTCGGATATGCCAAATAGATGAACCTTACTCGGAAATCACCAAAAAGCATACCTTGCTCGGATATCCACTTAAGAAGACTATTTGAAGAAAACCTTGCCCGGGAGGCAAAATCTCGTACTCGGCTAAGCAAAAGCTTACTCGAAGGTCTAAGGTGTACCCGGGTTCAATACTTAGCAGTTTCTGAGAAGGTTGAGAAGATTCCAATCTTCAATATTTTTCATTTAGGTCAAATCTCTTCATTTGGGTCAAACTCTTGACCCAACAATCTCCCCCTAGATTGGAACACTTCAGCTGACCCAAAACACTCTATGGTTACTTACACTTAGCAAAATACACATCAAATTAAAGTCAAATTTCATAATCAAATTACATAAGCAAAAATTACATAAGCAAATCCTAAACATTCTTCAATTTAGCCAAAGATGCTTGTTTAGGCATGGAAAGTCCAACTTTTCTTGCTATATTAAGTATCTTAGCAATTCTGATTGCTTCGCACTTGTAGGCCTTTGCCTTTCCTTACAATCAGCGAGATACAGTGCTGCAATCACAGTCAGTTGCCATAGAGTGAATTTTCTGAAGTCATTTTTAGAGAAGATCTTCACAATCTCTCCATTTTCCAACATAACATTCAGATGTTCAGTCCTGGAATCATAGAATATTCCACTTGGCATAACATTGTGGTTGACTGACGGGTTTTTGGATTTTTCAGCAACATTTTCAGTGGGTTTATCCATCTTCATGTGCATCTGCTTTGGTTTTTCCTGAGTAGATACAGACATCTTCCTTTTCTTTGTATTGTTCTGTTTTAAGGATGTTGTCTGTTTGCAGAATTTTTCTACATTGAATTTCCCCTTCACTGTCATCCTTGATAGATCATCCATCTTTTTGGACATTCCTTTGTTCTTACCAACCAGAGGCTTAGCGGCTCCCTTCTTCAAGTTCAGCTGTTGTCCTTTCATTTTCTTGAAGTTGCTCCAAATCTCTTTTCTTGTCATTACTTTTACATATTCAAAAGGAATTCCATTCTTAATCAAAAATTTTGGTTTACCACCATATTTGCTTAAGAATTTTTGAATTTCCACTTCTTGTTCCAAATCATCTGTCAATTTCAAGCCTTTTAGTTTCTTGTCTTGAACAGTCTTTTCTTCACTCAGTGTTTTTGAAATTTTATCAATAACAGTATCTAGTTTCTCTTTCACTTCTATCTCTGGTTCTTCTTGTTTAATCAACTTGAGTAAAGATACTAGTACACCATTTGGAATTTCTTTATCATTTAAGCAGTTGTCAATTACTTCTTGTGGGACTTCTCTCTGTTTATTCATCACTTCATCTCTTAGCCTTTTCTCATCTTCAAACATTTTCAACAAATTTTCTTGTTCTTCAAAGTCTTTGTCAGACAACATTTGATTCAGAAATTCTCTGTCATGAATTTCTGTCATTCTTTGTACATAGATTCTTTTTGCTTCTGATTCAGATTCATTCATTTCTGAGTCCATTGTATTTTCTTTCTGAGAATTTAAAGTCTGAATTTTATCATCATCTTGAACAATTTCCTTCCCTTTCAATTTCTTTCTTTCCTCAAGATCTTTCTTTTCATCTTCTGGAACACTGTCAGCTTCATCGTCTGAGCTGTTCTTTTCATAAATTGAGAGAAGCTTCAGCGAATTCTCCCCCTGATTCAGTGATTTCTCCCCCTGTTTTGGGGCAGCTGAGATCTTCTCAACCTCAGACATTAGGGTTTGAACACGTTGCAATGCTTTCTTCAGTTCTTCAGAAAGATGATGTTTGTAGGAATTGTAATTACTTGGAGTTGGATCCATTGCTGATTTTCTGTTATATCAATAAACACACAATTATCAGTTGGATCAAAGTGATTATATATATTAAAAAAAATATAAATGATATTTCAATTCAAACCGTTGTCTTGAATTATATAGAAATCTGCACAAAAACACAAATGTGAGTTACTCTTGAAATGTGAAGTTTCAATTTTGAATAGCATATGCAGGTCTTCTTTTAATGAGAGTTAAGACAGATGTAAGGTACATATCTGTAGCTTTATCAGAAAAGAGTTATGAATAAAGATCTGCATATTTTGCTTTTCTTCAGCATTTCAGATAAAGTGAGAATCTTTAAAAGTGTTTTGTCTTTTATCACCAAACTTTCTTATCTATTTCAAGAATGGTTTCGTTATCTATTTAAAAATGTGTCCAAAAATGGTAAAGTATGCAAAGATAAAGTTACTCAAGAATTTCTCAATTTCAAATTAAAACTTATCTATCACAAACCCTAAAAGAATCATAATCACTAACATATTCAAACAACGTATTCATTCAAGTATGAGTCTAAACAATTTCATCATACTAACTCACATATTCAATCAATGCATTCATTCAAGTATACTTGTATGAAGATTGTGCTCGAGCACTCTTTCAAATGTAAAGTGTGCTCGGACAACAATCTTATGCAAAGTATACCCGAATAACTTTCATATAATACAAAGTGTGCTAGAAACCAAATTCTAGCAGACAGTGTACTCGGAATGTTAGGTTTTGAAAATTACCAAGTATATTGAAGGAACACAAGTGTACCCAAAATATAAAGTGTGCTCGGAAAACAAAGTTTGCCCGAAAACACTTGTAATTTCAAAGAAATCATAAACACATATATCACAGAGCATGCTCGGAATGAAATTAAACACATAAACATTTAAGTGTGCTATAGTCTAAAATTTCATAGAGCTTGCTCGAAAATCCTGAGTTAGCACTAAGCTTGCTAGGATAAACACATTCAATCATCAGGTATGCCCTTGTTCGAGGGAACTTATCATATCAAACCATACCCGAAAAATGAAAAACTTAAACAGTAACATCTAAGCGTGCCCGGAACGATTAACAAACCTTTCCTAACAACATATTCACACAAAGCTTACTTGGTGTACTCACTTAAGTTCACAAAGTTTGCTTGAAAACACAATCAGCATATTACATGCATAGCTTATTCGAAGCTAACATAAAACATGCATAGCTTACTCGAAACAAGAATTTCTTGTTAACAGTTAGCTATTTCAACACATAATCATCTCAAGACTTCAAGCTTGCTCGGAAAGTGAGTGCAATAGTGTAAACACTTCAAAGCATGCCCGAAAATCATAATGTTAGTAAAAAATGACTAAGCTTACTCGGAAAGGTTGAAAGTTGTCAAACCTTACCCGAAACAACATATTCACACATAATCAACTGTTCTGTACTCGGAAAGGTTATAATTCAATAACTGTAACGATTCCGGCAAATTCAGGTGTACCCTAGCCGGAATATACTATTTACGTGTTATACAATACTGAATATATGAATTATAATGTGTTTATACGAGTATATAAGATTCACAGTACGAATTATACTCAAATGTACAACTAGTCGTATCGGAATTACGATTAATCGATGAACGGTTATTGAAACCCGAACGAATCGGGAATTACATTATAGACGAAATATATAATGTTTAGTGATGTTTACGAAGTATTAAAGCTTCGGGATAAGTGAATTATAGCACAGAAAAAGGATTTCGATTTATTCGTACGTCGGTACGATAAACGAAACCTTTAACATCAAACCAAGCAAGAGACGATCGATCAAGCCGAAAAAGATGCACAATTACCGACAATACGATGTGTTAAGTCAATAAACGTCGTGGTTTAAGTTTTTAAAGTTTTAAATCAGTTTTATATAAATTTCATTTTTAAGCCGAAAAACGACCGTTTTGGCTTCGTTTTGAGCGGAATTAAACGTTTAACCGAAAAACGAACTGAACCAGATTATCCACAACATTATCCGGATTACGCAATCCGAATGTGTGACCATGGTTGGAGATGTGGGCCCCCCCACCCACTTAACATGGACCGATCGGTCCATGCTAGTCACACACACACATCCATTTTTCTTTTTTCCACAAATTTTCTCCCAAAATCCTCTCAACCTCTTCATCATCCATCCAAAACCCAAGCTTTTTAGGCAAGAACACAAGGTAAAAACCGGGTTATGATCGTGTTTATCTTCTTTTCTTGGTTTATTTACAAGGAAATGAGGTTTCAAATGAAAAATGGGTGAAAACCCGAGATGAAACCGATTCTTGGAGGATCAAGTTATGTATACAAGTTATACAAAGGATCTTGGTCCAAGAAAGTTGTTAAAAGAGTCAAAAACGAATTTTTACGGTCAAAATCTTTGTTTTGATGTTTTAATCGAAACCATGAAAGAAATGGCTTGATTGTGGGTATAACTTTCTTGGTGTGGTGTTGTTGTGCTTGTAAGTGTTGTATCTATTGGCTAGCAAAGGCTAGAAACCAAGATCTTTGCGATCTAACGCTAGAAAACACAAGATAGTTCGGTTTTCGTGTGATTTAGTTATTTTGGACAGATTGTGATAGACCTAAAGTTGGGTCACGAAATTTCACAGAGATGATCTACACATGAAAATATGAGATCTGTGAATTTTTGGTAATTTTTGGATAAAGGATGAATATTTGGTGAATTTAATGCTCGGTTTTGGCCAAAAATGGTGAAAAATAGCTAAATATCATGAAAAATTCTGGAAATTTAAGATAAGTTTTTTATAACATATAAAAGTCACACACAAAATTTCAGGTTCATTGGAGAAGTCTATGTAGGCTTTTCGGTAAAACGAGTTTTTGGGATTTCTAGTTCGGTTTTGGTAAAAATGGCATGAAAAATAAGTTTTTGGTTCTGGAAAAATTACAGGGAACTATGTGGGTGGCAGGGGCTATCCCAGAAAAATTTGGGATTTTTCGAAGGTCGTTTGGTATTTTCGACATATTTGGTGTTTAAATGACGTTTAAAAATGGTTAAATAAATCTTAGATATAAAAATTAATTCTGGAAAAATTTTATCAAATTCCTTACTGTCAAAATATGGTTTGTACAAAATTTCAAGGTCCAAGACTAAACGGATATTTATTTGTGCTAATTGGAACATAAAAACAAACTTTTAAAGCTTAAAACGAGTAAACCGGCGAAGTTCGCCTAAGCGAGCTGACCGGTGCATAAAAACCTTTAAAATGGACTATTCTCATGAAACTAAGTTAATCAAGTAAAAATAAATCATCCGAAAATAATTCGGATGATTTGGGTAATTTTACCCGATTTAACCGTTTCCGGTGTATTAAAGGCGGAAACGGGCCCCGCGGCCAAACGGGGTGTCTAACCGAGCTCTAATTTCACAACTTTAATGAAGATATCAATAATAACTATTTCCGGGTCGTGTGTGGTCAAACTCATTTTTTGAAAACATAAAGACGAATAACCGTGCTAGGCACGCAAAACGAGAAAACAAACTATCGGTAGTTTTGACTAAAGAACTCTAAGTGATATCACAATCTAAGTCCTGAGTAGTGTATCGGGGTTAACATGATCCCCGGATCGTGTACGGTACTGGGTTAACAGTGTCCCCGGACGTACCGGTTAACACGAATTTAAGTTATATTGATAGAAATTGTGTAGTAACGATTTGGGGATCGTATTATAGATCTGTACCAGTAGCTGTGCACCGTAGTATATCTTGCTCACAGGAAGGTGAGTTTTCACGAGCCCCTTTTTACTGAGCTGTTTTAAATATTTTCCCGGGGCGGAAAGCATGTTTCTATCAAAGTGTTTAAGAACATGCAAATCGCATGGAAACGAATGTATTTATATGATGTTTATTGTACGAAAATCATACGGTAATGTATTAAGATGGTAATTAACTAAGTTGCTAATATTGTAAGGCCCGAAACAGTGTTCTCGGGTAACCGAGTTCCCAGAGGTTATTAAATGTGTATCTGGGGTAACAGAGTTCCCAGAGGTTATTAAATGTGTTTCTGGGGTAACAGAGTTCCCAGGGGTTATTGGAATTATTCTGGGGTAACAGAGTTCCCGGAGGTTAATCGATATGTTTTGGGGTTAATAGAGTTTTCACTTGTGAACTCAGTATAATTACATCACTTACTTATGATTTTTATAATGATTTGTCATGGTTTATTTAAATTAGTGAAACTCACCAACTATTCGTAGTTGACCCGTTTTCTTTACATGCTTTCTAGGTACACTCAAATCGGAATGAGTGATATGTGTTCGATGCTGTGTGCTATTTGTGGAAGTCTAGTGATCTATATTTTGCATTAAATATGATAATGTATTATCGGTAACACTTATGTGATAACGCTTAGATGGTTATGAAACTCAGAACAATGTAATACGTTTAAATTAATGTAGTGGTGTTTTCTTTATAAACAATGCTGTTGATATCAGATGTGTCTGTTGCATCCCGTGTACGTTTCCGCTGCGGTTACGGGGTGTTACAATAACCTTACCCGAAAATACATATTCAAACAGTTTGTGCTCGAGAAGGTTAGAAATCATCAAACCTTACTCGAACTTACATATTCAACCATAATCAACTGTTCTGTACTCAGAAAGGTTATAATTCAATAACCTTACCCGAAAATACATATTCAAACAGTTTGTGCTCGAGAGGGTTAGAAATCATCAAACCTTACTCGAACTTACATATTCAGCCTATTTTAGGCAAAATGCAACACTTTTTGACTTAAACCACTTTTCAAAGACATTTCTAAGTTATGTATCCTTTCTGAACATAGTTTAAGAGCAAATGGTGCATTTAGAGATCAAATTTCAGTTATACTTCATTTCAAAACAATTTCTTTTATAAACTGAAAAGATCTCAGGAATGGGATCATATTGACTAAGTAGCTATCTCATTACTTCACTCTCAGCATTATTATGACAACTTAGATAGGTTAACAGCAGGTATAAACTTAGCATGATTTTCATCTCTTTGGTGATATGATTAAGGTTCAATTTGAGTACAATGCAATAATGGTCAACACTGTGCTATGATGCCTCATATCTCTTCTCAAAGCTTATTTGGCTTTCCTCAGATCACCCCAATTTGACTCCAACCTCCTGTATTTGGTCAAAAATATTTTCTTATGACAGAACTTATTATATAGAGGTTGAACGTTGGACTTACAGTTAGCAACATGCCTTTCATTCAAGATGAGACAGATTTTGTCAACATCTTTGTAGTTCTTGTTGTAACCCTCTTGTTTGATAAAATATTTAAAACATTCATCAACTTTTGGTTGATTTATTCATTCTTCCCCTTGTTTTTGATATTTTCTCAAATTTTCTAAAAGCATGTTCTTTGTCATATTTAAAATGTTTCATTTTGGTTGACCAAATAACAACAGGCTCGTGTATGACTAGGTAATCACTTTTCTGCCATATCATTCAGAGAGATTTAACTTGAGACATGCAAAGCAACTATGCATATCCACATAAAGATTAGCATATTCATTATGTTTATATCACCTTAGATTTTACATCATCATGGGAAAGTAACCATACATGTTAATGACTATACTAAGGCCTTTTTTAGCCTAATAATTCCATATGATTAGCTAAGTAGTCAATGTACTATCATTTCCCAATAAACACAGTTTAATATTCAATCACCTCAATATCTCTTCATTGTCAGGTTAATGGCTATCCTGTTTGACCAAATGTGGTCAACAGGACCAAACATACATGTGAATATATGTCCTTTCAAAGTCAGAGCTAATGACATAGTTTTAAGTGAAGGAATAAGAAACAAGTCATAATTGCCCTAAATGCATTCAGTTTTCAGGTCAATGGCTATCCTTTGAATCTAAGATATTCAAGGACCAAACATACAAAAGTGCATGTCCTTCCAACGGGGCAAATGACATAATTTTCAGTAAAAACAATTGTTTGAGATCTTTCCCTTTATTAAATTCTTCTTTTAAGCTTCTTAAAAGCTTGAGCTGAATAATCTTATCATATCTCTTCACCATTAATCAACTTGCTCATGTTTTGACCAAAATATAGTATTTATGCGAAATTCATTATAAATTTCATTGAATCATTTAATTTTGACATAAAACACATTTTGACATAAACAGTTGCATCACATACTCAAATCTTAATCATTATTACATCATCAAGAAAAACAGACTGTAATTTCATTCAATGTCTATTCTACCTTAACAACTTCAGAAGATCAGATTAAGAACATATTCAAGTAACCATAAACATGTGATTACTCATGACATTATATAAGCAATTAATCTCACCTAAACATATCAAATTACTTATCATAACATCAGATCAGTTAACAAGATAGTCAAGGATTATCATCAAATTCAACCAAATTGCACAAATAGTTACTCAAGAACCTATCAGTTAACATCAAAACAGTGACATAATCAAACCATATTAAACAACATATTCAGCAGCATATTCAGCAACATATTCAACTTGTGTAACCTCTTCTAAAATATTCAAGTAGCACATAGAGGTACACAACTAAGCACACATCCTTAATCAGATTTCATCAGAGTTGATCATCCCCAGGGCTTTCAAAAGAAAGTTGAACCTGGTTCTATCAAGTGGTTTAGTGAATAGCCAGATTATCACTTGTATCAACTCTTTGCATTTCAATCAAACCTTTTTCACTACAATCTTTGATGAAGTGATGTCTGATTTCAATATGCTTAGTCTTAGAATGTTGCACAAGATTCGTAACAGTAAAATATGCAGCAGTATTATCAATCAGAATAGGGGTGTTTAGAAAGTTCAAACCATAGTCCAGCATCTGATTCTGAATCCAGAGAACTTGTGCACAGCATGCAGATGCAACAACATATTCAGCTTCTGCAGTGGAGATTGACACTGTGGTCTGTTTCTTACATTGCCATGACACTAGCCTTTCACCTAAAAACTGGCATCCCCCTGTTGTTGACTTTCTACTCATATTGCATCCATCATAATCACTGTCTGTATATACAATCAGATCAAAGGATTGGTTCTTTGGATACCAAATCCCTAAGTCTGGTCTTCCCTTCAAATATCTGAATATTCTTTTCACAGCATTCGTGTGGGAGACTTTTGGATTTGACTGGAACCTTGCACATACACACACAGCAAACATGATATATGGTCTTGTTGCAGTCAGATACATCAGAGATCCAATCTTTGCTCTGTATTCATGTTCATCAACTGACTCCCCCTTTTCATCAGCTATCATCTTTTCTTTGGTGTCCATTGGAGTTGAGGCAGCCTTGTAATCATGACAGTTGAACTTATTCAGAATGTCCTGCACATACTTAGCTTGGTGAATGAAGATTCCTTCATCCTTTTGTTGAACTTGTAGTCCCAGAAAGAAATTCATTTCACCCATGGAACTCATGCTGTACTTGGACTTCATCACCTCTTCAAACTCCAAACACATATTTTCATTTGTAGATCCAAAGATGATATCATCAACATAGACTTGTACAAGCAACAAATCTGACCCTTGTCTTTTGTAGAAGAGTGTCTTGTCAATGGCTCCCCTTGTGAAGCCATTTTCAAGTAAATGAGTTGATAACTCATCATACCATGCTCTAGGAGCCTGATGTAAACCATAAAGGGCTTTGTTTAGCTTATACACTCTGTTTGGATACATGGGATCCTCAAAATCTGGTGGTTGAGTCACATACACTTCTTCATCAGTCTTCCATTAAGGAATGCAGATTTGACATCAAGCTGGAATACTTTAATGTTCTTTGAGGCAGCATATGCAAGAAAAATCCTTATGGCTTCCAGTCTTGCAACTGGTGCAAACACTTCCTCAAAGTCTATCCCTTCCTTTTGAAGACATCCCAGTGCTACAAGTCTAGCTTTGTTCTTAATCACCAAACCCCTTTCATCCCTTTTGTTTCTGAACACCCATTTGGTTCCTATTGCATATCTGTCATGTGGCTTGTCTACAAGATCCCATACATGTAAATCTCTAAACTGGGCCAATTCCTCTTGCATTGCCTCTACCCAACTATTGTCTTTTAAAGCTTGAGCAATATTCTTTGGTTCTAATTGGGATAGAAAGCAAGAGTACAGACAAATGTTAGCTATCTCAGAATGACTCCTTGTTACTCTTTCATGCAGGTCACCAATGATATTTCCAGCAGGATGATTCTTTTCAACAGTAGGAGTTTGTATTATCATATTTGTAGACAAATTTGTGTCAAGATTTGTTTCATTGATTTCAGGTTCTTCAATGATCAAATCAGCTTCTGCATCATGAAACTCTGGTGCTTCATCATTGGGTTGTCTTGAAGTGGATGCACCATTGTTTCCCAGATTCAAACTTTGAAACAAGTCTTGAAATCTTGCAGTTGTTGCAGCTTCATCTTCGTTTGATTTGTTGCCTGTGTCACTCCCATTATGAACATGATCATTTTGTACATCAGTACTATCTTGACTTGTCATTTCCTGATCTTGTTCAATGTCATTGTTTGAGGAGCTATTCACAAAAGTGTATTCCTTTTCTTTCCTGGCAACCTTTTTCCACAATTCTTCTAAGTCCAGTTCTTTCTTCTTATTTTCTTCAAGTACACTGGTCTTGTAGAATGTTTCATCAAAGTCTTCAGAATAAATCTTGAATGACTTTATTAACTTTTCATGATCAAATAGCGATGTTGCACCACTGACTGTATTGAATTGATTCTCATTAAAAATAATGTCAGATGACTCTATCACACTCATGTGATCTTTCACATAAACTCTGTAAGCCTTTGAGTGAGTAGAATATCCAACAAAGAAACAGTCTAGTGACTTAGTTTGAAACTTGTTCAAATAGTCTCTAGTGTTCAATAAGAAACATTTGCAGCCAAAGGGCTTGAAGAACTTGATGTAAGGCTTTCTATTGTTGAAAATCTCATATAGAGTTTTATCATGCCTTTTGTTCACAAGCACTCTGTTCTGAACATAACAAGCAGTGTTGATTGCTTCAGCCCAGAATGTGACAGGTAAGTTAGCATCAGCCAACATGGTTCTTGCAGCTTCTATTAGTGTTCTGTTTCTCCTTTCTGCAACACCATTTTGTTCAGGAGTTCTTGGAGCTGAAAATTGTTGCAGTACTCCTTTCATAGCACAAAATTCTTCCATAACTCCATTCTTGAACTCAATACAATTGTCACTTCTCAGCATCTTCACTTTCTTATTCAGCTTGTTTTCAATCATTGCGACACAACCTTTAATCAACTCAGAAGTCTCATCTTTGGTACTTAGGAAATAAACCCAAGTATATCTTGAATAGTCTTCAATGATCACCAAACAGTATCTTTTTTTTCCAATAGTTGGTACACTCACAGGACCAAAAAGATCCTTGTGAAGTAACTCAAATGGTTGATCAATTGAGTTGATGAGCTTTGTCTTATGAGCAGACTTGTGTTGTTTTCCCTTCTGACATGAGTCACAATGATCATCTGACTTAAATTCTCTTGTAGGTAAACCAATCACATGTTCACCCTTGACCAGTCTATTCATATTCTTTAAGTTCACATGACACAACTTCCTATGCCACAATTTAGATTCATTTTTAGTGGCTTTGGAAACAAAACATGCACCACCTCTTGAAATAGCATCTTTCATAATGAACTCATACAAGTTGCCATTTCTTGGTGCCATCATCATAATCATTTCAGGTGGGATCACAAACTCAGGTTTTAAGATGAAACAATGAGAATCATCAAAACTGACTTTGTAACCCTTATCACACATTTGAGATATACTCAACAAATTGAATTGTAGTCCCTCAACATGAAAGACATTGTCAAAAGACACCTTCCCATTTGTCAATATCCCTTTACCCACAATCTTTCCTCCATTTTCATCACTCCCAAAGGCAACTGGACCCTCATACTTCTCTACATAATTCATAAGTGACCTCTTGTCACAAGTCATGTGCCTAGAACAACCACTATCCATATACCATATATCATTCAATGGAGTGGCCTGTTCCTGCACAAATAGAAATTTGATTAGTTCAGTGATGAGATGCAAGCTTCTTCAACTTGCAACTTATCAGTGTCAATTTCAGTGGCAGCTTGGGAAGTGAGTGTAGTAGGTTCAGGATCTTCATGAGTGATCTCCAAGTTGTCTGAATGGTCAGTTTCATAACCACACTCTCTTGGTGTCTTGACAAGTGAAGCTGAATTGTCAAGCTCAACTGAGGCAGTTCTCTTTTCTTGTAAGACATAGTCCTTAGATTCTGAGAAGTCTCTTACATCAGTCACAGCTACAACTTTAGCTTCAGTTCTAGGTTTCCATGTGAAACCTTGTGGTTCATATCCATGTTTTAACAAGAACTTTTCATCACCAGTGAGTACAGCTTGTTTCTTTCTTTGATATACAGTTTTTCTTTTTGATTTCTCACTGCCTGATGATTCTTGTGACTCATCAGACTTGACTGAATGAGTATTTTTGGTAAATTTCAATGACTGGTTTTCCCTTATCACCTGCTTTTGCTTCTGAGGTGATTTACTTCTTCTCACATTTTCAGTCATATGCATCTTCTTCTTTGTCTCAGCCTTCACTTCAACTCTTGTCTCTATTCTATTCACATTTCCCTTTCCCAAATACAAGGCATACTTCTCTTTGTACAAAACAAAATCTTGACCAAACTTTTTTCCATTTGGGACATGAAATGGCTGAAACTTGAGTCTCTCATTACATGAATCAGTATGGTGTCCATATTCATCACACTTTCTACACCACACCTTTCTTTTGAACATCTCTTGTTCTTTTGGTCTCCTGAATCTTTCACTTGGTTTGGGCTCTCTTACACCAATTGTTTTTTTGTTTTTCAGATTGTCAAAATCAATTGAGGATGGAACAAACTCAGCCATTCTGATGTCACTTCTTTCCACATTCCCTTTAACAAAGACAACCTTTTTCAAGTCCAGTGGTTGATCATCTTCATTCTCTCTATATCTTGACTTCCTTCTTTCATATTCCTCAACAGTTTCTACCTCACCCACATCAAAGTCTTCAACACTTGAAAAGATAGGATAAATTGGAGCAATATATTCTATATCCATTTCTTCCTTATTTACCTTCTTTTTCTTGTTCTTTTCCAACTTCTCCAAAAACCTTTTGCTTGGAGGTCTGACAGCATTGTAACACACATTCTTCTTTTCACCAATGTCAAAAGAAACATGTTCTCTTTTCATTTGCTCATCCATTCTTTTCATTTTATGTGTAACTGGAGGATACTTTGGAAGTTGATCAACAGATTCAGGCTTTCTATATTTTCTTCCTTTATCAGCAGCTTGAATTTCCTCCTTAGTAATTTGATCACTCAAATCACTCAGATCATCTTGATCCAACTCATCTGAATCAAGGTCATCTTCAGAGACTTGAACTCCAATTGACTTTTCCTCTTTCATTTCTTTCTTCATAACAAATTCACCATCTTCACTCACCTCAACATTCTTGTACAAATCTGCAACATCTTCTTTGTCTTGAAACACATCTTTGAATTGTTGTAGATAAGCACTTCTCTTCTCTTTGTCAACTTTAGGCATAAAGTTGTTGTTGAATGGTGGTGGAACAGCCTTGTACTTTTCATCTTCTTTTACTTTATTCAGAATTCCACAAATGTTTCCAGTTGAAACTAAGTTCTTTAGGAATTCATTTTCAGTTTGCAGCTTTGTATTCAGCACCTTTTCATCAATCACCATCTTCCTCATGGTTACTCCAGTCCAAGCTTCCCTCATGCTGAGTAGTTACTACCACATTGCCTTGATTTCTTGGTTGATTTTGGTTTGCTGGAATGTTGTGAGTTGCAGGGATTTGAACAGCTTGATTCTGATTGTTGTTCATTTGAAATACTTGATTCTGATTCATGCCCTGCTGGTTGTTCATCTGAGGCTGATAGTGGTTATTAACATTGAGATTGAAGTTGTTATTTGGATGGAAGTTGTTGTTGTTGGGATTGAATCCTTGGTTATTGTTGAAGTTTTGCGGGTTGTTGTTTCTATGCATATTCTGCTGGTATTGTTGTTGGTTTCTAGGCTGTTAGAACTGATTGACTTGAAAGTTCCTTGGCAAATTGCACTCTCTTGCAAAGTGTCCAGGCTGTTGACAGTTGTAGTAGATAGCCTTGGACTTATCAAATCCTATTCTCTCATTTGGACCAGAAACTAGTGATCTACCAGTTCTGTTGTACAGTCTCTTGCTTCTTAATGCCAACATTGCAGCTTGCCATTTGAGATCCATGTCTTCAAGGTCTTCAGCATCTATTTGTTCCAAATCATCCTGCACTACACTTGTGTGAATCATGTTTTTGGCCACAAATTCATTGTAGGACTCAGTGAACATAGACATTAGGGCTTGTGCATCACTCCCTTGAACATGCCCTGCACCAGCACTTTGAGCATTTCCATTTCCCACAGAGACTGAATCATCATCAATTAATTGAACATTAAACCTCTGTTGACCACCTTGACTGCTTGAACCACCTCCAATGAATGACCTAGCAGTCTCATTGTTGTGATCACTTGGTTCTTCAATGATGGGAATTTGTTGTTGATTCTTTGTTGTAAGATTCCCCATTGGAGCAATTAAAGCATTTGACACATTGAAACTTGGTTTATCTTCCTTGATCATTTCATTCTCAATCATTTCAAGTTCAGCAGCTTGAAGAAAACATACTACATCATCCAATTTCAATTCATTGAAATTTTGCTTTTGAAAGATGAATTTGCAAGCAGTATACCATTCTTTTGGCATTGAGTTGAGCAACTTTGTATTTAAATCAAAGTCAGTCATTACATAGTCAGTTGTTCTCAACTCATTCACAATACTCAGAAAACGTTCTAGTATTGACTTCAACCTTTCACCATCTCTATACTTGAATCTTTCTAACTGTTGCTTCAGTCTTTGCTTCTTAATGTTCTTCAATTCAGTGTTCCCTTCATACATCTCAAGGATTGCATCATACATTGCCTTAGCACTTTGATGATGTGCAACCTTTGTGAGGATTTCCCAAGACAGACCAAGTTTGTGCATAGCCAAAGCCCTGTCATCAACCTTTCTCATTCTCTCTCTAACAGCAGCAATAGTATTTGCATTAGCACCTTCTTCAACAACAGCTTGTGGTCCATTCTTGATAGAATTCCACATATCCACATCATTATAACAAACAGCAGCATGAAAAGGCACTTTCCACTTGTTAAAGTTCTCCTGACCATACAATCTAGGTATCTTATTAGTAGACACCTCTTGTTCCTCATATCCAGACATTTTCTTAAAATAAAAATTAAGATCTTATCAAAAGTAGATTAAAAAAATCAGATCTGAGAATAAATTCTTAGATCTGAGGTGTCTGATATGAATAGAACAAGATTCAACAATAAAAATCAAAGCTTTAAGTGAAATAAGGAAAAGAAAACACCTAAAACATGTAGATCTGGAAGAAAATGAAGAACAGAGCTTCTGACGTCACAAATCAATCGAACAGTGCTCTGCTTACGTCATTCTTCTTCAAAACTTAATCAGCAACAATCTTTCTAAAAATAGCAGCAACACAGCTCTGATACCACTTGTCAGGTCGTTTCGGATCGGATCTTAATCAATCATGTCATAACTCACACAAAATTAATCGTGTTGACAAGCGAGTTAATGATGGGTTACTATGTTTAGAAAGTTGACCGTTTGTTAAAGGCGGAATCAATAACAAACATACGGTTGCAGTGAATATTCAAAATACGAAGACACACGAAGGATTCACTCAAAAGATTTCCATTTATATAACGTTAATCATACAAAAGGATAATCGATTAGGGTTTAGGAGGAATCCTACGACAGCCATCACACACAAAATATTCTCTTAATTAATGTGTCAGTCTTATCCTCTCTGTCTCTCGTGTCCTTTGCGGCGTGCCCTAATTATTCTATTTATAGGCCTGCCAACCTAGGACAGCTGTCATTCCTTCTAGAAACCCTATCCGATAGTACATATTCAATTTACATATTCAAAAATTATTCTAAGTGTAAAACAAGTCTTCCGGGTAGGCTTTTCATTAAACTTAATCTCCGAGTACGCAGTGTACTCGGCCTTCCTTCAGACTTGGTAAACATAGAAGTGTACTCGGAATCAGTTTCCGGGTAGACTTTACTTAAAGAATATTTTACCAAGTAAAATATTCACCGAGTAGACTTCAATCTTCTTGGACTTATCAAACATTGCTCGACAAATCCTTACGAGCAACCTTGTTCTTCTATGATCCTGTTCGGCGCATTGTCAATTGAATAACTTATTGATAAGGCGTACTCGGGAGTACATACCTTGCTTGAGCAGAACCTTACTCGATATAACTTAGAGATATTCCATCAACTCATCAAGTATACTTGGACCACAATTATTAAAGAATACCTTGCCCGGTCTTCCAAATACTTGGTTTCTTGGACTTGGTTGACCAAACCTTACTCGGAAGAGTAAAATACTTGGTCTTGAAGAACAATCCTGCTTGACAAAGTGAACCTTGCTCGGATATGCCAAATAGATGAATCTTACTCGAAAATCACCAAAAGCATACCTTGCTCGGATATCCACTTAAGAAGACTATTTGAAGAAAACCTTGCACGGGAGGCAAAATATCGTACTCGGCTAAGCAAAAGCTTACTCGAAGGTCCAAGGTGTACCCGGGTTCAATACTTAGCAGTTTCTGAGAAGGTTGAGAAGATTCCAATCTTCAATATTCTTCATTTAGGTCAAATCTCCTCATTTGGGTCAAACTCTTGACCCAACATTGAGGTTTTCCCAGCATATAAAAAAAAATTATTTCATTCCCTTGTTTTTCATTATTCCTTTCAGCATCTTGATCATCTCCTCATTTTCCCATGGATCTCTGTGTTCAACAGGTTCTGGTTTGACTTCCAGAGGAATAAGAGTGTTTGATGCTTCAGCTCTTTCCAAATTATCCTTTTCAGTTTCAGACATATATAGAGACAATTTGTCTGATCTGCTCATCCCTTCTAGCTCACTAAGTCTCCCTCTAGCCTCCATCACCCTCTCTAACAAAACTAATTGTTCATTTTCCCATTTTCTTTTCTTTTCCTCATTCCTTTTCTCAACTAATGTAACAATTCTTGGTCTTCTGGTAGGCATCTCAATTTCAGTACTCATAGAGAATTTCTTGAAATATTGCTCAACTTTGCCTTTTGACAGACTATCAACCATCTATGGATCCATCCCTTTCTCAATCAAATACTTACACTTTCCACCAAATCTTTTTGACAATTCATTTATCCTTTCAATTTGTTTGACTTCTCTTGCTAATCTCTCCTTCTCCTCACTTTCTATTATTTCTCTGTTTAAATTATAATGTCTTTCCAAATAATTGAATCTCATCTTACTCAAATCTTTTTCATTCAGACCTTGCTTTCTAAAATAATCTTTATACTTCATTGTGTCTTTATTTTTCTTTTCAACCCTCTTCCTGATTTCATCGTCTTCCTTATCAATCAATTTATGCAACTCCTCATCAGATAGAGGAGCCAATCTTTCAAATCCATATCCAAATCTTATCAACTTTATTACCAAAGGGATTACTCCTTCTTGCTTCATACAGACTTTGTTGTATATTTGCCCTCTATTCATCAGTCATTTCAACTTGAGGGTACATAATATCAACCTTGTTATCTTGATCATCATCATTGTTATTATCAATTTTGTCATCATCATCATCATCATCTTAAGCACTTTCATCAACTTCAGTGTCATCTTCTTTCTATGTTGAGTCATCAAGTGCATCTATTGTGGGTTCATTAAGGTCTTGTTCATCATTCTTTTTAGCTCTTTTCTTATCAATTTCATCATCACTGTAATCCCTTCCATCATATCTGCACCTTTTCCTTGTGTTCTTCTTTCTATACTTACTGTCAGTTTCATCTTCAGTTGGATTTTTCTATATTTCATCCTCAATCTGTTTCATCCATTTCTTTGAGGCGACTTTTGACAAAGATTCTCCAGCTTCATTTACTACCATTTGTGTGTCAATTTTATTAGAGGTCTTTTCGGTAGTGGTTGGAGCTTCTGGCTAAGCCAACTTGCTTATTATCAGTGCTAAGGTGTTGTCAACTTCCTCAGCTTGTTTCATTTTGATTAGCACCTCAATCACTTCCTGCTCCACATTTTCTTCTTCATCAAGAGTTTTGGCAATATTTACTTGTTCAATTAAAGTTTCTTGTTCAGCCAACTCTTCTGTAGTTAAGGTTTGAGAAATAAATTCCCTCTCCCTTGTTTCATTTATCACATTTTCAAACCTTTTGGCATCTTTAACATTTTCATCCTCATCAGCTACCTCTTGTGTAACAACATGCTCTTCTTCATCATCAGCTATGGCTTTCCCCTTCTCCATTCTTCTTTTCTTTTATTCTTCAGTTTCAAAGGGAAAATTGTCAATATCATCCAATAAATCTTTCATCTCCTTATCATGCTCAACCTTCTTGGAACTTTCTTCAATATTTTCTTGTTCAGTCAAACTCAGTTCCTCAGTTGCATCACCCTCATCCATTATGTCAGTCAGCATATCTGTGGAAATGATATCAGTAACAAAAACATCAGTTGCTATTGCTTCTGTTGTTACCACATTATCAGTGGTTTGCTTCTCCATATCAGCATCAATCTCCTTTTCCTTCCTCAAAAAATCATCATCAAAGTCTCCATATACGTTATTTAAAACCTCATCATTCAAATCATAATTATGTTCATCATCACCAGATTTATCACCCTCATAGTCCTCATCCATGACTATTCTCTCATCACTGTCTTCATTATCACCGTCACCTAGGATATTCTTTAGTCCATCAGCCTAAACCTCCACTTCTACATCCACCATCTCCTCATCAACAACCTCATCTACACTAGCAATAGTGGCCAGAGATATACTATCCCCCTGTTTTAGGGCAGCTGAGGTCTTCTCAACTTCTGCCTCAAGGGTTTGGATATTCAAAAGAGCTTGGGCCAGTTGTTCTTTCAACTCAACATTTTCCTTCTTCAACTCATTATTTTTCCCCTTAATTCTAAATTTTCACAAATCAAATCAAGATTTCTCCTGAACACATAAGTACCATGGGGAGGGGTGTCAGTTGGTTAATCAGAGAAAGGATCAAGTATAGGATTAGTGGGTGGATTTATGGTTTGGGATTGTGAATGGATTGGGTTAGTGGGAGAGCTTGGGCTTTCAAACATGTTTTCACTTGTTGAGGATAGAGGATTGGTGTTTTGTATAAGTAGTGTTATGGAATGAGTTATTGTGAATGTAGGTTGGTTTGGTTATTCTAAGGTTTGAGAATGTGTTGGGGATGTAATTGTTGTAAATGGGAAGGTTTGTAAGTGTGTGGGAAGTATTTCTGGGATATAGGGTTCATGTATTGTATGGCTTCGGTCTTGGGTAATGGTTTGGGTTTGGGTTAAGAGTTGGTTTTGGGTTTGGTCTATGGCTTCAGGTGGGTTTTGGATATGGGTAGGTGGTGTTTGGATGGGTTGGAATTGTGTTGTTTGGTCATGTGGTGGTGGTGAAAAAGATGGCGTGGCCGGTGGGATAGGGATACGTGTTGGTGGTGGTGTGGGTAAAGGTTGATCCTCCCATAAACTTGTGCAAAATTTTCAACATACTCTCCAACTCCCCTATCATCTCCATCTCTTCCATCATCATTGTTAGTGTTGGAATATCGTATGCCCGAGACACATAATTAAGTTAATGTGGCTAGTTATGTTTGATCCAAGTCGGGTCATACCCAATAACGAGTTAGACACACACCAATTATGTATTTGTTAAGATAAGATCTTTAAGACAAATACAGAACACGACACATTCAGAAAAACGGGTTTCTGAATAATTACTTGAAAGTATTAAATAATTAATTGGTTAATTTATTTATTTAAATAATTGGAATGATTATTTAACTATGTATTCTTTTATAAAATGGTTTATAAAAGATGGGGTGTTTATATATTTTATAAAGTATAAAATATATAACATAAAAAAAAAAAAAAATAAATAAATAAATAAAATATGTTGGGGCCGATTTTGGGTGGGCCCCACACCCCACTCACTTGGTCAAAATTGTCAACATGCAAACATAGATGGAGTATGGACTTGTATAAACATCTAATCAAGAGTGTGCATGTAAATATAATGATCAATACTTACAACACTTTCAAGTAACCTTTTCAAAAAAAACACACCCTTTCTTTCTTTTCTCTCTAGCTCACGGCCAAAGAAGGGAAAGTTCGGGTCTCGGGTTTTTCGTGTTCAAGCTTCCTAGCATAGCTCGGTGCGTGTTGGAGGCTCGGGGTATATTCCGTTTGAGGGTTTTCCTTTGAAAGTCTTGCATTCATCATCATCTTCTTCAACCATCACTAAACTCTTAAAGGGTTAAGATTGTAAGTGTTTTATATGCTTTGATAGTTTAGTTATTCCCGTATCATTTGATCCTTGCTTCGGGTTTCTAGTAAATAGATTATTGGTAATCTTGAAATGAATAAACTAGGTTGTTCATATATTTTAGTTTGTATATATCACGCTTCCGCCTTAATTGTGACTAGTTAAATGGTTAACTAAGTTTATAAATTCTATAGAAACCCAACAAATGGCATCAAGAGCCGGGATACGGGATACTAAGCTTCGGGTTCTCGGTTTTTATTTTCCCCTTGAAAGATTTTATACAAAAATTAACATGCATGATATTTTTGTATTTAATCTTGCTATCGTTTTTGGCTAAGTTCAAAAAAAAAAAAATATAAAAACCGGGCTAATGGGCCGAAGCCCATTTCGGGTGAAATTTGGGCCGAAGCCCATTTTTGTTATTGGGCCGGGCCCATAAGTTTTATTTGGGCCGAGCCCATGTAAGTCATTTGGGCCGAGCCCATGTAATTTTGTTTGGGCCGAGCCCAAGCAGTTTTTTAATTGGGCCGAGGCCCATAATCTTGTTATTGGGTCGAGCCCAAATGGGTTGGGCTAGGCCCGATAAAGGCAAGGGGTTTTGGAACGGGTTCCTATGACATATCGGGTTATGTTTGTTAGTACTAGACCGAGCCGTAGACCAAATGGATGTTTTGTTTGTGATTGATGGTTGTGATTGTAATTTATTATTCAAAGTATCGGTTTGTAATAATTAATTAGGGGCTATTTTGTAATTATTTATTCATATGGGCATGTAATAAATAGGTAATTTGTAATATCTTTATTTTATAGAAAAAAATGTATTAGGACATTTAATTTTGTAAAATTAAAGAAGATTGCAAAGTTGGAAGTTTGGGCCTAATTGGGCCGGGTATGGTCATAATGGGTTTCACAAGCCCATTAAGGGATTCAAGCCCAAAAGGACCTAAGCCCACCAATTGAGCCCAAGTGGAAGCTTATGGAAGCTAAGGCCCAAGTTCAAGCCCAATGGATCACAACAAGGTTGAAGAAGATGCTCGAAGCATTTGGATGCGGGATCGAGTGGGAGCTACAACATCCATGTGTCATGTGTCCCTTAGGATTGGACCTAAGACACACACTTGTTTCGGCTAACAAGTGTGGTCTAACTTAGTGGCTCGTGTCTAGTATATATTGTGTGTATGCTTGTTGATTGATTGTTTGATTGTGTGGTTGTTAGATATTAGGATATCAACTCCGTCACATAGAATTAATTAACAAAGCATAAAACGGGTTCTAATAATTATCGGTAATTACGTGACACGTAGTTTAATAAAATGGAATTATTAACTAGCCGTCTCACGCCCATAATAAAAATGGTTTTATTATAAATTAGTTTTGAAAATGGTTTCAAAATCATGTTTCTAAATGCATGTTAGAACATGATTTAAAGTTTTATATCTAGAATTATTAAAACTAAAAATCCCTTTAAAATTAAGGATAATAAGTTAAACACCATCCTTTTGTATAACACTTAACATATTAGTAAGCTCTTAGTGGGAAAAAGGTCACCTAACCGCATAGAGTAAATTAACATGTTAAGGTAATATTGGCATATAAATGGGAAAAAGGTCACCTAACCATTTGTATGTTAATATTACAAGTTGATACAAGTAGGACGACTTAAATTAGAACCATGTGAAGAGGGTCACCCAAGCATGGGGTCTAATGGGTGTTGATGGGATAAACATGCCAACACGAAATATGATTTCGAACCGGTCCCATAAATTCTAGAAGTTGCAAAAGGGTTTGCAATTGTTATGAATAACTACCTTGATAAACCGACAAAGGGAAAAAGGTCACCTAACCGGAGTCGGGTTTATCGTTGGATTCTAGATTTTAATTATTAATTATATTTGGTATATATAAAAGGGTATTAATAATTAAAAGGTTAAAACACTAAAATGAACTTATTTAAAATTCTGCAGATGGCCACACACGTCGACGACAACATTATCCCTAACGTCCAAAACGTATCTCTCCGATCTATTCTCGCTAAAGACCGTCTTAACCACAATAACTTTTCGGATTGGTTCCGAAATTTAAGGATTGTTCTAAAACAAGAAAGATTATATCATGTTTTGGAAACACAAATCCCCGAAGAACCGGAAGAGGGAAGTGAGGTCGAATATATGAATTGGGTCAAACTCTCGGAAGATTCCATTCAAGTGTCATGCCTCATGTTGGCGACTATGATTCCCGAAATCCAAAAGGATTTCGAAAACCATAATGCGTACGACATGATTACTCAACTTAAGGAAATGTTCCTTAAGCAATCGAGGGTTGAAAGGTTCGAAACGGTTCGAGCCTTACATGCATGTAGAATGGATGATAGTCAACCAGTTTCATCTTATGTACTTAAGATGAAAAGTTATATTGATCGGCTCACTAAGCTCAATTGTCCCATCTCAAATGAGTTAGCAACGGATTTGATCCTTAACTCTTTGTCGAAAAGGTTCGACACTTTCGTGTTAAATTATAACATGAACGGGTGGGACAAAACCATTGGAGAACTTCACTCAATGCTTAAAACAGCCGAGGCGAGCATGGGCAAAAGGGTTTTACCCGTGTTTGCAATCAATGAAGGTAGATCCAAGAATCGATCTCAACCCAATCTTAAGGCTAAGGTAGCTAAAAGGAAGGGTCCCCCTATGCATCTTAAGGGTAAGGGCAAATCACCGGTTATGGCAAAGAAACAAAAGGTTGTGGAACCAAGGGGTCATAAGGATGATCCTTGTTTTGGTTGTGGGGAGACCGGACACTGGAAACGCAATTGCCCGGTCTACCTAAAAGAGCTAAAAGACAAGAGGAATGCGGCGCATACCTCGGGTAATGTCTTTATGATTAATGTTGAGCTAAATCTTATTTCTTCTAACACATGGGTATTGGATACCGGATGTGGAACTCATATTTGCAATTGGTTGCAGGGGTTCAAAAGGAATGAAGACTTGAAGAAGGGCGAAGTGAATCTTTTCATGGGCAACGGTGCAAGAGTACACGTGGTCGCTAGAGGAGACTTCACTTTATCACTTCCAAGTGGTTTGGAAGTTGTTTTAAAAAATGTTTTGTATGCTCCTAGTTTGACTAGGAACATTATTTCTGTGCACCTTCTTAGACAATGTAACTTTGACTTTAAATTTGTAGGATCGGAAATGCATGTGTCATCTAATGGTATCTTTTATTTTAAAGCTGTACCAAACAACGGTATTTATGAATTGGTTCATGATAATACCTCAAATAGCTCATTATATCAAACTTCTACTAAAAGACTCAAAAAGGGTTTGAGTGATTCCTACATTTGGCATTGTCGCCTTGGACACATAAACAAGAATCGTATAAACACTCTCCAAAAGAATGGTCTTTTGAAAACAAACGAGTTAGGTTCGTTTGATGAGTGTGAATCTTGTATTCAAGGCAAGATGACCAAAGAGCCTTCCAAAGGTACAAATGAAAGGGCTAAGGATTTGTTAGGTATCATACATACGGATGTATGCGGACCTTTCAAACCAACTAGTAGGAATAGTGAAAGGTACTTCATTACCTTTACCGACGATTTTAGTCGATATGGGTATGTTTATCTAATGAAACACAAACATGAAGCCTTTGAAATGTTCAAAGAATTTCAAAATGAAGTGCAAAATCAGCTCAACCGAACAATCAAGGTACTCCGCTCCGATAGAGGAGGCGAATACCTAAGTGATACCTTTCAAAGTCATCTTAGAGATTGTGGAATTATTTCACAGCTCACTCCTCCTGGAACTCCTCAACATAACGGAGTATCCGAGAGGAGGAATCGAACACTGTTGGACATGGTTCGATCAATGATGGCACGAAGCTCACTACCGCCATCATTTTGGGGATATGCGCTACTCACAGCGGCTCGTATTTTGAATATGGCCCCGACCAAAAAGGTGGATCGAATACCCTATGAAGTGTGGCATGGAAAGGTTCCATCCTTTTCATATTTAAGGATATGGGGATGCATAGTTTATGTTAAACGTGACACCCCAAATAAGCTTGAGGCTCGATCCATCAGGTGTGTCTTCATAGGATACCCAAAGGATGATATAGGATATATATTCTATGATCCTAGTGAACAAAGAGTGTTTGTTTCACGCAAAGGATACTTCTTAGAAACTAGGTTCCTTATGGAAGGACCTAGTGAAAAGAGAGTGGAACTTGAAGAGGTTCAAGAATCACTGGATGATACACAGTTGGTCGATACTAGCTTTCAACACGAGGATGTTGAAGATGATCAAATGGTTGATCATACGCACGTTGCTCGCAGATCTAGTAGGGTTAGTCAACCTCCCAAGAGATATGGATTTCTTGTGGATGATTGCTACTTGATTGATTCGGATGAACCGATCTCCTACAAAGATGCTATGTCACAACCTGATTGTGACAAATGGCTTGAAGCCATGAGCGCCGAGATGCAATCCATGCACGATAACCAAGTTTGGGAATTGGTTGATCGTCCACTTAACTCCAAACTAGTTGGATGTAAGTGGGTCTTCAAAAAGAAGACCGATATGCATGGAAATTTAGATACTTACAAAGCTCGACTTGTCGCAAAAGGTTTCACGCAAACTCAAGGGATTGATTATGATGAAACCTTCTCGCTAGTCGCGATGCTTAAGTCGATCAGGATATTGTTTGCCATTGCAGCTCATTTTGATTATGAGATATGGCAAATGGATGTCAAGACCGCTTTTCTAAATGGATATCTTGAGGAAGATGTCCATATGGTTCAGCCTGAAGGTTTTGTCGATCCATCTAATCCTGATAAAGTTTGTAAGTTAAGGAAATCAATCTACGGATTGAAACAAGCATCACGGATGTGGAATCATCGTTTTAATGAAGAAATCAAAGCGTTTGGTTTCGTCCAAAACGGTGATGAGGCATGTGTGTATAAATGGGCTAGTGGGAGTATAATCATTTTCCTTATTTTGTATGTCGATGATATACTTTTATTTGGAAATGATATACCAAGTATGGAAAACGTTAAAACGTGGTTAAGTAGTCGTTTCTCAATTAAGGATCTTGGAGAAGCGACATATATCTTGGGAATAAAAGTCTATAGGGATAGACAAAGGAAATTGATCGGACTCAATCAAAGTGCGTACATTGATAAAATCCTAAAGAGGTTTAGGATGGAAAACTCTAAGAAAGGTTTGGTGCCTATTCCTAGAGGAACCGTATTAAGCTCATCCCAAAGTCCTAGCTCTAAGGAAGAGCAGGATAGGATGAAGCATGTTCCTTATGCTTCGGCAATAGGATCTATTATGTATGCAATGATGTGCACTAGACCGGATGTCTCGTATGCTTTAGGCATAACAAGTAGATACCAGCACAACCCAGGTGACAGTCATTGGATGGCTGTCAAGAATATATTAAAATACCTTAGAAGGACTAAGGATATGTTTTTAATATATGGGTCTGGTGAGGAGGAACTCGTCGTAAAGGGTTACGTGGATGCGAGTTTCCAAACTGACCGAGATGATTCTCGGTCACAGTCGGGATATGTTTTCATCTTAAATGGAGGCGCTGTCTCTTGGAAGAGTTCGAAGCAGGATGTTGTCGCGTTATCCACTACAGAATCTGAGTACATCGCCGCTTCAATGGCAGCCCAAGAGGCTGCATGGATGAAAAAGTTCATCATGGATCTAGGGATTATCTCTTCCATTCAGGAGCCCCTAGAGATATTCTGTGACAATGAGGGTGCTATTGCACAGATCAAGGAGCCTCGTGCTCATCAGAAAACGAGGCACATTGAGCGCAGATTCAACTACATAAGGGATGAAGTTGAAAAGAGAAAAATATGTATTCATAAAGTTCATACCGATCAAAATATTGCGGACCCACTCACGAAGCTCCTCGATAGGCCAAAGCATGAGGGTCATGTTTGTGCATTAGGACTTCGGTATTCTAGTGAGTGGATTTAATCCGTGTTTAGTGTTTGTTTAAGAACGAATGTAATGGGTATCTCATGAAATTAATTAAGTTTTAATTATTAAATGAGTTATGTTCTATTTTTGCATGTTTAATCCATGAATGACTTATGTTGTTCTAAACGTCCGTAGTCGATCATGCTTGTGGGAACAAGTATGAAGGTAAGACTATTATGAACCCGGATTGGTTGATATTCATGTGATGAATATAAGGCATAGGTTTGTCACCAAGGTTCATAGATATTTGTGGGATACAAATATTGGACATGATCCGCTCTCGAGGATCACTGCATGGAGTTAGTGCAACTGATCATAAGTAATCCTTGAGTAAAGGCGAGTATCATTGTGTCCTTTGACCTGAGATGCATATTGGATCTGACTTTTCATCAAGTCTGATAACTTGACTCTCTTCTTTGTTTTTCGGTAACACGATGACATAAAAGAAAGAGCTCAGATATCATACGAGATGTCAACAAGGATGTATGCAGTCAAGATGGGATTTGTTCCTCTTATGTGTTGAGAGTTTAGATGTCTAAGGCCTGTTAAGTTAAATCATTGAGAGAATGATCAATCTGTGTCTCTCCGATTTGACAGGACATCTAGTAACAAAGGGAAATAATGATAAGACTTACCTATATCATATCAAGTATGGACTTGAAGGGGATGATGTTATTGAATGGCACTTAGTCAAACACACTAGGGGTGGTGACCTGTTGTTAGGCGGTATTCACCATTAGCATTAACTTCCTATGAGTCTCGTGCAAGTGGGAGATTGTTGGAATATCGTATGCCCGAGACACATAATTAAGTTAATGTGGCTAGTTATGTTTGATCCAAGTCGGGTCATACCCAATAACGAGTTAGACACACACCAATTATGTATTTGTTAAGATAAGATCTTTAAGACAAATACAGAACACGACACATTCAGAAAAACGGGTTTCTGAATAATTACTTGAAAGTATTAAATAATTAATTGGTTAATTTATTTATTTAAATAATTGGAATGATTATTTAACTATGTATTCTTTTATAAAATGGTTTATAAAAGATGGGGTGTTTATATATTTTATAAAGTATAAAATATATAACATAAAAAAAAAAATAAATAAATAAATAAATAAAATATGTTGGGGCCGATTTTGGGTGGGCCCCACACCCCACTCACTTGGTCAAAATTGTCAACATGCAAACATAGATGGAGTATGGACTTGTATAAACATCTAATCAAGAGTGTGCATGTAAATATAATGATCAATACTTACAACACTTTCAAGTAACCTTTTCAAAAAAAACACACCCTTTCTTTCTTTTCTCTCTAGCTCACGGCCAAAGAAGGGAAAGTTCGGGTCTCGGGTTTTTCGTGTTCAAGCTTCCTAGCATAGCTCGGTGCGTGTTGGAGGCTCGGGGTATATTCCGTTTGAGGGTTTTCCTTTGAAAGTCTTGCATTCATCATCATCTTCTTCAACCATCACTAAACTCTTAAAGGGTTAAGATTGTAAGTGTTTTATATGCTTTGATAGTTTAGTTATTCCCGTATCATTTGATCCTTGCTTCGGGTTTCTAGTAAATAGATTATTGGTAATCTTGAAATGAATAAACTAGGTTGTTCATATGTTTTAGTTTGTATATATCACGCTTCCGCCTTAATTGTGACTAGTTAAATGGTTAACTAAGTTTATAAATTCTATAGAAACCCAACAGTTAGAATCATCATCAACCTCCATCTCCTCCTCATCCTCCCCCTCTGAGGTTAACTCAGGAACATGTATGATGTCAACATCATGATTAACTAACCATGGTAACACATCAAACTCAGCTTCTGGATTGAATCGGCTTGTGCTTGACAATGTAGCAATCCGTTTGTAGACATTAGGATTCTGAAGCACATGTGTTTTCCCAAAGTTGGCAAATATTGCAATTCATGATTGAAGATAATTTGAAGGAATCTGGGATATGCTAAGAACTTCTCTTTGTTTGGCATTCTCAACATACTAACCATCCCTTCAAAAATCATTCTTGAGAAGTGAAAGGGAAGATCATATACGACAGCGTCTGTAGCATTGGCTAAGTCACGACTCATGAGAGTCCAAGATACATTCCGAGGGGCAAAGCCCTGAATAATATGATGAATTAAAAACCTATAAAGGTTTGGGAACATTCCTTTCTGGAACTGTTCTTCTTTGACGTTTCCCTGATAACCCATCATTTGTGTAAAGATCTTTAACAGATGGTCAGTTTTAAAGTTTATTGGGTTGCGGTCATGATCATGTAGTTGTAAGCATGTTCGGATCAGTCTCTCAGTAATTTAGATATCCGGTGTGGCCACGGTAGCTTCCAAACGCCTACTATTCAGGTCATCATGTAATGTGGCTGAGCGTTAGAAATCAAGTAAATGATTTCTGTATAGAACAGGGCACTCTGTCAATGCAAATCTTATGTTTGATCTTTGTAGCCATCTTATCATATATGCCACCTACTCATTGTCCAGAGTTACATGAAGCAAAACACACATGTTATGCTTGTGCTCAAAAGGGTATGTCGGTTCATCGTCCGCCATATCTGATCGAATAAAAACACATTCAAAGCAAAGACTAGTCATAAAGTTTATATCTTTGATTAGATTTAAGTTATAATTTGAAGAAGATAAAAGAAATTTCATTAAGAACCTGATCTTCGACAAATTTCTAACCTACAAAAGAAACAGAGAGTTAGTAAATATGAATATTAAATGCACATAATCACTTAATCATTGTCGGAAAACACTTAATTGATGCTTACCGAGTCGGATTATGTGCGTTGGCAAATTAGGGTTAGGAGATTGAGTTAAGTCGGTTGATATTCTGAAATGAGAGCGAAAGTGGAAGGAGAGAGAGAGATGAAAATGTGAAAAATTTCTGTAACTCCCTCTCTTATACCTTTTTGAAAATGGGTTTTAAACGCATTTTGTCATTTAGTGAGTAAATAGCTGTCAAACAGTAACATTGTCCAATTAAATATATTCTCATTTAAAACCTTGCTCAATAAAGTTCACTTAGCAAACCTTGCTCAGAAAAGTGAGTTTTTCACAAAGCTTTCTAGGTACTTTCCACTTTCTCAAAGCTTGCTCGTTCCAGATTTATTTCAAAAATTATAAAGTATCTAGAAATAAAACTAAGTAAAATAAGGAAGCATACTCGAAATACAACTGGTAAAACTAAGTAAAATAAAACTAAGCCAACTAGGCTGGTGTGACATTTGTTATAACTCTGGTTACATTAATTTATAAACAGAACCGTTTAAAACCTAGATTCCCTATGAACCCTAGATTCATCAATTGATTAAACCCGTTTATATTGGTTTAATCAACCATAAGGTTATTGAAGTGTGATTTCGTAACAATATTACCTATTATACTGATTAAACGAGGGTTAATATGAGTATAGCGTAGCCGGCCATTAACGAGATCAAGCCAGCATCAAAACAGCAGCGATATAAAAATTAAATAGAGGGGTTTAGTTGAAGCTGCAATGAGGGAGGTGCGGGAAGGTTTAATTGATTTCTAGTTGATGATTAGTGATATTGTGATAAACGGGTATAGACGGTGAGGTATATTATGTTAATACGTATCGCAAAAGACCATTGTTTCTTAGTTAATTTCGTCGGTAGACCTATTATAGTATGTAGAATAATACCCATGATCGAATTTCCAAAATTATAACGACAACTGTGGTGCAAGAAAGCTAACAGGATCACGGTTTTGGTTCTCGATTACAAATACGGGTTTTGGGTTATTGGGTTTGAATGTAATATTATAATATGGGGCAGATTTGTATTAAGGTCCTTGGACTTTGGAGATGGAAACAAAAGGGGTTAAATTTATATTCTAGGGTTAATTTTGAATATATTTCAAAGATAAAATGGATTTATTTAAAAAATATATATAATAACATTATAATTATTCGATAAACGCGATTTTCATTGATTAAATTATCCGACAATCAAAATGGGTCTGGTTACGGATAAAATTTTAGTTAGATAAATCTGAGTTGTTACAGTCTCCCTACTTTAGGGAATTTCATCCCGAAATTAAGGAATACTATAACAACACCATTAAATTTAGAGAAAAGAAAATTTGAAATACAACTTAAAAAATTTATCATAACTCAGAACTTTGAATAGTTAAAACAACGCTCCAAATAAAATCCGATAAGGGCACTTATATATAGGATGTATCAGTGGCGTATCCACCATGTCCTTATCATTTTCACATTAGTACCGTTATCCCAACTATTTTCAATTCTATATTATGACACACAATATTATGAATCATGATTTCCATGCGAGAACATCGATAATTATGTTCCAGACCATAATTACCTAGGTCGTCGGATGGTCCACATAACTCATCATTATGTGGATTACAAAACATTTGAGTAAATCATGGTTTTGAGGGTACAAAAGTTTCTAAGGAGTTCTAATTAGAAAAACACCAATGTATAAAACAACTCCGAAAATTGCAGTAAATTTTACTAAAGAAAGACATTTTTTTCCTCATTACATCGCAAAAATATAAATATTTAAAGTTGGAGATGTGATAGCTTATAAATAGTTAAGGTTAATGAAGGTAAGGAAATAAGATATAAGTATGCTTTAATAAACAATCATTTAAACCAAAAGAAACTTTATTTATTAGATAGAAGGTAAATAGTTCAAATGTGAAGATAATTCAAGGTCATAAAGTGGCGTTACAAAACGTAAGCAAGAAAAGACGAGATAAGTTAAGATAGATAAAGAAAATGGCAAAGGTCTTCGGGGTCCTTGAGTAGCATAATTGATGTGATTTGGAGCACCATGAGGACTTACATATTCTTAGGGATTTGATCAGTCGAGGTAGATTTATTTGGGGTAGCTTGAATAACGTGGGCTTGAATAGTTTGCAAGAAGGTTGTTTGGTGGAAATATGCCCGGTAAAATTGAGCTTGCAGTTGCGGGGTTTGGTAGTGTTGGGTTAGTAAGGTTGACCTTGATTGATGGGAGGAGCTTGAGGGACATAAGGTTGATGAGTTTGAGCTTGGTAAGCATGAGTCAAGTAGTATGGTGTAGTTGTAGATTGGGCCTGATGAGATTGGGTGAGATGAGGTCACACATTATGGAGGTGATTTTGGTCCTTACAATGGTATCAAGCACAGGAATTAGGAACATCATGTTGAGCATGAGGGGTAGGTTGTTGCAGAACAGCTTGTGCAGTAGGCGGGACACGGCAGGTGTTAGCAAGATGGTCATAACGGTTACATGGGTGCAACGACGACATAGGGATTTAACTGCGTGATGATAGTTACAAATGGAGCAAGACGGAAAAGTACCGAGGTAAAGTTTCTTGTTTGAGGAGACTTGCGGGTGGGTAGAATTTGTTGCAGCAAGGTTCTTACGTTTCTTGTTATGAGGATGAGTGGAGGTGGATGGTTTGTAGTCACCAGCAGAGATATTAGTGGGAGAAGTTGAACTGATGTTTTGAATTTGGGTCACTATCCTTGGGATCGCAGCAGCTATCTCTATGGCGATACAGGCAGCCATACGGTGGTCACGAGAACTAGACGATTGATGTTGAGGACGACGGTGATTTCTTAAATGAGGCATTCTACGAGGACCAAAAACAAAGATTTATAAGATGAAGGGTAAGTTGAGGATAATATTGGGATAATAAAATGTTTAATTATTTAGAAAACTTATAATAACGTTGCCTTAAGAAGTAAAAGGGAATTGCGTCATGAGGATTAAAAGTAAAAGATTATAAGATGTGGGGGGGTGGGGGGTACATTGCGTAAATAGTTATTAAATGATGTAGTCAATAAGATTAATGTGTGATGACTACGTGAGGAGTTAAGTCAATTTAAAATTTAGATTTGATTAAGTTTACAATAAACTAACTAAATATAAATTGTGGATGTTGGCCTCCCATGAGCTTTCCATGGCAATTTGAATGGCCCAACGAACTAACGAAAAACAACTGAGTTGGACAGCCCATGAGCATTACATGGCAATTTGATTGTCCCAACTAATTAAAGGATTAACAATGCAATGAAGTTTGTCTGCCCAATGAGCGTTACACGGCGTTTTAACCGACCAAACTAAATTACGAACTATCGAAATAAATATGGGTAGTCGGAGTATCTTGTGAATCACCACGTTTGATTACTCCAACAAAAATACGAAAAAAAGTTAAGAAATGGATAGTAGGAGTGCCCATGGGTTCCATGAATTTTTCACCCAACTAACCATTTAAATAACGGAACACAATAATCGGGAAAACCGAGTTTAGCCAAGTATTACCGTGAATTCTATTTAGGGATGCAACCACTAATGTGGTCATAGTTGACAGCCTAGGGTGTCAGTCATGTGGCATTTGTGGGTCTCGCTCGGGTCCATAGGGTTAAGTACTATGGTCAGGTTATCACCTAGGTATGGAATAACAACTTAACTTTGTTTCTTGGAACCGTTTTTCCAGTGCGCAACTCACAGTTTCTCTTCCCCTTTCATTTATCATAGGGACATGCCACATAAACTCACCCTAAGGTGTATGAGAAAAAACGGAATTTCCAGAAAATAAAAGCAATCTAATTTTCGAAAAGTTTTCATTGAATGTTGAGGCATAGCCTCGGAATTTGTGTGTGTGTGTGCATAACAATAAATAATAGATAATTGTCTTAGAAAGCTGTAAACAATTTAATTTGAACACATAATGGTAAACAGATAGGCACGTATAGAGTTCCTAAACACGTGCCTAATGCAATTTATAAAGACCTATCTTAAACTTTCGTCTCTGATACCAATCGGTCACACCCCAACCTATGGCGAATATGCCGGGAACGAACCGATTATCACAGCTCTCAAAGTTACTATCATGCAACATTTTTTTTAAATGAAAATATCTATTAATTAAATTAAGTTTTAAAATAAATCAAATACAAACAAATACATAATCCAAAATCATACAACAATACAACTTATATCACAAATAATCTTGATTAATTATTTTCTAACTTAAATTCTTCATTGAGTCTTAACCAATCTGCATTAAATTTCTACGATATCCTGCATATGCGTATAAAATAGAATTTTTGTCAACACCACATGTTGAGTGAGCAACACACCAGTTTAAATGTACATATAGTATATCTAAAAATAAGTAATTTCAACAAGTCATACGAGAATAACAAATTAACCAAATGAGCAAGTATAACTGAGATGTCGAGAAGCACAAAGGCTAACGACTAGCGTATGATCATACTATTATGAGATTACGTGGGATATCTCCGAATGCGGAAGCATATAAAGCAAGTACGCACATAAACAAGTAAGGTGTAAGTTGTTAACACATAAGACAATAGTTGCAGTTTTGAGTACAAGTATAAATATGAAATATAACTTACGCATATGTCCCTAAAACGTGGAAAAACGAGTAAAAGAGGGGAATGTGGTACTCACCTCAATAGACGAGCAAAAACGAATAAGATAATTATAAGAATGTGGGTGATTTATCAAGCTCTTCGAGAAACACCGACGAGATTTCCTATGTAACAATAGTTGTAGAAATAAAACGAATTGAATAAAGAGTCTAAAACTAAATAGAGGTTCGGGATTTGATGATCGAGTGTAACTAACGAAAGTTGAATATTACAGAGATTAATTGTTTCTTTATCAATTGAACTATTACTTTAATCAATGATATATTTTTTTAATTACTAAAATCGTTAAATAAATAAATATATAAAATTTGCATAGATTACATAACGAGATGTGTTTTATATGTTTATTTTAAACTTAAAATACGTTTATTGTATTTGTATATATTATATCATAAAAAAGATTTCTTATTAAATAAATATAGTAAATAGTAAAGGATGAATAATAAATAATATTTATATAAAATAAGAATTTTTTTAAAAATGCTTGTATTTATATATTTGAACATGTTTAATTAACAAGATTTTATTAAATTTTTAAATAACTAATACATATTTATATATACTATATACATATTTATAAGGCATGTACAAATTTCGGAAAAATGGTCGATTTATATATCGGTTTTTGTAAAAAAATAAATTAATTATTATGTTTATGATGTTTAAAATATTATTTAATTATTTTAATATAATTATAATATGTTTTAACAATTTAATAAACTAATTCCAAAAAAACAAAAAGGTAAAACGGGCTGGGAGGGATTCGAACCCGCGCCTCCCAACCAAGCAGAGTCTTAACCTTCACACACCAGCCAACTGGGCTGGTGTGGCATTTGTTATAACTCTGGTTACATTAAATTATAAACAGATGCGTTTAAAACCCAGATTCCCTATGAACCCTAGATTCATCAATTGATTAAATCCGTGTATATTGGTTTAATCAACCATAGGGTTATTGAAGTGTGATTATTGACGAACATAATCGTAACCAATATTACCCATTAGACTGATTAAACGAGGGTTAATCTGAATATAGCGTAACCGGCCATTAACGAGATCAAGCCACCATCAAAACAGCAGTGATAACAAAATTAAATAGAGGGGTTTAGTTGGCGGTGCAATGACGGAGGTGTGGGAAGGTTAAATTGATTTCTCGTTGATGATTAGTGATATTGTGCTAAACAGTTATAGACGGTGAGGTATATTAATTTAATATGTATCGTAAACGATCATTGTTTCTTACTTAATTTCATCGCTAGACTGATTATAGTATGTAGAATAATACCCATGATCCAATTTCCAAAATTATAACGAAAATTGTGGTGCAAGAAAGCTAGCAGGGTCACGGGTTTGGTTCTGGATCACAAATACTGGTTTTGGGTTATTGGATTTGAATGTAATATTATAATATAGGGCAGATTTGCATTAAGGTCCTTGGACTTTGGAGATGGAAACAAAAGGGGTTAAATTTATATTCTAGTGTTAATTTTGAATATATTTCAAGGATAAAATGGATTTATTTAAAAAATATATATAATAACATTATAATAATTCGATAACGCAATTTTCATTGATTAAATTATCCGGCAATCAAAATAGGTCAGCAACGGATAAAATTTTAGTTAGACAAATCCGAGTTGTTACATATCCGACCCAGATGACCACTTACAAACCTACATCGCTGTATATATAGTTTCGGTATGGACGATGCCACTATGGTGTAACATGTTCACTTTGAGCTGGTAGGCGCAACTAGAACGTAGTTCGAGCGCCTACAAGAAGGGATGCTTGGCTAACAAGTTCACCCAACATTTTAGTCAATAGCGACGTCATATCAGTGAACCAACAGACATTCTCAATGTCACTCGATGCGATAATGAAACAACTCATCCGCACCCTTACTAGACACGATGGAATGCCGCAAACTGGGACGCCATCATGACGGCAACCAAGCGCTATGCGCGAACTGAAAAAATCCTGGGAAAGTACCCGCTGCATAGCGATGCGTGGGACGACATTAACCGGGCCCGCCAGGGCAAGAAAGTTGGATCAGTCTGTTCAAGAATCAACCAAGATTCTCCCCTCAGACTCCCGTCCACTGGTGGGACAGAAAGGTAAGCAGAAGGCACAACCACAACAGTACCAGAGATGGATGCCACTTACCAAAAGTCCTTCAGAGATCCTACTCTCTAAAGGCATTGAGTTTAGAAAATCAAAGCCAGTTAAGCAAAGGCTTAGCACATATATGTCCTATTACGGCGACTTACATGAACAACATGGACATACAACTTATCAGTGTTCCAATCTCAAAGACGCTATCGAAGCGTATATGAATAATGGGAAGCTGGAACACCTGCTCAAGGACATCCGTGGCAGAGGGAAAAGAAACACAGGACATGATAGCAGGAGAGCTGGAAAGAAGATCAAAGATCTCCACATTAACATGATCCAATGAGGCCCTAAAGGCAAGAAGCGGAACATGCCACATGGATAGTAGCGAAAGTCATCTTCTCAAAGGTCAAAGGTGGCACTAACAAATAAGCACCACTAGTCATCATCTCTTTCTTTGGCCATTATCGAACCTCCCATTTTTTTGATGACGCTGGGGCGAAATCCAACATCATGTATCGACAATGTTTCAACTTGTTGGAAGATGAAGATAAGCGTAGCCTCGTACCAGTGAACGCACCAATAACGGGACATATGTAAAGCCCTAGTATCGGTGCCCTACTTTGACGTCGGATTTACTTATAAACCAGTTCTAAATATCTGAGTTAATTAAAAAATTTTCACAAAAATAATAAAACTTAAATTATTCTAACAAGACATCCAAACTTGTCTTTAATATAAAACATAACATAGTTTATTTGAAAATCATGACAAATCTTCTCTGGATACCAGTCTCTTCAAGTCATGCCATTTGTTTGCCTCTCAAGCCAACTCCTTCAGTCTATTCACCTGCGTGCATACTAAAAGTCAGCTACGCTGAGTGAGTTCTAGTTATTACAAGCAACATACAATACATTCCCATACTTACTTATACGTATCCGAAGATACATATTAGTTCTTAACCTGTTCATTCTTTCTTTCGTACATACATAAGTATATACCTTCATTGTTACTTACATTCTTACTTTTTTTCATACCTTCATAACTTATATTGCTTTACATACATACTTATACGTTTTATAGAGCATTTCTCTCTATAACCTCACAAATATTAATAGGGCCTGCCACCCTTAAAAAGCCTTTCGCCCTATAACCTCACAAATATTATTAGGGTCTGCCACCTCTTACCGTCAATTCATACATACCTTTCTTTTCGTTTATATTTGTATACTTTCATACATACTAATAAACTTTTCTACGCCATTCATATATCATACATACCTCATTCATAGACATTTATATATCATATATACATCATTCATAAATCCTTCATAAATATATACATGGCATTCACTTACCAGTTAAGGTAATTCTATTAACTAATCACATCGAGTATGCACACAACCCCGAAAACATAACAAGAAAGTGGGGCTAAAAACTCACCTGGATCATGTGTTCTTTTTGGGTATATAGAAATACCCCTCTTTAGCTATGCGCGGCTAACTGTATAATAATTACAAGTATCAATTAACTAACCCTATCCATAGCATACTTCTAGACTAATAAAACCCTCAACGAACGAGTATCCGGGGGAAACGCCCCTGGCAGCGGGGTTCAAGCGGCGACAGCCACTAGCGGGATCCAAAGGGTAGAGCCTCTGGCTGGGGTTAATTTTAGTTTCATTAACAGTCCTTTACTAAAAGTTCATCAGAAAATTCTAATCGAATCAAATGATTCAACTCTAATCGAGTCGAATGGCTGATCTCTAATCGAATCGAATGGCTTAGCTCTAATCGAATTGAATGGCTCTGATCTAATCGAATCGAACGCCTCATCCTTAATTGAATCTAGTAGCTGATCGATTCGAATGGTTCAGACTTTATAATCGAATCGAATGTTCTTATTCTAATCGAATGCCCTCTAGCTTTTCTCTCTATTCTAATGCTTTCCATTCGAATTTCTTCCATTTCTAACCTTCCATTCGAATACATTTCTATTCGAACGCTACTGTAACGTATTAACCTTATCATTATTTATTACTCCATATTTAGCTACCTGTTACTATGCCTTACCATTCCTATATCTGTTAACCCATACCGTTTCCACCCTTGACCAAGATCTAACTTTCTTAGCAATAAAGTTTGAACCTTTATTGATTTCAAAACTGTTTTAGTTAGATCTAGGGTTTCTAAGTGAACTGTACATACTAATGAGTTCAATAAGTCCATTTTTAACATCAAGTTTATATTTTTATGGTGTAATAATTCCCGATTTGCCTTAGTACCAAGTCTTAAGGCAAACCGTTCTTAAAAACACAATCTTTAAGCTTAAAATGTACCTTTTTGGTTCATGTTGGGTTATGGTTTTAGCTCAATACTTGCTCCTAAACTTGTTACTTGCTCGTATAGCCGAGATCTATCACGAACTAGGCTCGGTTTTAGTGTTGGATCTTGAGCCATAAGATTAGAGGGTGTTTGTGTGTGTGTTGAGTGTGTAGGGTGGCTAGAGGATAAGAGTGAGAGATTTAGGAGTATTTATACTCTCTTAAGCCCATGGACCTAAGGCCCATCTTCATCCACTATTCCATCTTTTATTAATCAAGCCCACACTCTATTATTTTATTTAACTTAATTAAATATTATCACACTTTTAAACAAACACATTTCCATATATTTATTATTAAAAGCAGGATGTTACAACATCTCACTTTTCTCGTCACACTCAGCGATGGGAAACATTCAAGAATGGAGGATGTGGACTTTCTCTTCATGGAAAGCCCACACCCCAGTTCTGACGTCATCTTGGGATGCGAGGCGATTGGAGATTTTAACCCCAATCAGTCCAAATCACATAGGATATTGGGGTTCCCACTCCCACTAGTGTGACAATGATCCACGCCAACTAAGATGGCGAAAAAAGTTCCACATACGCAACCGAAAAAGTGGGTACTCAATGGGAAGTTTCTAGAACAAACTCTCGCCATCGGACCTACAATTTCCGGTCCCCCTGGCACTAAAAAGGCTCCTCATCAACATATTTGATGTTTTCGCTTCGACACCCGCTGACAAGACAGGAGTACCAAGGACTAAGGCAGAACATCAGCTGAAGGTCATCCCAGCATCCGTTTCGATTGTACAAAAGCCTAGGAAGATTGGACCTGATCAGGCAAAGGCCTGCAAAAAGCAAGTCCAGGAACTGTTGGATGTGGGAATCATCCACGCCATCCTCTACCACGCATGGGTAGCCAACCCCACCATGCTACCAAAGGGGAACGGTCAATGGCGCATGTACATAGATTTCAAATATCTGAACAATGCATGCCTAAAGACTGTTACCCTCTCCCGGATATAGACTTGAAAGTGGATGCGTTGATATCATTCCGCTAAATGTATTTCCTGAACGCCTACAAAGAGTACCATAAGATCCACATGGCAACTGTATATCAAGAAAAGGCCACATTCCACACCGAAACTGGCATATATTGTTAGAGCTGAAGAATGCAGGATCTACTTATTAACGCCTGATGGATAGGGAGTTCCAAAGTAAAATCGGGAAAAATTTAGAAGTGTATATGGACGAACAAGTCAATAAAAGTGCGAAGGAACTTTTCTTATTAAAAGACATTTAAGAAACCTTCAAAACACTCCGGAGGATCAGCATGAAGCTCAACCTGGGAAAATTCTCCTTTGGAATGGAGTAAGGCAAATTCCTCATCATAATCATTACCAAGAATGAGTTAAAAGCCAATCCAAAAAAGGTGGAGGCCATCATAAAAATGCCACCCCCGCTCCGCCACTATCAAACAGGTACAAACACTAACGGACGACAAGTCATGCTACCGACAAGTCATTCCTGTTTGTGTCTACCCTTCGTAATTATCTCAAGAAAACGCAGTTCTATTGGACTCTAGAAGCGGAATCTACTTTCCAAGAGATCAAGTCCCGCTTGGCCGAACTCCCAACAATGACCGCACCGTTACCGAATGCGCCGCTAACGTTGTACCTCTTCGCATCGAATATGGTCGTCAGCGTTGTAGTCATGGTGGAAAGGGAGAAGTCCATATTCACATCTACTATGTCAGCCACACACTCACTGACGCAAAAACTAGATACTCCACTTTGGAGAAATTGGTCCTCGTGCTAGTTCAAGCCTCACGACTCCTGCATATATACTTTTAAGGTCGCCCCATCAATGCCCTCACCAACTACAAGCTATACATTGTATTGTGCAAGTCGGAACTCTCAAGAAGGCTTGTCAAATGGGCTATAGAGTTGGGATGTAACAACTTAGACTTTTCAAAAACTACATCTTTATTAAAAACCCGACCCATTTTGATGTTGGGGAAATTTTCCAGCATTTTTCGAGTTTAAATTGATTATATATTATTATAAATTAATTTCTAATTATATATTTCTTGTTTTGGCAAAAACAACCCAAAATGTAAAGTTTAACCCTTTATGTATTCAACCTCAAACATTAAAGACTAAAAGGAAATTATGATATAACCCATTTCAAAAAACTGGATACCCATGATCCAAACCCAAATCCATATTTATTTCCCATACCTGGTTGTATAATCTGTTAGCTTGAACCATAATATTCGCAATATATATGTTAATTTATCTCGTAAATATATTGTTATTATCGGCCTAACAGACGATTTAAACATGTTAATAATATAAATTTCGATCTGTTCTTCCCTAATTACGTAGCCGGCACCTTTTAATCTTGTTGGAAACGAAATATGACAAGATAATTCAATTAATTACAAAGATATGATCCTTGAACCCTAGTCGTGCATAGCCCTAAAAATAATTGTGTCAAGTTCATCGTTTACTTGTTCATCCACAAACCGTTTTGGGCGTCAACTGTAACTCGCAATTCACCTATCTCCGGTCATCATTTGAGGTAATTGATTAGTGCATTTTGATTGCGATGATGTTATAAGCTTTAGCCCTATCATCTATTAACACAACATCAATTTGATTAACTGGTTGATGTTGTTAGGGTTTATAATCAATTCTATCAAATTTGTGTCTGTTTATATTTTATCATTCCTAACCTAAGATACACGTCGCTGGTAACCCAGCTGGTTAAGATCATTGGTTATGGAATGGCAGGCCACGGGTTGGAACCCCTACCACCCTGTTTTCTTTTTATTTTTGGTAATTTACTCTTTTCAACTATTTTATTTAAGATAATAATAAATATAAAAAATATTTTATCAAGAACGACTACAATACTTGTGTTTCTCGCATCTTTCGTCCGTGAATGTACATATATGTGTAATTATATATACATATATGTATATATACGTATATATAATTTCACGTAAACTAATATTACTGGTTTAATATATATATATACACACACACACACACACACAAAAGGCAAACTTTATATATACTTATATACTTTAACAAACTTATTATTTTTAAAGATGTATTATATTCATAAAATATTTTCATATAATAAAATATTATATTAAATATTCTAATATACTTTTAAACGGATTTATAGACTAATAATATAATATAACTTAACAAAAATCATAACTATCGAACTCTCATATCCGATCTAGTTCATTAAGTTAGTATCTTCGTATTCTATTTTCCTTATTAGGCTTTATCGTTAACGCGTGATCTGCAATCATCATTCTTAATATTTCTCTTTTCACTTTTGCTCGTCAATTGAGGTGAGTACCACGTTCCCCTATTTTACTTGTTTTCAACGTTTTGGGGACATATGCGTTTTATATATTATTTCTCTTGTATTTAATACACAAAATGCAACTGTTGTCACTTGTGTAACAATTTGTACCTTACTTCTTATGTGCTTATATGTTCTATGTGAATCGCATTCGGAGAGGTCCAACATAATCTCAGAATAGTATGATCATAAGACAGTCGTACTAGACATCGTCCAGTTTATCTGGCATCGTGCTTATCGGCATCTCATTTATTTTGCTCATTGGTTGAATTTCTTATCTCATTTGACTTGTTTCATATCTGTTTATCTATTATATATAGATGAAAAAAACTGGTGTGCTGCTCACGCAACCTTGTGCTGACAAATCTACCTTTTTTAACGCATATGCAGGTCATCGTATGATGTGAAGTTAGTTCAAGATTTGAAAGAATACATAAGATTTATGATAGGGAGAAACAACAAGAATTTTGATTTATGATATATGTTTGTTTGGTGAACTATTTGATTTTTGGATATTGTATCTGAACATTTGGTTTTAATTTAACTTCATAGATATTGAAATTTCCAATATTGCATGATAGTACATTGATAGCAGTGAGCAATCAGCTCACGCCCCGACATTTCCGCCGTTGGTTGGGGTATTGTTGGAATTACGTATGCCCGAGACACATATTTATATTAATGTGGCTAACTGTGTTTGATCCAAGTCGGGTCATACCCAATAACAAGCTAGACAACACCAAATGTATTCTTTTAATGATTTGATCATTTAAACGAATACCGAACACTACGTGTTTAGAAAATTGGTTTTCTAAACAAACACACTTGAGGATTTAAATAAATTATCTGGATAATTTGTTTATATAAATTAATTATTTAATTGGTTAAATAATTACATAAATGTATGTGCATTTTATAAAAATGAGTTTTATAAAATAAGAGATGGAGATATTTAAATGTTAAAACAAAAAAAAAAAAAAAATAAAAAAAAAAAAAATAACAAAACCGGCCACCCCATGTGGGTGGATGGTTTGTCCATTTATTATTTTGTCCTTTTGTGTTGACATCTCCTTTATACATCTCCAATCACAACACATGCAAAGGATCACTCCTCTCTCCATTTTGAATTCAAGTTTTGAATCAAAAACTCTCTCCTTCCCTCTCCTAAAACTCACGGCCAACCTTGGCATTTTGGGAGAGCTTGGTGAGCTTGTTTTGGTGTTCAAAAATCCTAGCAAATAACTTGGTGTTGTTGCAAAAGGCTTGGGGTATCACTCTCTTGAGGTTTTCTTCTTTGGAGGCTTGCCTTTCATTCATCATCCCCTTCAACAACCTACATCTTCCTATAAGGTATAAGGAGGTACATTTACATTTTGTGAGCATATTGTTCTTGTAATATTGATCCTTGTTCATTGGGTTTTAGTTTTAACATAATGGTATGTTCTTTAACAAGTATTAAGATATAAGCTTCCGTTGCGTTTTCTAGTTAAATATGGTTAACTTGACTTTGATAAACTTGTTTAAAACCCAACAATGGTATCAGAGCCGGTTACAAGGACTTATGCTCCTTGCATGTTCATAGATTTCGGTTTTTTCATGGGTGAAAAGGGGTCCGAAATTTTGGTGGATTTTACCCCTCATGGTTTTGTAAGATCTTGACATGCATGCAAAGATCTTAGGAAACCATTACTAACATTTGGATGTTGAAAATATCAAAATTGCAAAATTTTGGGGGGGGGGGGGGGGGGGTTGAGCCGTAGCCTCCTTTGGGGGGGGGGGCTGCCTTTTTTTTTGATGTATTTAGGCATTGGTTGCTTAGGTTGCATGCTTAGAACATTTGGTATGTTTGGATGTGTCATAACCGAAACCGAGACCTTGGATGTGTTGATTGTTGTTATGTGTATGTTGGTTATATTTATTATTCAATATGGTTGTAATAATTCATATTTTAGGCTTGTGTAATTTATTTATTCATAAGTTGGTATGTAATAAATAGATTAGTTGCATTTTCTTTGTTTTAGAAAAATATGTATTAGGATACATTTTGTAAAAATTGAAGATGCAAGAATTGGTGGATTTGGGCCTTGGACCAAATTTTGGGCTTGTTGGGCCTCACCGGCCCATCATGGGATTCAAGCCCATTAAGCCCATAAATTTCACTCTTGGGCCCAAGAAGACTTTTGGAAGTTTGGAGCCCATTTACAAGCCCAACAAGAACACAACAACTTGGAAAGGATACTTGAAGCATTTGGATGCAAGATCAAGTGGGAGTCAACATTCCATCCTTGTGTCATGTTTTGTCCCTTAGGTGAGACTTATGACCTATACTTGTTTCGGCTAACAAGTATGGTCAAACTTAGCGGTTCTCGGTTATGACTATATTTTGCATGTATGCTTGGTTGTTTGTTTTACTTTATGTAATGTGTGGTTGATAGATATTAGGATATCCAAACCGTCACATAGGAACGACAACAAGCATAAAACGGGTTCTAATATATATTTGGTAATATCGCGTCAATTAGTTAATAAAATGGGTTTATTTAAACTAAGCGATTACTCACATATAATAAAATTGGTTTTATTATAACTAGAACCTTGAAAATTGGTTTTCAAAATCGCCATATTACTAAATGCATGTTAGGATATGGCATAATGTTTTTCAAACTAGAATATTGGAAAACTTTAAAAATCCCTTTTCATAATTACCAAGGAAACAAGTCTAACACCATCCTTTTGTATGACACTCAACGTATTAGGGAACTTTAAATGGGATAAAGGTCACCTAACCATTTTGAGCAAACTAATATACTTAGGGTAATATTAACATATTTGTGGGATAAAGGTCACCTAACCACTTGTATGTTAATCTTACATGTTTATACAAGTAGGACGACTTGAATTGGAAACCATGTGATAAAGGTCACCTAAGCATGGGGTCCAATGGTGTTGATGGGATAAACATGCCAACACGAAATAAGGATTTCGAATGGTCCCATACCTCTAGAAGTTGCAAAGGGTTGCAATCGTCAAGGTTGACTACCTTGTTAAATCAAATAACGGGATAAAGGTCACCTAACCGAAATTTGATTTATCGTTGGATTCTAGAATTTAATTATTATTTTAAAATTTGGAATAAAAGGGTATTAATAATTAAAATTGTTTATAATACTAAATAAAACTTTGTTAAATTTTGTAGATGGCCGCTAACAATGCAAACACCTCTACCCATAACACCCGTAACCTATCCTTAAGAACCATCCTTGAAAAGGATCGTCTAAACCATAATAACTTTATGGATTGGTATCGCAACTTGAGAATAGTTCTCAAGCAAGAAGAGATATCATATGTCTTAGACGATCCCATTCCCGACGAGCCTAACGTGGAAGATGAAGAGGCTTATTACGATTGGGTCAAGTACACCAAAGATTCGGTACAAGCCTCTTGCCTCATGTTAGCAACTATGATTCCCGAAATCCAAAAGGATTTCGAGCATCATGGGGCATACGACATGATAACTCAATTGAAGGAAATGTTCCTTCAACAAGCTAGAGCGGAACGTTTCGAAACGGTTCGAGCGTTTCATGCATGTCGTATGGAGGAAACCCAAAGCGTCTCATCTTATGTCCTAAAGATGAAAAGCTACATTGAAAAGCTAAATAGGTTGAATTGTCCCGTGTCTAATGAGTTGGCTACGGATTTGATCCTCAACTCATTGACCAAAAGGTTTGAAACTTTTGTCATAAATTATAACATGAATGGATGGGACAAAAGCATTGGTGAGCTTCACGCAATGCTAAGAACGGCCGAAGCGGGAATGGGTAAAAAGGTTTTACCCGTTCTAACAATCAATGAAGGCAAAAGGGGACATAACTCCAACCCCAAAGCAAATGTTGCTAAGGGCAAGGGCCACGTTCAAGGAAAGGGAAAGAGGAAAGCCATCACGCCCTACAAACCGAAGGAAAAGAAGCAAAAGGTTGCGACACAAGATCCATGCTTTGAGTGTGGAGAGATAGGACATTGGAAAAGGAATTGTCCGACCTATCTCAATGCATTAAAAGATAAGAGGGATGCGGGGCATACCTCAGGTATTATCTTTACTATATATGTTGAACTAAATGTTATTTCTTCAAATACATGGGTACTTGATACCGGATGTGGAACTCACATTTGCAATTTGTTGCAGGGGTTCAAAAGAAATAAACAACTCAACAAAGGGGACATTAGTCTCTTTATGGGCAATGGAGCAAGAGTTGAAGTCCAAGCTCAAGGAGACTACTTGTTAAAGCTTCCAAGTGGTTTGGAAGTAATTTTGAAGAATGTTTTGTATGCTCCTAAGTTAAGGAGAAACATTATTTCCGTGTCCCTTTTGAAACAATGTGGCTTTGATTTTAAATTTATGGATTATGATATTCATGTTTTGATGAATGGCATATTTTATTTTAAAGCTATACCCATGAATGGTATATATGAAATAGATCAAAGTGGTATGTCACATAGTAGTTCAATGTATAATGTCAACACCAAGAAACTCAAGAAGGACTTGGGTGATCCCTATCTTTGGCATTGTCGCCTTGGACATATAAGCAAGAATCGCATGCAAACTCTTCGCAAGAGTGGTATTCTAGAAACCAATGAGTTTGATTCATTTGATGTATGTGAATCTTGTTTACAAGGCAAAATGACAAAGCAACCCTTTAATAAAACTTTTGAAAGGTCAAAAGAATTATTGGGTATCATACATTCGGATGTATGTGGTCCTTTTAGACCAATGACTAGGAATGGTGAAAGATACTTCATTACCTTTATTGACGATTATAGTCGATATGGTTATGTGTACTTAATGAAACACAAAGATGAAGCTTTTGAAATGTTCAAAGACTTCAAAGCTGAAGTAGAAAGACAACTCAAAACCACAATCAAAGTACTTCGTAGTGATAGAGGAGGTGAATACCTAAGTGGTATTTTTCAAGATCATCTTAAGAGTTGTGGAATTATTTCACAACTTACTCCACCTGGAACACCACAACATAATGGTGTGTCTGAAAGGAGAAATCGTACCCTATTAGATATGGTTCGATCGATGATGGCTAGAAGCACTTTACCTCTATCATTTTGGGGCTATGCTTTACTTTCCGCTGTTCGCATATTGAACATGGCTCCAACCAAGAAAGTGGAGAAGACACCTTTTGAAATATGGCATGGAAAGGCTCCATCGCTATCATTCTTAAAAGTTTGGGGTTGTGAAACTTATGTAAAGCAATACACCCCAAACAAGTTAGAAGTCCGATCCACTAAGTGTATCTTTATTGGTTACCCTAAAGATGATATAGGATATTACTTTTTCGATCCTAGTGAGCAAAATGTTATTATTGCTCGAAAGGGTAAGTTCTTGGAAACTAAGTTCCTTAAGGAAGGAACTAATAGTAGAACAGTGAAATTTGATGAGGATCAAGAATCACAAGATGATACACAATTGGTTGATACTAGCACTCAACAAGAGGTTGTTGAAAGTGATCAAGTGGTTGATCAAAACACACAAAACGTTCGCAGATCTGGTAGAGTTAGCAATCCACCCGAAAGATATGGATTTTTTGTAGAAGGTTGCTACGTGGTAGATTCGGATGAACCAACCACATACCGTGATGCAATGTCCAAGAATGATTGTGACAAATGGCTTGAAGCCATGAACGTTGAGATGCAATCCATGTATGACAACCAAGTTTGGGAATTGGTTGAACCACCACTCAACTCCAAAGCTGTTGGAAGTAAGTGGGTTTTCAAAAGAAAAACGGATATGCATGGAAACTTGGATACTTATAAAGCAAGACTTGTAGCTAAAGGTTTCACTCAAACTCAAGGGGTTGATTATGATGAAACTTTTTCGCCTGTGGCAATGCTAAAGTCTATTAGGATATTATTTGCCATAGCCGCACATTATGATTATGAAATTTGGCAAATGGATGTCAAGACCGCTTTCCTAAATGGATATCTTGAGGAAGATGTCTATATGGTTCAGCCTGAGGGTTTTGTCGATCCGAAACATCCTAAAAAGGTATGCAAGTTAAAGAAATCAATCTATGGATTGAAACAAGCATCTAGAACTTGGAATCATCGTTTTGATGAAGAAATCAAAAATTTTGGGTTCATCAAGAACGCTGATGAGGCTTGTGTGTATAAAAAGGCTAGTGGGAGTATAATTACCTTCTTAGTATTGTATGTCGATGACATTCTACTATTTGGAAATGACATTCCAACCATGGAAAGCGTTAAGGCTTGGCTTGGAAGTAGATTTTCCATCAAGGATCTTGGTGAAGCTGCCTATATTTTGGGAATAAAGATCTATAGGGATAGGTCAAGGCGCTTGATAGGTTTGAACCAAAGTACATACATTGATAAAATCTTGAAAAGGTTCAAGATGGAAAACTCCAAGAAAGGTTTTGTACCTATTCAAAGAGGGACCATATTGAGTTCAGCTCAATGTCCAAGCTCAAAGGGTGAGCAAGACATGATGAAACAAATCCCATATGCTTCTGCTATAGGATCCATCATGTATGCGATGATATGTACTAGACCGGATGTGTCATGCGCTTTGAGCATGACAAGCAGATACCAACAGAATCCAGGAGACAGTCATTGGATGGCTGTTAAGAACATATTGAAATACCTTAGGAGGACTAAGGATATGTTTCTGATATATGGATCTGGTGAGGAGGAACTCGCTATAAAAGGTTACACGGATGCGAGCTTCCAAACTGATCGAGATGATTCTCGATCACAATCTGGGTATGTGTTCACTCTTAATGGAGGAGCTGTCTCTTGGAAGAGCTCAAAACAGGAAGTGGTAGCATTGTCCACTACAGAATCAGAATACATCGCCGCTTCATTGGCAGCTCAAGAAGCTGCATGGTTGAAGAAATTCATTACCGATCTAGGGGTGGTCTCTTCCATTCAAGACCCCCTAGAAATCTTTTGTGACAACGAGGGTGCGATTGCTCAAATCAAGGAACCTCGTTCGCACCAAAAGACAAGGCACATAGAGCGGAGATTCAACTACATAAGGGATGAAGTTGAAAAAGGAAAGATATGTATTCGCAAAGTTGGAACTGATCAAAATCTTGCGGATCCATTTACGAAGCTCCTAGAAAGACCGAAACATGAGCGTCATGCGAGTGGCTTAGGACTTCGATATTCTAGTAATTGGATTTGATCTATTTTGTATTAAAGTTTAAAAGACTTTTGTAATTTAACTCTTTTATGTGATTATAGAATCTTGAGTTAAATTCTAATTTTGCATGTTTAATCCATGAATAAGTTATCTTATTCTAAAAGTCCGTAGTCGATCACATTTGTGGGAACAAATATGAAGCAAGACTATTATGAACTAGGATTGGTGGATATTCATAAGAAATGAATATGGAGCATAGGTTTGCTGCCAAAGTTCATAGATATTTGTGGGATACAAATATTGGACTGACCCGCTCTCAATATTACTACATGGAGTCGATTGACTTGATCATTAGTAATCTTGAGTAAAGGAGAATTTCATATTATCCTTAGACCTGAGATGTATATTGGGTCTTGATTTTCACCAAGTATTACACTTTGACTCTCCCCTTCGCTATTCGTAAAAGATGGTACATAAGGATGAGCTCAGGTGGAGTATAAAGTGATAGTGAGAGGCGTATACAGTCAAGACGGAATTTGTTCCTCTTATGTGTTGAGAGTTTAGATGTCTAAGGCCTGATAAAGTTGAATTGTAAAGAGAATGATCACCTATGTCTCTTAGATCCAACATGACATCTAGTAACAAAGGGATATAATGATAGATTCACCTAAATCATATCAAGTAAGGGACTTGAAGGGATGATGTTATTGAATGGCACTTCGTCAAACACATTAGGGGTGGTGAACTGTTGTTAGGCGGTATTCACCACTTGCATTAATTTTCTATGTATCTCGTGCAAGTGGGAGATTGTTGGAATTACGTATGCCCGAGACACATATTTATATTAATGTGGCTAACTGTGTTTGATCCAAGTCGGGTCATACCCAATAACAAGCTAGACAACACCAAATGTATTCTTTTAATGATTTGATCATTTAAACGAATACCGAACACTACGTGTTTAGAAAATTGGTTTTCTAAACAAACACACTTGAGGATTTAAATAAATTATCTGGATAATTTGTTTATATAAATTAATTATTTAATTGGTTAAATAATTACATAAATGTATGTGCATTTTATAAAAATGAGTTTTATAAAATAAGAGATGGAGATATTTAAATGTTAAAACAAAAAAAAAAAAAAAAAAAAAAAAAAAAAAATAACAAAACCGGCCACCCCATGTGGGTGGATGGTTTGTCCATTTATTATTTTGTCCTTTTGTGTTGACATCTCCTTTATACATCTCCAATCACAACACATGCAAAGGATCACTCCTCTCTCCATTTTGAATTCAAGTTTTGAATCAAAAACTCTCTCCTTCCCTCTCCTAAAACTCACGGCCAACCTTGGCATTTTGGGAGAGCTTGGTGAGCTTGTTTTGGTGTTCAAAAATCCTAGCAAATAACTTGGTGTTGTTGCAAAAGGCTTGGGGTATCACTCTCTTGAGGTTTTCTTCTTTGGAGGCTTGCCTTTCATTCATCATCCCCTTCAACAACCTACATCTTCCTATAAGGTATAAGGAGGTACATTTACATTTTGTGAGCATATTGTTCTTGTAATATTGATCCTTGTTCATTGGGTTTTAGTTTTAACATAATGGTATGTTCTTTAACAAGTATTAAGATATAAGCTTCCGTTGCGTTTTCTAGTTAAATATGGTTAACTTGACTTTGATAAACTTGTTTAAAACCCAACAGGTATAACATGGGAGAACATGGGATAGAATATAAGCCCATACCCACAATCAAAGGTCAAGTCTTGGCTGATTTCACCGAGGAAGTACAAGAAGTGCGGGGAGAGGATTGTCGCAGGGAATTAGAACCTCCCACGACACAAGTAAAGCATGATGTTTGATGGCTCTATATGGACAAAGTCTCAATTGACTAAGGATCAGGTGCCGGGTTAAGACTCGTCGATCCAGAAGGCCATGAATTCAATTACGTTGTTCGCTTTGAGTTAAAAACCACGAATAACAAGGCAAAATATGAAGTTTTTTTGCCTTCCTAAGGATCGCATGGAAATTATGCGACAGACATTTCAAAGCCCAAGTGGACTCCATGCTGGTAGCAAACCAAATCTGTGGATCATATGAAGCTAAAGAATTGCAAATGGCTTTATATTGAACTTAAAATGCTAATACAATACTTCACAACATGCAAAGTAATCCATATCAAGCGTAGTGAAATTAAACAAGTTGATGCACTTAGAAAACTAGAATTAGTTAGTTTTGAACACTTGGCGAAAGATATCCGCGTTGAGGTTCTCTGCACCCCCTCGGTTCCTATTAGAGAAGTTTGTGTCATTACCTCGGGCAGCGCCTCCTGGATGACACCGATGGTCAACTTCTACTCCACCGGTATCTTATTGGAAATCAAGGAGGAGGCTAGGAAGATATGTCATAAAGGGCAAAATTACCAAATGAAAGATGTGTTTTATACATGCGATCTTACCTAGGTCCACTCCTCTGTTGGGTAGACCCGTAAGATGCCGACCACCTATTATGGGATATACATGAAGGAAATTGCGGGAAACACGTAGTGTCGTGTATGGTGGTGGAAAAAATAATGAACGCTGTATATTATTGGCCGGGCATGCACGTAGACGAGGAAAATTAGATTCGTAAATGCGACACGTGCCAACGCCATGTACCCTCTGCCCAAAAAATAACATGATACCAGTCACCGCCGCATGGCCTTTTTAAAAATGGGCAATTAACATTACAGGTTTATTCCTAGAAGCACCAGGACGGGTCAAATTGTTTATAGTCACCATCGATTACTTAACCAAATGAATAGAAGTTAAGCCAGTGGCCATTATTTATGCCACCAGTATGAAGAAGTTCATTTGGGAGTTCATCATTTGTCGCTTTGGCCTCCCCATGAACATTATCAGCGATAACGGACTAAGGCATCAGAGCCTGGCTCGTAGAGCTGGAAAATTTACAAACATTCACTTAAGGAAATGGGGAAGTTGAAAGTGCTAACCGTAACATCGTCGACGGAATCAAAAAAAGATTAGACTGCTACATATTCGGTTGGGTAGACCAAACTGCACATGTACTTTGCACTATTCAGACCCAAAGGAATACAAGCAACGCAGAAACGAAATTTAGTCTAACTTATGGCACATAACCGATGATACCAACGGAAATAAGTCTACCTTTTCTCCTCGTCTTGGCAACGGGTGTCCAAGGGAACACATCAAAGTTGTTGATGAGGATCCTTTTCCGTGCTAGATGGGTGGGACCAGAAAGTGTAGGTCCGATGTTGAGAGTTTGTTCTGGAAACTTATAGCACAGAAGCAATGACGAACAACAACGCATAGAACTGGTGCTCCTAGAAGAACGAAGGGAGTTGGTTGTAATGCGCAAACATAATTACAGAAGACAACTCCAAATATACTAGTCAAAACATGTGACTTCAATGCAGGAGATTACGTTCCTCGTAACAATGAGGCATCTAACGCGCAAGTATCTGGCAAGCTATCACCAAATTAGGAAGTACCTTATCAAATTGACAAAGTTCTAGGCAAATACGCATATGCGTTACTTAAACTCGATGGCAGACCGGTTCCGTGAAATCGGAATGTGGCGCAACTACAAAGGTGTTACATGTAAATCGATTTCATTAATATGTATATACGAGCCTAGGGCCATAGAGTTATTAATGAAAACGATACTCCGCAGTTGACAGTATGATTTGGCGATGCACGAGTATACAAATGAATCATAAAAAGGAAATGATAGACGCAAAATATTTACAAAAACGAATACCAACAACCATAAATTAATACAAATATTTCCATAAGTCCTAAACTACTTATGTACAAATCTATTCCTGGAGGGGAGAAGCCAATAGTGGAATGCCGCCACTAGATAAATACATATATTTACATAAGACCTTTTCTTCAGATTCCCCCTCCACCGGATCCTGATGCGCAGCTCTAATTCCGCCAGTAGCGGAAGTGCCCGCCCTTGAAGTCTCCAACAATTCCTTTAACTTTTGCACGCCATATTCTTCTTTAATGCACTGGGCGATGACGGACATGACAGAGAATGACAAGGCATCATGTTCTGCCTCAACGGCCTAATACTTTGCGTCGACATTGACACCATGAAGAGCATAGAGTTCCAAGGGAATTCAATCATTCATATGGGTGAGAGCCTTATGGAACCCCGCATTGTGTCCCACTTGTTACGGTGTCGTTACAAGGCGCCTAATGGTTTTTGTCATGGCATCAACAGTTATGATGCACTAGGCAACCTACACATCAACACAAAAGTTAGAGGGAACATATTGGCAGAAACAAAAAGGGTGAAGGAATTACCTTGTGGATCGCATGCTTCAATATCTAGTCACTGGCAAGAGCGGCACCTTGAGTAGTTAGTGTCTCGATTGTCTGCTTGCTAGTTGCGATCGCATCGGCAAACTTGCCAGTATCTGCCTTACGGACCATCGCCTCCACCTCTAGCTCCTCAACCAGCTTGCGCCGGTCAACGTTCTCTTGCTCATGTTTGGCGGCGGACTCCTTCCCTGCAAGAGTTCGGGCACGTGTATCTATAAGATCTTCGTTAAACTTCTTGCACGAAGTCTGAAACTCTTTGTAGCGCTCAGCGCCCTCCAGGACAAACTCCGCAAAATTTTCCTCTGCTTTTCTTGAGCAGTAGCTAGAGCATCGCGGTGCTCTGCCGCTTAACGGCCCGCCTTCTAGGAAGCCTCTTCAACATTCTTCACAGAAAGTCTCATCTCCCTTACGGGAGTGCCATCCTCAATCTTCTCTGCTTGCAGAGCTCGATTGTCTCGGATGGGCTCCGCTAAAATATAGAGACCCAGACGGTATTGTAGACTGCGTCAGACGCAAACCTTTCACCGGGTTGGAACTTGCGAGCAACACGTTTCCCATGTGGAAACACATGCTCCAAAAACTCGGCATAGACAGTCGGATCTTCAAAATCGACGTCACATGTGATGTTTCATCAAGGAGAATAAGCCAGATCGAATTCGATGGACTCGCGGGTGTCTACGCGTACACCCCAAACACCACCACCAGCGCCCTCACCACTACCATTAATAAGGTCATACATGTTTTGGTCACAACCGCCCCAAGTTTGGAAGGAAGCGGTTAGACATCCTCATCTCCATAAAGGACAAGATCCTTAGACTGAGAGGTCTCATACGACTTTAACAAATCGGCTAAAAAAATAGGGCCAGAATCCTTATCCGTCGACTTCTCAACCAATAACTCAAGCGACTTATCCAGAGTTGTCGTGATAGGTTGAGATGTCGCCATCGAAGTCTCGACCTCAAACGGGATAAATAAAATCCAATTTAGATGTACCACCCCGGCCAGGTTAGGGCTGACGTGTCACTCAATACGGTAAATAAAATCCAATTTAGGTTCAAAATCATTCAATACCAAAAAGGTTCAACATCATCGACAACAAAAAATAAATAATGTTGTTTCCCTCAAAAGAAATTTTTAAGTTCCTTGTTTTCCAACTTATAGTCTTTTACTTTTAGTATTTTATCACACATTTCCCAAGTTCCCTCGAGTACCTATAACAAATTAAAGAAAACACAAAACAAAGAAACACAGGTGAGCCAAAAGTTGCCCAGTAACAGAGGAAACAATAGCAATAACAATAAAGGATGCAGAACAATGCAATGCAAATCAATATAATTAACGATCAAAGGAGAAACAAGTACAGTCTATGAGCCGGTAACACTAACAATACGTTGAACGATCAATTATGAATCAATACAATAATAATCTACTAGGAAAATACCCAAGTGAGCCGGTAACAGTAACAATAACAATAACAATAACAGTATACACATTAGCTACAGACTAATGCACCAATAATTTAGTGAGACAGGAATGTGGGCACACACACCTAACCATCTCACCCAAGTTACAATTTACCTAGGGTAGATTCATACGCCTCTCAGTAATCAGTAAATGCTCTCATCGCACAATAAAATAGAGACGTTGTGGACAAATTGCTCTGCCAAAGATAGAGCACGTCAAAGGTTCCTCGATTGACACCCTACGTCCCCATAGGTGGATAAACGCTCAGGTATTGAGATCAAATAAAAGGTAATAAAAATGGTCCATATAAATATGTCTCAATAACAATGAGTCAATAACAATGGTCTATTAGGAACATGCAATAATGACTGCAATAAAATAAATTATATCGCATGCATAACAATTTCACTTATCAAATTTAACAATAGCAATCTGACAATATGCAATAAATAAAAAACGAAACCATTCAATAACGGTGACAAGATACTATAAAAAAACTCAAAATTATAACGCGATAAACGATTCAAGAACCTATATATCATGAGAGCGAAGACACGGTATGACGCTACTAGTGTAAGGCCACGAAACTCATACGCTATGAAAATGATGAAAATAATATTTACGCTACAAGTTAAAGACCACATAATCTGTTCCTTAAAAGTGAATAACAATAACTGTAAGAAGACTAAGCCCGATTAAACGCCACAAGAACCTGCAATTTTATTATAATTTTGATCACTTAAGTACGTTTAGTATACTTTTTATTATTTCAAGACTTGTGAAGTTAATTATTTGAATAACCAGTTATATTGTTTTGACATAATTCCAAGTAGTCAGTTTTACCCCAATGTTATTTAATCACTTTTGATTATGAAATCATAAACTGCTATCATAAAAAAAAATATGTTATCAATGACATAATCTAGAATATAAGGTATCACAAGCATATTAATTTTAGAACCCAATAGAATATGGTTTTAAGTTTGCAAGATGAGGTTAGACATAGGGGTTTAACCGGTTTTTGTAAAAATAGTTTTAAATGTTTGTTCTCTTCTTCATCTTTTTAACAATTTAGCACTAGAACTGGATTTTATTAACCCCTCTTCAATTCAATAAAACGAACTGATAACCGGAATAAATCAGGTATCAAACTGTTACTTTCGATGGAGGCAAATTGGTAGAGGCGGTACTTTCTCGGGATAGCAGGGTGAAGTGGCAGTGGTACTTGATCGAGATTCAAATAGCGGCTGCTTTCCTTCAACAATTAATGGCAACGGCTACGGTTGCGGAGGCGATGACAACAACCGACAGCGATGACAGTAGCCAACGACTTATAGGGTTGTGGTGGTGGTGGTGTACACGGCAGGCAGATGTGGAAACTAATGTACGGTTTTTTGATGCGGATTTCCTTCTTATATATAGTGTATATGTAGACCTTTGGTTAACAACCGAACCATGCTTAAATCACTTAGAGTTTGATTCGAAACAATCCATGTTATCAGGAAGGAAGTTCACGTCATTGAAACATACTGGTCTTCAAACTAAGATTCAAGATAAATCAAAAATGGCCCTAACTTATTTCTAAACTTATTTAAGGGCATACAAATAAACATCAAGTTCAATTCAACTTCAAACTTTAAAACAACTAAACAAATTGACGTATTATTATTGTTATACAATTATCATTTATTGATGTTGTGTGTGCGATGTGGTAAAATATAAAGGATGATGGATTTAGTTTCCGCACAAGATCGTGTTTTGAATTTATAAAAGTGATTTCTAATAAGACTAACCGTACACAAAATAGGCAAGTGTACCTATCGTATATGTACAATAGTATTGTCAAGAACCAAGTATTGATCCGTGGACACAAATATTTCTAATAATAAATCTTCATTTTAATTTAATCGAAGCAGATAATAATTTTGGGTTGATTTTTTAAACTTTTTAGAATCCACTTCATTCTTCCTTGATGATTATAAAGTAAATATGTGATAAACTTGCTTTAATAATGTATGATAAATTAGTCTCTCATTTCTAAGTGAGCATACCCTATGACATAAAAGAAAGTAGCATGCATAACTTCATGTCTACCACTAGAATGTCAATTTAAGTAAGCAAGTAGTTTTAGTAAAGTATAAAGATTTGGATTGACTTCGATCTCTCAAATACCAATTCTAAGAACTTCGGGTGTTTATAGTTTAGTAACAAAAACTCCCCTTGGTTGATTTAAGTATGTCAGAACCAATCTATCAACAACAAAATCAGTCTCGTAACCAACAACAACGTGTCGACGAGACCGTTACGAGGTCTGCTCCTTTGAAGATTCAGTGAACATCAAAGGCGGAATCAATGATATTCAAAGTGTTGCTAGATGAACAGGAATAAAACAAATACACATAAGTCACTCAAAAGATTTCCATTAATATTATCAAGAATACAATGAAGATCTATTAGGGTTTCTAGGTGGTATGTTTTGTGTGAGGCAACTTTCCGTACAATAATATTCCTTTTACAAGAAAGTGCCAGCTGTCAAAATCACACAATATACGCTCAAGTCTGTTTTCATAAATGTGCCCTAAATTTTCCTTTCATAGGGACACCTAACATTATCTAGAAACCCTAATGATTGATACATAACATATTCACACGTATTAAAAAATGTTACAAGTCTAAACAAGTTTTCGAGTAAGCTAGTAAGCTTGAATCCTTGTCGAGCAGACCTTGTAACTGCAAGTGTGCTTGGAACAGTTCTCCGAGCAAGCTTAACTATTTCCAAAGAAAATATTCTTCAATCAAACTTCAATCTTCATGATAATACCAAACTTTGCTCGATAATATCCTACGAGCAAACCAGTTCTTCTTTGATCCCTTCAACCTTTTGTTACTTCGACTTATTTGAACATGTTAAGTGTGCTGGAGACACTGTAGCTTGCTCAAGGCTGACCCTTTCTCATTGGAAGTCCTTAGAATAATTTCTTCATAACTTCTTTCAAGTGTGCTTGGACCATTGTTTATTATTAAACCTTGCTCGATTTACCAAAATTCTTGGTTTCGGCTTGGTTTAGTCAAGGCTCTAAAATAAAATTTTTTCGACTTGAAGAACAACCTTGTTTGAAGAAGTGTAGTTTGCTCGAACTTACACTTAGAAGAATTCTAGAAGATAACTTTGCTCATAAGTAAAAATCCTTGCTTGAATAAGTTCTAGGCTTGCTCGAAGTGCCAAGTTTGCTCGTTATCCATACTTCACAAAACACTGAAGGTTACTTACACTTTTCAAAAATACATATCAAATTCTAAAAGCAACAAATTACATTACTTGAACATTACACATCAAAATCACACAAAACAAAAACAAAAGTTTTATCTTCTTGAGCTTCCAGCTTCATGCATTCGATCAAACTTTACGACAGCAGCCTTTTGCTGAAATAATGAGATCTACCTGAGATGTGGATGTTGAGATGGAAGATTCCATCTTATAATATCATTGATGTCTTCCACATGGAGATACTCTAAGTCTGTGTTGTGGTCGATAATCCCGAAGGCCACTCCTTCTAATGTTCTCAAGATAAATGATTGACTTTTCTGTTCTTAATGTATCTTGTAGATTCTTCCATTCTTCTGAACTTTATAATTTGGCCATGCTGCCTCATGTTGATACATTCTTTCATTGTGGCAAAAGAATTAGAGGTTTTTCTTGTTTGTTTGTAGGACAATTCAATCATCCTGATATCGCTCATCCTCCTCTGCCTTTTTGTCCTTTTAGCTTATGTGTATTCAACCTTTCTTTTCTTGTTAAGTAAAGGAATTTACTTTCTAGATTGTTCTTTCAAGAACGTAGAAAGTTCATTCCTTTGTTTTCCTGCAAATCTGTTTCTCTGCTCATAATCTTACAAACTAAGTCTATACATTTCCTCCAGTTGTTCTCTGTTGAATTCCTGGAAGTCATCTTTTAACACAATTATATTCAATTCACTACTGGACATGATAACTTTGAGAGTTTTTGTCCTTGATTCAAAGTATAGGTTCTTTGGTTGGTCCACATTGGAAGGTGGCCTTTGTTCTCTCTGCAACATTAACCTTGTGGTTGGAATAAGGACACTTACAGTGGAAGCCCTTGATATATATTATATTTTTGTTTGGGCCCCTCTCACATACCCTTTAGCTTCATATATCTTCACAATCTCTTCTTTTCTCATCATTATTAGATTCAAAAGTCACCTCCTTCTTTAGAAATTTTTTTTATCATTTCTATTGTTTGTTTGCCAATTTGTTCAATTGGAGGAGATCTTGTCCTTTGTACAAAGTGTCTTTTTGGACCACACTGTAGAGATAACAGTCTCTTGTGTTCTTCTTCTACTTGCTCCTAGTATACCTTTTCTTTATAGAATAGTTCTTTAAGCTGAGATTTGCCCAAATTTTCAAATACTCCTGAGACGTTCCTTTGTTCAACATTGCCTGTCTGAGGGGGTACTCATCTTTTCTTCATCTTCACTTTAGTCAATAGGGCATTATGTTTGTTCTTACATTAATTTCAAATGGTTCCTCCTTCACTTTAGTCAAGATGGAAGGATTGTTTATCAATTTCAGACTGGTCCTTCAACTCCTCCTGTACTTAGCAACTTCAGACTCATACAACTCCTTTATCTCACCAGCAGTCCTATTCTTGACTATGTCTCTTTCTCCCCTCGCATCTGTCAGTCTTTCCAAAAGATTTTCTTTATCATGAGACAGTTTCTTTCCTCCTCAGCCAACCATACTCTGGCTCTATCAGCTTTTTCTCTTTTTATTATTTTCTCTTCCTCTTCTAATCTCATATCCCTCAATCTCCTTTGTCTTAATTGTTCTGCAGCAGCGTCAGCTTCTGCTTGCAGTTTTTGAGATATTTTCTTGATTTTCTTCCACTTACCTCCTACTCATAGAATCTAGTATTTCATAGTCAAGATCATGCTCAATCAAGAACCCACATTTACCTCCAAATCTACTAAAAATCAGGTTAGTTCGTTTTTATTGATCTGAGATTCTTGTTTCCATTCTCTTTTTCTCTTCCTCTTGTACTTTTGCTTGGGTGGCTTTGTATATGTTTTCCAAATCTTAATAGCTCATATGGCTTAGTTGTTTTTTTAAAGAATTTATGGAGCCTGAGATAGTTCAGGTACTTTTGTGTGAGTCTTTTCCTTCTGATTTGTGAGTTTTCTCAAATCCTCTCTTTTCTTTTCAAATAGTAGATCAAGGTTTTCTTTAAAAAGTTCATCCAACTCCTGAAAACTAAAACCTTGAACCATCAAACTTATAATTCTCGGATCTTCTCTTTTCAGCTCATTAAGTTTGGCCTGTATTTTGCATGTGAACCTAAGTTAAATTTATTTGAGGAGAAGCATGATCACCCTCTTCATTTTTTACTTCATCACCCTCCTCCTCATCTTCCACATCTGTTAAGTTATCCAATTCTTCAATCTGTGGTTCATTTACATAGTAATCTTCATGCCTCACAGTTTGAAGAGGAACTGCATTTATCCCCCCTTTCTTCATTTTCGGCATGGCCTCCTTTGTGATATTTTCTACTCCAAACCTCTGTCTCTTTCGTTCATATCTCAACATATTAGCCGGCCAACTTTTCTCACCAGATTTCATTTAAGGGAATAAGCTCTCAAACATCTTCTCATTTGCATTATTGACCATCTCATCTTGTATACTTTTTGCATCAAGATCAGTTACCACTTGCTTATCAACATTTTCATTTACAGGTTTAGCAGTGGGAAGAGTTTGTTCAGAAGTTTTAGGTTGTTGGAATTTACATATTACCAAGGCCAGAGCATTGACTGCCTCCTCGGCCTATTGAAATCTCAATAACCCCTCAATCACTTCATGTTCCACTTTTCCTTTCTCTTCATTCAGTTTTCGTTTTCAGTTCAAATTCTTCTATCATAATCCTCTTCTCCTCCATCTCCTTATCAGTCAGATATCTATTTAGAATATCTCTTTGTATCCATTATTAACAATTTTATCATATCTTTTTAACCCTTTGTCCATAGATTCATCAACAAATAAGAGTTCATCACTAGATTCTACTACTTTTTGTTTCAAAGGTTGCACCTAGCACTTATGTTTAGCTACAACCATTCCTTTTATTCTTCTACTTTCATCACCCACATCCTCCAGTCTACATGGTCCAACGTCCCTCACCACAATATGTGGGAACTCATCTATTTCCCTCATCAAGTCTTCCAACTCTTCATTAACTACCTTCTCTTTAGAAGTTACTTCATTAACATCATCATTTAACTCTTCTGTGTTGTCAGTTGACATAACCGAGCCCCGGTGCAGAAGCGTGAATATTCATTATAAACGGAGGAGGTAGAATCTAGAATAGGATCGAATTGCACTCGTATTCACTCTTGATTGATATTTGGACGGATGAGATATATTGGGAGAGAGCCTAATTCGAATAACAATAGTCAATAAAGTAGGATGAACACATATATGCAATCGAAACACAAACAAGATACAAATGGTAGTATGATATCATTAGTCGAATGATTATCATAAAGACGAACCACTGAAACATACATTCATACATACACAAGAAATATCAACCACCCCGGGAGAGCTCATTCGGAGACTCTCTCATAGGGATAAAACCCTAGATCTCGATCAATACATAATACAGACAATCATACTAGACAAATGAATAAAAACATCTATTTATACTTGTCTAGCATGACTTGGTCTTCAAGTCATCTACCCTTGGTTGGGACCGAAAAATATATTTTTCACCAACATGTTAATTCGATTAATCGGTCTAAAATATAAGACCCAACAATCTCCCCCTTAGACCGATGCCATCGAATTTTCTTCCATGATTATTTCATAACCCGTTGTCTTTCATTTAAATTTTCCCACTTACTTTAAGCGGCTTTCAACTTCAATGATCAACATTAACTAACAAGGTCATCATAAAAGGAAATACACTCAATGTGATTATCAAATAATCATCAATTTTTCAATCCCGTACGTGGTGTGGATGTTGAGACAGCAGATTCCGTCAGATTACGTCATCAAGAACCTCCACATCTTTTAAAAACTTGGGATTACTGACCTTGATCAACTTTTCCTTAACTTGAGTCTTTTACTTTATTTGAAGCAACCAATTTGCAATGAAATTCAAGGAATTTTACTCCCCCAATTTTGTTGCAATTGTCTTTAATGAAAGTGTCTTCAAATCAAGTACGGGTGAAACAATCTTGATCATCCTTATCAAGATTGAAGAATCTGAAATAACCAAATCAAAATATTTGTTTGTTGGTTGACACAAAATTTGATTAAATACTTAAGCTTAGTCATCACTTGTTCTTGTATAGCTCTTGATGAAATTGTGAATTTATGGTGAATTTTGCTCAATTTTTGCTCAAAAATCTTCAAAAATGTCAAAAATGCCCGTCGTTGACCCAGTTCAGTCAACAGCTGATGTGACCAGAAAAATCTCTTCCAAATAGTTAATCATACTTGAGCAAACATCTTTCATTTAGACCACATGGTAAAAAAGTCAACGGATAAGCAAATATTAAATCTTTTCTTCATCTTGGACCGTTTGAATTTAGAAAGTCAACTGCTGACAATATTCCAAACATTCTTCCAAACACTAGATATAATTCACAAACACAAACTTTCTGTTCACGAGCAGACATATTTCCCTTCAAGAGCATGCTAGACCATAGTCATGCTTGTGAGCAAGAATTGTGCTCGTGAGTAAAAGATATGCAGTGATTTGTCAAGAAGGTTTTCTTTATGAGCACCAAGCATGCTCATGAGCCAAAAGTGTGCTCGATACACAAACTTGTGATTGAGCACGTATGCTTAGAATATTTTCAAGCAAGAGATATGCTTGAGGAAAAAAATCTAATTATTCATGTCAAAACAAAGTTTGCTTGAAAATATTACAAGTTCAGGTTAAAAATTGCGTGCTCGGGGTCAAAATTATGTGCTCAGAGCATCAAAACACTAAACCTTTTGCACCAAAACTCTTGTAACAACATCAAAAAGACAAAACTGCCCCTGATGAAACTGTTTTGCAAACTTCGAAATCTAGAAAATCAACTCATAAAACTTGAAATTGAACATTGAAATCAATCTAAATCAACAAGTAATCATCATTCTATCACCAATCTCTCATCAATTTCACCAAACATCCAAATCTAGAAAATCAAATATATACGAATTTAACTTAAAACGAACCGAAGACAATAGATATGAACGAAATAGAACATATAATCATGAAATCGATGTTGAATCTCCGAACTAATCATCAACTCAAGCATCAAATCAAATAAATCATCTTCGAACCATCAAATTTCATCCAAATCCTTGCAAAAACCCACGAAAACTTCAACAAACTTCAAGTTTAACGTCCATGGAGGATTAAAGAGCGAACTGAATCGAATTCAGCGGTTAGTTTGAACTATTCGGTAACCCGATCTGATACCAATTGACATAGCCGAGCCCCATGCGAAAGCATGAATATTCAATATTAACGGAGGAGCTCGAATATAGGGTAGGATCGAATCGCACTTGTATTCACTCTTGGACGGATGAGATGTATCGGGAGAGAGCCTAATTCGATTAACAATAATCAATAAAGTAGGATGACCACATATATGTAATAGAAACACACACAAGATAGAAATTGTAGTATGATATCATTAGTCGAATGATTCTCATAAAGATGAACCACTTATACATACATTCATACATACACAAGAAATGTCATCCACCCCGGGAGAGCTCATCTTTGGAAGGAGACTCTCTCCTATGGATAAAACCCTAGATCTCAATCAATACACAATGCACTCAATCCTAGACAAATGAATAAAAACATCTATCTATTCTATTATAGTATGACTTAGTCTTTAAGCCATCCACCCTTGGTTGAGACCGAACAATAGTCTCAATCAAGGGTGGATGGCTTGAAGACCGAGTCATGCTTGACTAGTATAAATAGATGTTTTTATTCATTTGTCTTGCATTGAGTGTATTGTGTATTTATTGATATCTAGGGTTTTATCCCTAGTAGAGAGTCTCCTCCCCAGGATGAGCTCTCCCGGGGTGGATGATATTTCTTGTGTATGTATGAATGTATGTATGAGTGGTTCATATTTATGAGAATCATTTGACCAATGATATCATACTACCATTTCAATATTTTTTGTGTTTCGATTACATATATGTGTTCATCTTAGTTTATTGATTATTGTTAATCGAATTAGGCTTTCTCCCAATACATCTCATCCGTCCAAGTATCATTCAAAAGTGAATATGAGTGCGATTCGATCATACCCTAGATTCGAGCTCCTCCGTTAATAATGAATATTCACGCTTCCACACCGGGTCTCGCCTATGTCAATTGGTATCAGATCATCACTATTCATGATAACCTTCAAGGAATTTGTTGTAGCATCAAAATAAATTTTCTTAGGTAGGTCCACATCAGATGGTAGCCTTTTTTTTCTCTGATGTGTGGCTCTAGTGGTTGGAATTGGGACACTTAGAGTGGAAGACCTTGGAGTGTATTTCCTTTTTGGAATTGGTCTTCTCACATGCCTAGTTTGTACAAACTTACTTATGATTTGATCTTTAGACATCATCACAAGATTCAAATAATCTACACCTCATTTTGTCGTTGTTGTAATCATATCCATCACTTCATCATCAGTTCGATCAACATGAATAGATCTTCGGCTTTGTATTGGTCCACCCATTGGTCCACATTGAAATTGCAACAATCTCCTTTCCTCTGCCTCCAGTTTCTCTTATTCTTCCTTTTTGGAGTAAAAGAGTTCTTTTAGTTGGCCCTTTCCAAGATTATCAAATACACCTTAAGCCATGCCCTTTCTTAACATCAAACCCTTTAAGGTTTTGATTCTCTCATCTTCCCAGGGCATCAGATTCTTCTTTCCAACTGCCTCAACAGGCTCTTCCTTCACAGTCACGAGGGGAGGAGTCTGAGTGGACTAGACTTACTCTTTGCTTCATTGAATTTTTCCTTCTCGGACTTATAAAAAGATAGTTTTTCACTTCTGCTCATGTTTTTGATTCCAACCCCCCCCCCCCCTTCTCCCTAGCAGACATCAATTTCCCTAACAGCTTTACCTGCTCATCCTCCCAGGCATTGTTTTCTTTTCAGCTAAATTAATAAATTTTGGTTTCTTTTTGTTAGAGGTTGTTTCAGAAAGTGTTTTTCTTGAGACCTTAGTAAACTATTCTTCAACTTCCTTCTTGCTCAATTTTTCCAAATCATCAATTGCCATACCATGATCAATCAAGTATTTGCACTTGCCACCATATTTGTGAGAGTTTTTCAACTTTTTCTTGTTGATCAGCTTCTTTCTTTTTCAATCTATCCCACTCCTCTTTCTCAAATCTTTCTATGGTTTATTTGTGGACACTCTCCATTTTCTCAAATTTCATGTTACTCAGTTGTTTTTCTGAGAAACCATGAAGTCTCAGGTATGCAAGGAACCTTTGAGTGTCCATGTTTCTCTTTTCCTTCTTCTTTTTCAAATCCTCCACTTCCTTATCAAGTAGTACTTGCAACTCCTCATTAGTCATTGGATCCAAGGTCACATATGTATCGATGATTCATCAGTCCAATAATTATTTGATCTTCCTTCTTAGCTTCATCCAACATGATTTGAATATTTTCCCTGTGGACATCAGTCATATCAACATGTGGGGAATCAACTATATCAACATCATTAGCTTCAGATAAATCAATTAGAGCGTCAATTTTTGGTTCATCTACTTTGGGCTCATTTTGAACATCAACAGGCTTAACTGATTATAAAGGCACAACATTGATTGGGCTTTTATTATTCTTTGGCATGGGTTCATCAGAACTTTCATCTTTCTCTGGCCTTTTTCTCTTCCTCACATACTTCTTGGCATATTTGTTCAAATATTCCACATCCCAACTGTCTTGATTTTCCTTTATATCATCAAAAATATGCCGATCCCTCAACTTAACCAAAGTTTGAGCCATAGTTTTTGCATAATATTCATCAGGAATCACTTGCCTAACATCATTTTCACTGTAAGGCTTATTAGTTTCAGCTTGCTTGGTTTTTTTTGTCTCGGGCTTATTAGTTTTAGCTTGCTTGAATTTATATATGACAAGGGCCAAAGAATTGTCAATTTCCTCCACCTGTTGCAGTTTTAACAAACTCTCACACACCTCCTGATCTAACTCCCCTGACTTTCATCAAGATTCTTTCTCAATTCAGCTTCTTCCATCTTGATCCCCTAATCCTCAAGTTCCTTATCGATAGAAATCTTGAGATAATCTCCCTTTGTAACCACTCTCCCATAATGTTATCGTGTCTTTTTGCAGCCTTTTAAGCACATTCATCAACATTAATACTTCATCGGTTGATTTAATCTTATTAGGTTCTAACGGTTGTATTTGTTCTTCAGTTTCAGCTATAGATTTGCCCTTCAGCCTCCTTTTCTCCCCATCCACAGTTAGAGGCTTGGATGGACCAATCTCCCAAACCATAGTTGGTTCATAAGGAAAGTTATCAATTTAATCAAATAAATTATTCAATTCCTCATCCACCTCCTTGAGCTTTGAAGTCACATCATCATCATTTTCAGCCAGCTCAGCAATTTGTAGAAACACTGGATCCAGTCAACACTGATTCATTGTATATTGATTAAATAATCGATCTAGTTATATGATATACTTTATGTTAGGTATAGGTAATACATTAATAAAATTAGTGAGGTGATTTAGAGAGATCAATTGGA